>NC_141342.1:16114090-16689090 GCF_037954235.1 Aulostomus chinensis | reverse complement strand
TCTACGGGGGTCCCTGATCTATGATACCGGTTCAGTCACTTTGTCGTTCTTCCCAGCCTCCGGGAGAGGTTGGAACTTCAGCCACCGACGCTCTGAGGTCTACATCAACAGCATATCACTGTACTGCAAAGCACAATTAACACTGTTCAGGATACACTTTCTCCAGAATTATTGAAAAGAACTATTTTCAGGATTAACTTAGGTCACCGACAAACATCAGAGACTTTTGTAATATCTGAAGATATCAGACACCCGAAAGGACAAAGAGATGTTTACTGGAGTTCCCCTTTCTATCCATCGCTAAAATGTCTCCTTGAATCAACTGACTTTGAAGAATCAATAAATGACACTTATTTTATTAATAACATTTGCAAAGTTAGACATCAATGTACTTTTTCTATATATATCTATATATCTATATCTATATACATTCACCTTAAGGTTTAGTGGAATATATTTATTGAGCTGCAGTAAAGGGGGCTGTGTATTTATGAAGTATAGGAGGTCAGTAGTTTCTACTTTCATTTTCAACACTTTCATACTAACGTCACAGTGAAGATGGTCAATAAAACTCAATATGCTTTTCAAAGTCTGCGATGGTGGGCCTCCCCTTAGATAAAGACACACACACACACACACACACACACACACACACACACACACACACACACACACACACACACACACACACACACACACGTGTTTAATGCCAGCAAGAAGATGGGTTTTGGCCTGAAGGAGCTTATAGTTGAATTCCCAGATGCCTCTATAGGAACAATATTGTATTATTTGATCTCATAGACAGCCAACTATTTAGCCATGCTAGCTTACTAGTGCTATTTTTATATAAATTCAGTAAACTAAATATGTGAACTGTCCCACCTGAGTAAGTTTCAGACTCCAATTAAATATGAAAAATGGGAAAATCCTTCCCAAAAACACTGTATATCTTAAACATACCAAATGCATAAAGCTGTTCTCCATGATGTCCTTTTAATAATTGATATTTATTTCACCTCCATTCACTGAGTCTAAGCTAAAACTGCGTGGAGCCCCCTGGGGAGGCCCGCCTCGCACTTTGAAAACCTTTGCCCTGAAGAAAAGCAACGCATACAGTCAAGTTCATTCGTATAAAACTCTGGAACATTCTTTATCGTTTCAGTCGCGACGCTGCGGATGATTAAACGATGTTGGTTTACGCACATGTGAGGGGTAAAGACAAAATATGTGATTGTACTGCTGCGGTGTCCTACATCACGTTAGCTACTGAAACCAAGCCAGAATGACTGAATGTGCCACTTCTGATCACAACCGCAGCTTCTACAGCACAGGGTGCCACGGTTTGTAGCCTAGCATGCTTTTTACAACCCTCCCACTTTGCAGGCTATTTTCTAGCTTTTCAAGAAACGATTTTTTAAAGACAATGACAAATCTTTTTTTTTTTTTTCCCCTCCTGTTACGTGTTTTCAAATGATTAGCTCCTGCTCATCATTCCCCATTTATTGGACTGCAAAGTAAACACACATGTACTGTATAACCTCCATACAGGGTTCAAAGATTATACAGCCAAAATAATCCCCCCAAAAAATACAAACACTTGAAGTAGATTCATTCATATGTTGTGTAACATCAAATAAGTAAGAAGCGGGACATCCAATAACTAACTAAAATCCAATAATAGACTCAAAATAAGAAAATGCCACAACCGCTGCCCTGAATGACACGAAACCTGCCATTCAAGGGCATAATGGCAACATTTTTGCTAGCTGTCACCTGGAAAATTGCAAGATATTACTGGTTTGACCTTCACATACACTAACATGCTGCTCTCTGTTGGCTACATGTAATTCACACCTCCACTCTTGTACATGCAGGGTTGCTTTCTTCCAGTAGTTATACATTAGCATTAAGAGAGAACTAGGTGTTTATCTGTTCCTTAAAGAAGTGCAATTGATTTATTATGTGCAATACTGTGTATTTTATACTGTTTTTAAAAAAAAGAGTAAAAAATTAAGATATTTAATATGCAAAAAATACGAAAAATAAAAGCAGAAGTCTGATGAGCTCTCAAAGTCTGAAGAAAAGTGAGTATTATTTGTTGAGCTATGAGTAGCAGAGCAGGATGCTTTTACCATTGGCAGATGACCTTGTCTGCCAAAATTTGCGGAAAACGTTTTCTTGTTTATCTTAGTGGTGTCCAGTCGCTGCAAAGAGTCTGGTTTTTATTCAGTTACCACGGTACTGATCCTAAAAGGAGTCAGAAAGACACACTGCTGTTGAGCTGACCAGCAATGCTTTGTTGTTTGATTGTTATTTTGTTTGTCCCAAACAGCAAAATTCGCCTTACAATGAAATGGAATGGAGACAAACATGGACAAACTAGAAGGGCACTCCGTGGAGTGCAATATTCCAATTCTGAGTGAGAACACTCTAATCGGGGACCATGAAATGGCTGCAAAGGGGCAATTGTACGCCTCATGGCTAGTTGTGCTACACATGGATGAAAACACTCGAACCATACAATGCGCTGTGCCAGACCATCATGTCAGCAGTGGCCATTTTGATTGGTATGAATGCTGCCAGACAAACAAAAGCAATCTCCCACCAAAGCACCTATTTTTATTTTTTTTCCCGGAGAGGAATGCTGCTCCTGGAGCGAGCAGAACGACCTGCTGCAGACAGAGTGGAGGTAATATTATTAGCTAAAGTTATTGCAGTGCCCTGGCATCACTACAGCATGGCAGGATCGAGGCAAAAGACCAACAAAAAAACAAAACAGGAACTCCATAAAAAACATCATAGCAAACCGGACGAAGCAGAGGAGGAAGGATCCTTTCCATAATGTTGTTCGTCAGTTAGAGTAATAATGTGAGCGTGCCAGCGGAGGATGCTCTTCGACACAAACCACTGCCCTGTACAGCCATTTCCCAATCGCTGGTTAATAGTGTTCTTGCTCAATACTGGACGGATTCCAATATTTTATGTCCATATTTTCCACCCCTTTTTTTTTTTAAGGGGGAGGGCAGATCTTTTAAAAATGTAACTTTTATCTAAAACGAAAGGTCTGGAAATTCTGTACGCAAAGCAATCAAGTCTACTTTCTGTGACGATGAAAAGCAGGAGCTGAGACTGGCTATACGCCTAAATCAGCTCTAAATCTCTTTCTTGCAGTTAAGTCGCACAAGACAAGAGCAGAATAAAACACATGGATTACCAGGAAAAGAAAGAAAAAAAAAGTCAACCTGCCTTGAAACCTGCTTCTGATCCACAGATCCCGCTCAGAACAGTTCTTAACCTTGCTATCTTCATTTTAATGTCATCCAGGGGACAACGCCTGCTTGACGTTGTACCTATGGGCGCTAAGAGCTGGCAGATAAATCAATTCGCTCACACACTGATGGTAGACGCTGCCAGGTGAGGTGTCAACGTACACATCAGGAGAATTTGAGGGTTCAGTATCTTACCCCTTGATGTCCACTCTACCTCCACTAGCCCGATGAGACCACCTTTAAGTCGAAAGCTCAAAAGATGAGCTCCACAGCTACGTATGAATCCCCACCCATCTATAGCCACTGTGACAAATTATAATCAAACTCCACCCTCTCAATCAGGACAGGAGAGGGTCTAGACGTTACTGCAGAGCTCAACTTCTGAGCTCAAAAGAGACATCTCGTCCCTTCTCCTGGTAAATGCCCCAGAGTTCTTCCCGTGGATACAAAAAGCTGCCTGAGGGCAACATCGGCCTCCCCGGTGTGTTCAGAATCATACACAGGTACAAACAAGTAACGTAATGCAACTTGACGTCTAACCGCAGTCTGACGGGGGATGGACATGATCACAAGCCCGTGACTGACATGAGTGATCACTGGGTAAACAAACCCGAGAGGGCAATCCAAGTTTTTTGCAAAATGAGGTGAGAGGAAAGGTGCAACGGGTGAGTGATAACTTCATGTCTGAGACATTATGATGCAGTGCCATATCTCGCTATGCTTCTTTTTCTGAGAGCTCTGCAGCAGTCGAAAGAGAGAGAGAGAGAAGGGGAGGAGAGGGAGAGACAAACAGTGAGGAGATACGGAGAGAAATATCTGGACAGAAATAGAGAGACAGAGAGATCGTGAGTGAGTGAGTTTCTTTGGCTCTCTGTATCAGATTTTTGATCTGAATAGATGTGTTGCAACATATTTGGTCAGCGAATGCATGCAGCAAAGGACAGGCTCTAGCCCCATACTGTCAATCAATAAGGCAGAGTCTCCCTGCAGCTTTCCACTCCATTTCTTCTGCACACTAGAGGAACATCCTTGCGATAACGGAACACTACCTGTTGTTGGTTAGACGTCAGAAAAGTTGATCAGTCATTAAGACTGCAGCGGGGTAACATTATCTAGCAATGTAGGTATAGTGTATCATTAGCTCTGACATTTAGGTGTTTGCTTGCAGTTCATGGCAAAATATGTAAAGACCTGTCAGTCTCAAAGGTTTGCATCATGAAAAACATACTCATTTGGTTCCTTTTAACTTCAGATAAAGTGTGTAACAGCCTGCTTCCATCCTCGTGTAAATCAGAACTCATGTCAACGCATGAGAGGCTGGAGATGAATACCAAGATAAAACCTGCTAGGATGTCCAACCATGCAAATGTGTGAGCTGCCTCTGTCTCTCTGTCCTAACAGGTGTAGTACCGCAGTGACAACACACAACAAACCCGACGCCCCCGAGCCCTCAGTGTGATCACTCTCATCAACATTCTGTGTCCACCACCACCACCACCAGGAAAGAGGAGAAAGGGAGTAGAAAAGAGAGAAAGAGAGAGGAAGAGAGGAGGGAGACAGAGTAGAACGTTAATGCATAAATCTAAATGTAAGTGGCTGCCACTCAGAGGAACAAGGTCAGTGGTTGGCTGCTCTGTTGTGTGAGCACCAGTGTGCAATCTGCCTGCAGAGAGGGCAGCAGTACCCAGAGGCAGCAAGAGCAATCCTGATTAGGAAACGCTACGACGCTTCTGGCTGCACTAACTACGCCTCATAACTGTTATAAACTCAACCCAATTGATCATTATGGCTTCAAATGCAATGTCCAGCCCAAGCGCTTCATGATATATACAAGTGCTGTTTGAGCCTGTTCACCCTCCCGCTTTCAAAACTATCGATGTGCCCCCCAACTCCCACTGCGTAAAAAAGGACATGCTGCACCCTGATGCTAAATATGATGCAGGTGATCAGAAATGTCAAGGCAGTTAAGCGTAGGGCTATGGAGGCAGCTGACAATAGGCAGGGCTTCCTTAGAACCATAAGAGCAAGCTGTCCAAAGAGAGGTGAATTAAGACAGAGTGCAGCGGCAGCGTATGTATACAAAATAGATGGTTTCAATAGAGGCCACAGGAGGTCATGGGTAGAGCAGAGAACGCCATTTCATCTCCACAACAAGAGGGGACGTGCACTTTGTATAATACAGAGGTGAGTGTTACCCTCATGGGGGTTGATCGCCATTTAGACAAATAGAAATATGAATGCATGATCAAAAAACCCCGGCAATAGTTTAAAAAATAACAGGAAGAGAAGCAAAGGGAGCAGGTCAGAGTTACAGTGACACATCCACTGGTCTTTAATCTCAAGCAATGAATAAAAGTCAGGCACGCAGGGTGATGCAGAGTCCCAGGTATTATGTAACTGTGCACAAAATTCATAGTACAGTATGCACCTCGGGTCAGGAGTCAAGGTGAGTTATGTTTTTGGTGCGGCCCTTCTACTTTCTATTATATATTATTATTTTCTCTTTTTAACTCCATCAAGGTAGTAAATGTTTTATGCAAAAACAACCTGCCGACTTTCACCGAAACTGATGGAAGGGTGTGCGGTAGCACAGAGAAAGGGAAATGCAGTGAATTTTGGGCATGTTTGTTCACTTAAGACTCTACATGGTTCCCTTCTAGTTTTTACAGTGTTTTTTACTGAACAAATTAGGAATTGAATCTTAAAAAAGAAGTCTGTAAGTATTGCTGCAACCTACTCTTAATAAAGTAAAATTTGCTTGAGTACATCAAAACCCTTCTCCCAAAACCTATTAAGGCACAGCATTAAGTAAATAAACTGCACATAAACTGCAAACAAGTTGCTTAGAGAGAGCTGACATAACTGGATGGTTAAATGTAGAACCTGTGTTCCGAATGGGACGGTATGGTCACATCACCGCTGCTGTAAAACCACCAATGACGATGTTAGTGCTTTGGCACAGCTACATTCAGAAAGCTACGGTAGAGAGGGAAGTGGGAATCCTAAACCCCCTGCAGGCAGCTGGCTGGGAGAAGGGGGGCAGCTGGGAAGCCTCAGCTCAACCCAGATTCATTATCCATTTATTATGCAGTGCAACGCACGCTGGCGATCTGTTATAAAACAAAAGAGCTCGCCATCTATGTGATTAGCTTGGTGCATTGCTAGAGAGAAGCAGAGTTACTGCAGCTTAAGAATCTCTGCAATACAAAGTCACTTTACTGCAACTCAGAGAGAGAGAGAGAGAGAGAGAGAGAGAGAGAGAGAGAGAGAGAAGTGGGAGAAGAAGAGAACAATGAAAGAAAAAAGTAAAGACACAGGGGACAAAGGATGATGGCTGCAGATACTGTATCATTATGACAGTACACAGACTCACAAGTCCAGGCAAGCATGATGTTGTTTCATTTATTTGCGTTAAATTCCTGGAAAGTCATCCTGGCGCTGACCTTACCTTGACCTCACACACAGTCTTCACCCTTAAATTTAATGATTTACATTGTGGAATCTTGCTATTTGTCTCTGCAAGGTGACTGCATGTCCCTATCAAGTGTGAGAAGCTGGGTGCACACAGGGGGATTAGTGTGTGATAACTCAGAGTACTGCTGCCTTTATTTATATAAGCACTTAATAAAAGTAGATAAGCTTTGATTTTAAGAGGTGATGCATGCATATACACATGATGGGAGGGGGATGGGTATTACAGCAACAAGTAAGATTACCAGGCCGTAGCATACCATGGTGTGTGTGTGTGTGTGTGTGTGTGTGTGTTATATACACACACACACACACACAAAAGACATATGTGCATTTTAACAATTATTTTATAATACATGCACTTGATGCCCTGAGAAAATGCCACTCACATCACTAAGCTATATCTAATTAGGCCATAGAATAACCTCTTAAGTGCCTTGAGAGAAATCCCCATCATACAAGGCATAAAGAGAACACATTCATTACATGGTTCTCCCCATCTGTCACATCAGAAGCTGCAGGCATGAATACAGACGTCAGCAGGATATAGTAGAATGTCCAAAAATAAAGAAGTTTATACTCATGAGTCAAAGACCACAAGAGCTGACATTCATTGTACTCTGTGGACTCGTGGAAAATGGATTAAGTCTTTGCCATGCACATCAAGCAGGCAGTGTATTTATATGATGACTGATAAGTGTATTAATTTCCACAGGCTGAGAGAGAAAGAGAGAGACAGAGATGGAGAGATGAAGAGAGACTGATGCAGTGTGGCGTTGGAGGAGTGTGGGGGGTGATTATATTACAGCACTGAGGAATCATACACACATAAAAAAAAAAATGACACAGCAAAACAACTGTCGAGATGAAGATATGGGCCGATCAAAGAGACGCCTTCAGCATTCTGCTAAGGTAGAGTTGACCTATAATGATGTCTTTGGAATGGAACTGAGGTTGCAGTGGGATGCTGGGAGTTAAGTTGGTTGTGGTTTAGAGACCACGAAATGTGTGTGTGTGTGTGTGTGTGTGTGTAAACCAGAGGAAGAGGAAGAGGAGACTGCGGCTGCACTACAAGCATCCGCAGAAGGACTTACAATGTGAGGAGAATCACGACCCATGGAGATAACCGTCCTGTTTACAGTCCTCAGAAGCTTCTCCATGATGATCTGCACATGCCACTGGGTGGGACCCTACACGCACACACACACACAGACACAATGAATATATCCACACGTAAACATAGGGAAGAGATGAGGCGATTACACATCCAGCAGGATAAACAAATCCTCGAAAAATTCACATGGGGAAACGTGTTTGTTTGTAAAGATGCATTTTATGGTGACATCTTGCATTCCGATTTTCGGTGCATCCATTTTCACTTCTGTCACTTCCCACATTTTCCCTAAATTACTATCTGACACATCAGACATTTATAGAAGTCATACTGGAACGAGGGTTGCATTAAAAGCTTTGAGGGCAGACGAAGAGGGAAAATAAGGGAAACAGAAAACTGAGTTTTTGCTGCATTCTGCTCTTACAGGTTCTGCTGATGTATAAATTGTTGGTTCCATCTCATTTGATAAACACTACCAGTGAGCAACTGTCACTGCCGATATATCACCAAAGAATATGGGTGTATAACGTACACTGCATTGTCACTGACTTTTTAAAAAAAAGTCTTCAGTCAGATTGACTGAATCAGTGAATGTTTCAATTAGAGAATGTGACGGGTTATAAAACAACCAGTGAAACAGTAGCAGGTTGCTAGGTAACAGGTTGTTGTTGGATTGAGCTTTCCTAAACAAAGACAAGAGAGGATGACGAAAGACAAGGTAGGATTCCTTAATTTAGTTAAGAATTGCTTCTATATTAGTAATTATGATAATGTCTCACATATTCAACAATCCTTTTACAATCGTGTCTTTCAGCGAAGAACACCGACATTGCAGCTCTACTATTGAAACACTTTTCCTTGAACTTGCCTTCGACTGCCTGTGATAGGACAAAGGAGAGTTTCTTATTACGGTCTCTACCATTTGCACAGGTTTTGTAACAAACTCAGAGACTTTTGCGATGTGTGAAATTTGTTTAGTTCACCGTTGAGTCCCAGTGGAAGTTTGTCCTATATTAGATAACATTTCCTTAGAGTGCTTCTGTTGTTCGGATGAGACAACGGTGACCTTTAGCCACCAAAATCTGCTGAGTTCATCCTTAAGTCCCAGTGGACATTAGAGCCGAATTTGAAGAAACTCCCTCAAGTACCTCCTGAAATATTGAGTTAACAAATAATGGGACATAGGGACAGATGGACAACCTGATGCCAGGTTCCGGCCAACAGCTTCTTCCAGATAAATCTCCCAAAATTCATAGCCCATCATTCATATTTTCTCACACAAATCCATTGCACAACCAACTGAAGTTTTATTTGGTTTCACTATGAGAAACGGGGGAGGAGTGTGAAAGGCAGAGCGAGCGGTAGAAGTGGATAATCCCTAGCAGAGTCCATGTGGGAGGCCGGGCCATGGTGATCAATGGCGAGGGGAGTCAGAGGGCCTGAGGGAAGACATCAGGAGTCTGGTTATGGAAGAAGATGAAACAAGAGCGTGGCAGCCAAGTGTGTGAAGCCTGAGTCGTACCTTCCAGCCTTGAGGAAATCCCTGGAGTACCGTCTGGCACGTTCCACAAAATTTTTGGTTTGTATGTGTTACTTTAATTCATAAAAATTAACGTATAATTAGCAATTAAGATTTCCGCATCGCTCCACGCCACTACATCAAGTACACATTTTCCAGACCAGGGGTTTTCTGTTCAAAAGTGTGAGTCGTTGTGTCAATTCCTGCACAAGGACACGCAGACATCAGTCACTCGGCCAACCTGACGACCACCTGCCCGTCACCAGCTGTCGTGAGTTCACTTTAAACCCGGGAAGTAGTGGTTGTCAACAGGTAGTTGCTGTTGCTGCTTTTAAGGTATCTGCTGTTGTTGTTGACTGCTACGGTAAAGACACATTTGACAGCGGCTGAAGACATGATACACTAAATGATAACCGTTGTCATTAAATGATGGAAAATATCAGTCGCTTCTTTCATTTTCCTTTTTAAACCAGCAAACCGAAGACGGCTGCTATGTTTTTCGTTTCGTTTGTTGTTGTTGTTGTTTTTAAGCTTTTTCCTTTACATGTTCTTATCTTTCGTTTTTCTTTCTTTAACCAAAAAAACGACTGCAATCTGTTCCGTTCTCAAACGAGGGAAAGGACAATTTTAAAGAAAAGTTAAAGCAGCGGACACTTTTAGGAGAGCTTAACTAAATAAAGCAACACGCAAAAAGCTAAAAGTGAACATAATTCATGAGTCATGTTTCTGCCTCTTTCCCACGGCTGCCTGGGAATAAATTGCCACTTTGTAATTAATACATAGATTGGCAACCTATGATAAGTTGCTTTACTTTGATTTAACAACTACCAGATAGTTGAGAGACTTATGAATTGGTGTTTCGGTCTTCTACAGGAATAAGAAAACACCTCTGTTTGGCATATTTCAACAATAGAACCCCATCATGATTTAAAAGGATTTTCCAATAAAAATTAGAAAAATTATGTTTAAGTTTCCTTTTTTTTCTCCTTTCATATTGTAATATTATCCACATGCCAAAAGTCAAGTCATCAAACCACTTGTTTATCCTGGAGAGACTCTAACCATCCTGGGGAGTTGTGTTCCTTACCACATCCTTCCGGTAGAGCACCTCCAGGATGTCACTGAGCAGCTGGCAGCAAGCCCTGAGCTCCTCGCGTTTCTCCAGGTGGAACTTCAGCTGCTCCGTCATCAGAGGCAGGAGGATCTCACGGCAATCTGCAGGGACGCCAAACACTCACTGATTAACACGTTGAGCAGATGATGGACGCGCTCTCCGTGCAGATGTGTGGTGCTGCTGTGAAACTGACAATGTTACTTTCTTCCAGAGAGCTCACAGGACCAAGTTCAAGCAAGTGTCCACTGGAGTGGAATTATCAAAACAGGTGTGACTACATTTCTGAACAAAGGCCAATGTCAAACGTTCCCTTTAAAATATCTATAAGTCAACAAGGGCTGTCAATAAATATTCTAAAGTCAACTATACATACAATTGTGATTGTACTTTACATGAAAATTAATATGGGGGTGTGTGTAGAGAATGCAGTTCATTTCTGTATTAAATACATGCTCCTGTAAGAGATGTTACGTGTCTAGTTGTGTTGTTCTGTTGTGGAATGTAAAATGAAGAAGGATGTGACATCATCCAAAGGTTTTAAGACATAACACGCAAAATTAAAATTGAAAAAAATGCAAATCTAGGTTTTTTCTTCTTTTATTTGTAGAAGAAATGTTTATCTTTTGAAAGATTTGACAGCCCAAAAACCAACTCATATTTAATAGACAAGCTGGCCAAAATAGTTCTATTCATTTTCTAAGTGATCTTCTGTTGTTGTTGTTGTTGTTGTTCTTTTTAAATTCATTTTCATTTCATCTCTATTCAACCTGGAAGTCCCTTGAGATTAACACCAGGTTACACAAGGGAAACCAGGGAAGTTGCTACTGACCCAGAGACCAACAGAGGCTGTAGCTGCTCTGATGAAGGAGTCAAGCATGATCCCGTTAATAAAACAATGCCATGCATGGAATATCATTATGTAAAGTCTCATTTGCAGCTAAAATAACAAACCAAAGCAGGAAGAGTAGAGAGAAAACAGAAAACTTTCCTACTGACGCTGACAAACTCACAGGAACGATCCAACTTCAAAGGTTTGATATACTGTACGGAAAATGACAGAAACCTCACAAAATTACGAATTTGAGGATGAGAATTTTGTCGGAATTTGACATGGAGCTGAAATCAAAGGTGATGTGTGAGGAAGAATCATATTTTTATTAAGCCTGTAGATTGAAATCTCAGTGGCGTTTGTGTTCTCAGAGGGTGGGTGATACCTAAAGCCGAAGGACAAATGTTGGAGTTGAGCTCCATTACAAAAGTATCAAGAAGAGGGTTGAGAGGACATTAAGGCGATTTAAGTCTGGAAACATTCATACACACAGAATAAAAGTTGGTCGGGAGATCAATAACCCATCTTAAAAACATCTTTCTTTACCAGATGCAAAAATTTGTACGCATATTTCTGCTTTCCAAGGGCTCACTGCATTGTTGAGAGATCCATTCGAGAGAGGAGTGTCAAAAAAGTAAAACATTTTGTCTCTTAAGGTGATTCTATTCCTCTGAACACACCAAGAGGTAAAGAAAAAAGCTAATAAAGACAATAAAATGGGGCATTGCCGTGCAAGGCTCTAAGAAGAAGCGAGTATAAGAGAAAAGAATGAGAACAAAAAGAGCCAAAAATAATCACCAAAACAATGGCAGACGAAAGGAGGAGTCTTCAAAATACCAGTGGAGAGACAATGCTGCCACTGAGCGTTGGATTTCAATTCAGAATCAATACAATCACTCTGCTTTACAGATAATAGGGCAACCAATCAACTGGGACAAAAAGTGTAATTTCACTCATCAAAACACAAACATCATGCTTTATGGATTCTAAATTAGGTTTGAGTGGTAATACGGTATCCTGGGGCGTGTGTGTGTGTGTGTGTGTGTGTGTGTGTGTGTGTGTGTGTGTGTGTGTGTGTATACGTATGTGTGTGCGTGCGTATCAGTCAAATTGCTGAAACCTCGAAACAGAAGGGAAAAAAAACTCCCGCACACACTGCTGGGCTCCAGTTTATTTCACCCCAGTGTCACTAAAAAATGATCTGTAGTTCCAAGTCAAAGGTTCCGCCTTAATATATGCAGTTGCTGTTATGGATGCAGGTTAATGGAATTCTTTCCGTGTTTTTCAAAAGGCTAATATTTTGACATACACATACACAAGTTCAGATTGTTATATTTTCTTAAAAAAGAAAAAAAAATTAAATTTTTTTTCTCAAGGCGCTATATTTACCTTATGTTTAAAAAAAAGCAATATCTGTTAAAGCAATAATATCAGCAATAGCAATATTCACTTAAGCTAGAAAATGGATGAAAATACACTGATTTTAAGAGTTCCCTTTTATTTTGTGAAAACCTTGACACACAGAAAGTGACAACCATATCTGCTTTGAAATATTTTTAGTGCTGTGGCACAGAATTCCAAACAACCAACCTTACACAGCTTACAGGGAAAATATGTGTTTATACGTGCGTGTGTGTGTGTGTGTGCGCTCTGTAATCTTCCAGAGGTTTACCACACACCCAAATCTCCTGTCTGGGGGTGTTTAACATTGTGTGGAGCTCCAATAGCAATTGTACCTCCTTTAAACTAAAACACACAGGTGGAAAATGCATAAAGGAAGATGAAGTATGAGTGTATCCACACACACACACACACACACACACACACACACACACACACACACACACACACACTCTCCCGAGCAGGGTGGGACCAGGATAAGCAGACTGGAACTATCAAGCTAAACCATGAGCACTCTCCTCAAACTTCCAGCGCAAACAGATTTTAGACGCTACAGTGATTTTTCCCTTTACCACAGACCAGGAGAGCAGCTGACATATTTGTTCTTTTCCAATGAGCCCATTTGCAAGTGATTTATGTGCCCATCCCGCTCTGTCTACTTTTACATTAGCCACTGTAAAGATGACACAAGGCCTCAAAATAGGAGTTAAAAAAAGGAGAGACCATTTACTGAGTTCATTAAGTGTCACGTTCAACGTTTGTATTTAAAACATAACTACAGAAACCAGGATGTCATCTCATTTAATGAATTAATAATTTCGCAAAGAAATAAGCCCACTGGGAAATTCAAATACACATTAAAGACAAAACATTTAATATGATAATGTTCAGCTTACAGGACGGTGCATGCAGATGAGAACTGTCGCTATGAAATGCACCTTGCTGCCTCTCGCTGGCTGCTCCTTTGCTCCGAGCATTCCAGTACATTTCACTTTGGGGTTTGGTCGGGGAGGGGATGTATTCAGGACCACTTAAGGTTCTTGAGTATTTTGCCCGTTTTTCAAGCGATTAAGCTGCCATAAAAGCTGTCGGACTAGCTAATAAGCTCATCATGGTGGGAAATATCTGCAATAAAACGCATTTAAAGTGGAGCTCAGCTTGATACTGACATGGAAAGGACTATTTCACGTGGTAATTAAGTCCTCTTAATCAAGAACACGTGTTCTTTAAGACAAGAGGAGATTTTCAGCATGTATTGATTATTGGAAATCAAAGAGACTGATGACTGATATTCTCTTCTCTCTCTCCTCTCATTCTGTCGCTTTCTTCAGGTCATTCTGGCTCTGGAAACCGGCTCAGATGATCTATTTCACTGAATGTTATGAAACTTTATACATGGTTTCTGCTACGGTTCAGGCTGGCTTGCTATCATTTTTGCTCGTTGTTGCTAACTTCCTAAAGCAGTCACAGTGGGTCACTGATCGATCTTTTGCCTGCCATCATCGATTTGCTTCTTTTCTTTTTTTTTTAGTCAGCTGCTTAATCTAAGAAATTGGTGACTTTGCAGAGGCTGTGTCTTTGGCCTTGTTGCCACCAGTTTGAGATCGTATTATGACTCAATAACCGTTACCTTCCTGTGGCAACAATATTGGATTATTGAATTGTCCTTAAAGTCCGTCAGTCTATTATGCGCCTGATACATTTGCTTCATATCTTAGTCAATTCCTTAAGAATGGTCGGTGCGTCATTTGGACAATGTATGATCTGAAGTTTTCACTTCCAGTGGCAACCATATTGGATTATTGACCTTTACAAAATCTTTACTGTGTCTTACAACCCATTGGTGGTGGTGGTGGTGGTGGTGGTGGTGGCGGCGGCGGGCAGGGAGGTGGCTGATTGATAGAGCCAACATGCGCACGCTACATTCTGTATATGCTGCTATGTTGTTATATCATAATGAGGACTTCTTTATTATTATTGCCATTACACTTCGGAAACCACTCATCCCTCTGTGCCTGTCTATTGCAGAGCATTCTTCAGTGTCAACGAGCTACTACTCATGACATGCAACCAATCAGACACTGCAATCAGATTGCACCAGTACAAATAAACCATTGTTATATTAATTTTCATCTGCATTCAGATTATATCTATCAAAAAAGAAAAAATTCAGATCATCGTAAAAGCTCCGAATATCAGGTTATCAACGGTCCGACTGATCAGCAGGCCTCACAAGCTCCAAGACGACTTGCCTGTCAACAATTACACCCACAGATCAATAGAAGCGACCAGAGGATGAACTCATTTAACTGGCCAAACAAATCACAGAATTTTATGGTGTACGTTTGAAAAGGCCTGGCCTGTCAGGTAGCAGATATTTACAGTGTTGTGTTCATTATAAGACATCATTCACCGAGGCTTATTCTTTATTATAAACATGACACTTCATACATTTCAAATTCCAGCTCATCACTTGTTTTGGTTCCATCCATGCTGATCTGAACAACCTGCTGATGACAGAGGCAGAGTGCAGCCATGCGAGTGGATAATTGTTTTCTACTTCATTTGCATTAGTCATTTGCATAAATTACTGTTACTATTTCATTTGGTTATAAACTTTGCATTTAATCTACCAACACAGGACAATATGTCCTGACCTAACCTAATATAGCCCTGCAGGACTTTAAGCCTGTAACGTAATGCTTGGCCCTCGATGGCTGCAGGAGGGCAGTGCCTGCGGTGTTCTCTCCTGCAGGGTAGCCTGACAGAAGAGGCTGGGGAGTCAGGTGTCATTAACATCATTAACGTTCATCCCCTGCCCTCACATTTGACACAACATGGCCAAAACATAGTACAGGGGACGGTGACTGAGTGTAGGTGTGTATGACATTTTTGCATGGAGATTCTGTTAAAGACAAAGGAATTGGAAAAGAAGGAAAAGCTGTTTCTAAATTCCGCTAAAGCTGCCATCTCTTAGTATGAGAACTGTGCAGCTTTCCACGCCGATGTAAACTACTCAACTTTTTATTCTGGTGATTCGTTTATCAACACAAACAAACAAAGTGTAGCTCAACGAGATCGAACAGTTGGGAGTCTTTCGGAGCCGTTCTGAGTCTCAACAGCCACGATCCTGCACTGACATTTTTCTGCTCATCATCTTGGCATGATATTGGGTGTCCAGATTTTAAGATTTGGTAATACTGATGTTTTTGATCAAGATGAGTACAGGTGATTGTTACAGTTGAGATGTTTCGTTCTTATAGAGAACAAAAATTTCCACATACCTCCCCAGTGACCTTTACTACAGGCTCACACAAGGTTGCCTGGGGAAGGCAGGTGATGTGTCCCACATTACTGCACCATGAGTGATGGTGCAGGCAGCGTGTGTGCATGTGTGTGTGTGTGTGTGTCTGTGCGTGCGTGTGTGTTCTTTCGCTCTCACCGTGATGAGTGAAGAGATCGCTATGGACAATGTCAATCAGGCAGTCTAGCTTCTGTTTCACCAGGCGACCCAGAGGAACCTTCAAGATGAACTCGGTGAACAGCTTGCTGCAGAGGAAGAAAGTGCACGAAAGGTCAAATTCAGCAGCCATCAGGAATTGGCTGACTGACTCCAATAGCCCTGTTTCCAGTCAACAGTCAGCAAATTTTAATTACGTTTTGGAAATGTTGTAGAACCGGAAATGCAAATACGGCAAGTTTCCATCAACAGATTGAGATTAATAAACCAGATTTAACAAATTGTATTTCCTTTCAAAGATGTTGGGATTAGTAATGTTATGCCCAGCTTTAACAGACGAGAAGAAGAAGAGGAGGAGGTCATCTTGTGAATCTGCCAGGGAAAAATTTAGTTCTTTCACTCGAACTGATATCAGCCATGTTGACTCAGATTAATATTGGGAATATCTGGGAAAGCGGAAGCAGAAACAGCTGGTAAGTAACGTGACTTTTTTTCTTATTGGAAAAAAACAAAAACAGCTTTCACATGTTTTTGCATGTTTACAATTTTTTGACAAGCCACTTCAAGCTAGCTTACATAAAGTGAAGCTAACTGAATATTCTAATGTTATGGTTTTCTTCAACCTCCTTTCACGTAATACTTCCAATGTATGTCAAAATACATTGCTGGAAACAAGACGAGTGACCAGTCATTATCCAAAACACACAAACCACACACATCCATCCACACAGGGTAGAAAAAAACCTGACAGCAGGGTTGGAGAACCGTCAATCCAGCGGTTCCGTATATCCACACAACCCTGAAGCCTAATCAGGCCAATACTGTGGGTGCGCGTGGCCTCCAATGGACTCAGTAGACTTAAATACGGTCTCTCTCTTCTAGCCGTCTAGAAGGATGAGGTCTACAAAGATTTAAATGCCAATGCAGGCAAATTCAACTTTTCTTTTCTTTTAAACCTGGTGATTTATCAACACATTTATGAAACTATAAGCAGTTGTAAGTCTTAAAGCCAAAACCACAATCATGCAAACACATGAAGCTGACATTTTTCTCCTCAATGAAGAGACAGGATGCTCATTATGTTGGCAAGTCCCGGTTCAAGGAGGAGAAAACAAGGTTCTGGCAGGGGATGAAACACCTCCACCCCCAAGGCTTCAATTTAGCCGCCTCCAGCTCAGCCGCTCGGCCAGGTTTGTGCTAACAACAGAAACAACTGATGCCACCTCTAGTCAGGCAGTGAGATAAGCCAAGCGGGTGGTTTGAGGTTAAATGACTGCTTTCAGAATTAAATATGAAAAGAAGACATTTCCATATGTAACCTGTAAACCACAACAGATGGTAAAGCTCCTAGCATCTTCTCTACTGGGGTGAAACGTCCTCTGTTAGCCAGGTAACATGACTGCGTATTATATTGAAGTGTCATCCAGGACGGATGTGAAGAAACAACTGAATCGAATTTATCAACGGCCACAATGTCTCTATGAGTTGACAAATAGCTTAGCCTCGACTAGGGGGAGGAACTGTTATTGCTATGGAAGTCCAGGTAGCATGGTTTTATTTAGCAAGTGTAGACTGCAATGTTTGAGATGGAATGTGCCTGGCAGGGCAGGGCAGGGCAGGGCAGGGCAGGGCAGGGCAGGGCAGGGCAGGGCAGGGCAGGGCAGGGCAGGGCAGGGCAAAACATCCAACATGCAGAAACACTTGGTGGAACATCAGATATATCTAACAGCCAGTGCACATTTTTTAATAGCCTAGAAGCTACCCTCAAACTGAAGTCTCTTGCTGTACCATTAACTAGTGGTGCGAGCAGCACACCAGCTTGCTAGCATGAGCACACCGCCTTCAGGGAGCATCATGGACAAGGACGACCCAGAGGATGACTGTAATAATAAATAATAAATAAAAAATAAACAATTAGCTAGTTGTTTAGATTGTTTTTGAATTTACTGTCAACTTTTATCAATGTCTTGAATTGTGCTAACTTGGCATTTTACAGTAGTACTAGCATTAGTAAAACAAATGTGTAAAATTCAAAAGTTTTCCACTTTTTGAAAAGGACGTGACATCGGGTACTGGTACCATACCAGTACTGTATTGGTACCCACAAAATTGTGGAGGGGTAGTTTTGTTAAATACATCAATGCCATCATTGTTAGCAATCTCAAGAGTATCAGTAAATTGTACTCTACCATCTCTGCTTCACTTAGATTTTCTTCTTACTATAGTATAATCGGTGGAAGAATAAAATTACAAGAGGAATATATTTTGCTATTGAAAGAATTTGAGGTTTGCTAGAAATACATTTTTAGAACAACTCTCTAGTGCTGTATTAGAGGCAACTGGACTTGTAATATTTCTTTGAGACTTCTCTGACCTGGCATCAAGTTTTCCAGGTAATATCTCTGAAGTAATTTCTGTCGTTCTGTACCTCTACTCCTTGTGGGTGAACAAAACTTATCGCCCCCTGTTGGTGATTGGATGTAATGATGTTGGAGGCACTTTGCCATTTACAGGAACAGTGATGCACAAACCCTAGATTTGGTTTTATTGTGCACACACATACACACTCCCAAACAAAACGTAACAAAACAAAACAAAAGATGTTTTGGATTAGGATTGCTGACTGCCCTTTAAATATAGATTGAGGGTGCTGGAGAAAGAAAGAGTCTGGGGAGCTGAAAGACCTGGACAGAGAGCTGAGGGGAGATGGTGGATGGTAGATTGAACGGATGGGCTAACAGACTGTCTTTTACCTCCCTCTGTGCCCCCCTTGACTGTGGCTGCGATAGTGATAGAGAGGAGGCCAGAGGCAAGGATTGGCACTCCTGTGTGGCCCAGAATCTGCTGTTGAAATGGCAGTAGACCAGCTGCTGGACGCCGGAGAATGGAGGAGGCTGCTTGGGCATGCTTGCAAATGAACTGGCAAAGCAGATTTTGAGTTCTGGAAAATACCAACATGTCGTGGGACTAATCCTTAAATATCAGTGTTCTAATTTTAAGATATTTGATGAAATAATATGCAATAATACAGGGTTCCCTCGAAGATATTTAAGAGAATTTTGTGTATAATCTCCCCCCTTTCAACCAATTCAGTATTTAAGTGATAATAAAGAACAACAGCCTGTCATTTGATGACCTTTGCCTCCCTGAGGGAAGGTTTTATTTCATACCAGTGTATTCTATCTCCTTGCATCAGCAGCTGTGGCAAATACTGCAATGATAGATTTCTTAATTAATGATGAAATCATTTTAATGGAATTTGACTATGACAGTCCCATTTTTCACAGGCTTCCCATTGCATCATTAAGAAAAGCAAAAGCATTAGCCACCAAACAAGCCAACTGATTTAATCGCCTACTGTCTTATTGTAAACCATCTGTGCTTACAAATCTGAATTCATCATGAGACAATCAGGTAGAAAGAAAAACTGGTGTAAATCATGTATGATTTTATCTTTTTTATGAGGAGAATTACAGAACAAAATGTCTTTTAAAGTTTGATTTACATCAGAGAATATCTTTTCTGAATGATATTGACCTCTGCACACATTTGTAAGTCTGCTGCAATGAAAGTTTTTCTGACTCTAAATTTTTAAAGTAATACTGAATTCGACGTGTTTTTTTTTGTTTGGTTTTTTTTTAATGCAGAGACTCATCCAATAGTTTTGTGGGACCCTCCCATCACTCAAAAATATATGGAGTAAATGTAAAGCCTCTAAACAATATTTTAATATATTCTGCTTTATGTACAGCAAACGTAATTCCATTTTTTAAACTGTACCACTCTTGTTGTAAACATCTGCTAAATTATGTTTTATTGCTGCGACCAAATGTTGCACAGTGAGATACAACCACAGCTCCAAGGCTTGTTAAGCTGCCATTTTCATTACCTCAACCAGGATTCTAAATAATAACGATTAATTAGCAGCCTAATGGCCTCTGCATGGCATCCACCCACAATCTGGGTTGAGAAAAGTTAAATGACACTCCAGTGCTTTCCCTAAAATGTTTGACAACCTAAAAACAAATAAACCAACAACAAAAAAGGGTAACAACTGACCCACTTTTGAGCAGCGTTTTCACCAGCGTGGAGGCACAAATAGGATTTCATATCACAGTAGCATAAACATTTGATATCTCTCAAGTAAGAGTGGAGCAGCAAGTGTTTTTCCAAGGCGACAAGTTGAATTTTTTAAAAAGTGACAAGAAATAAAAATGGTCCTATTCTTTTGCAGTCACAATATCCAATTAGCCTGTTAGAGATACGTGAAGTACTCATTCGTGTAGAAATTACGAGAACACTTGAGCTGAAGAGAATTTTCACAGAAACTCGCAGAAGGGGGAAAAGTTTACTCACCTCTTACCAGGAAAACAGTGGAGAAATACGATATGATCAGATGCATTTCTCTCAAGAGTCATGGAGGTCTACAGTACTCATCAATACAAAATCACTCAAACATGCCACCATCGAATGTATTACATGAATTTACCTGAGCTCCTTTGGATCAAAGACCAGTTTGACATCATTGACAATGGTAGGAATGTACTTCAGTGCAGCCCCCTACAGATGATCAAAAGAAACATCACACAATCATTTCTAGCGCCAAGTTAAGAAGTATACTCATTCGTTCTTTTACTATCATGTTTATCCTGCACAGCATCGCAGGAAAGGGAAGTTAATCCCACCCAACACTGGCTGGGAGGTGACAGGTGATCACCAATAGGGAAGCACAATAGTAGATGCTTTTATTTTTCTGCAGATATCTGATCTGATATTTGACAACTGATCGGTGTGAAGGCTGATATCATCTGTATAAAAGAAGCTTAAATGATATTCACAAATTGTGCTTTGCAAAAGTCATGTTTTGCTTTTACTCCAAACCATTTGGAGAAGCCCATGAATCCATGTATTTACTGCTGCTTCCACATCATTGATGAGGAGCAAAGAAGAGACTTCAGCAAAACTTGTGAGACACAAACATCGACCATCAGACTAAACAAAGTAACAAATGAAACTAAGTATGTAGTACGCTGAAACTGACCTGAATCTCATGTGTGCGATGAAGCTGTTTCTGTGGGTTTACTGGATGTACTCAACTACCCCAGATTGTATTGCGTCACCCTGCAGCTGAATACAGACCCATCTATTAATAATGGAGCTGATTAGCCTCTCTCTCTCTCTCTCTCTCTCTTCCTCCTCTCTCTCTCTCTCTCTCTCTGACTGCTGCTAGATGATGGCCAAGGTGGGCTGAGGGGTTTATGCAGATGTAACACTTTGGATATCACCCACTATTGTGCACAGTTTATTTATAGAAATACGTGACAGATGATTAGCGATGTATAAATGAAGTCGTGCAGGAAAATAGATCCGGCATGGGCGAATGTAAAATGTAATGCTTGAAATCTCATCTGAAGAACGTAGTTCTGGAAGAGATTGAATTTAGAGCAACTTTGTCTATTTCCCTTGTTTTATTCATGACCTCCAAATGAAACTTTGCTTTAATCTACTCTGATTTTTTTTTTTTTTTGAGCTTTTGCACTGAGAACTAAACACCTTCACCTCACTTTGCAAACTAAAAAAGTTAAGAGACTGAAACCTGAATTTCAAATAAAGACAACCGCATCTGTTTACCCCCTGGAAGGTGCAATCCAAACACCACCTTTTTTTTTCTCCCCACTTTGTTCTCTTCAACAACTAAACTCCCACCTGTTGTGCAGGAACACACCTTGTGAAGCGTCACTCTCAATCTCGGGGAAGTTGTGTTTCATCCCTCTGTGTGTGTGTGTGTGTGTGTGTGTGTGTGTGTGTGTGTGTGTGTGTCTATCAAAGTTGTCGCCTGTATGTGAGTGGAATTGTCCAGATGTTCATCGTGATTCAGACCTGCTCATTAGCCTCCACCTGTCACACTGCCTTCACAGGCTAGACTTTGAAGCAACCAGCATTCCACGCTTTCATGCCTGTTCCTCTAGATCAGTTTTTAATTTACTGACAGTAAGGCTAATATCTCACCCAATTACACAGCAAGTGACTCCTAATTGACTCCTGAGCTTCTCTTATGCTTGAGCGTGCACATGGATCTACTGTAGGTGTGCCCAGGTGCATGAATCCTGTGATTATGTTATCTCTAAAAGCAAAAGTGTACGTGCATTTGTGTGTGTGTATGTATGTGTGCGTGTGTGTGTGTGTGTGGGGGGGGGGGGTGTAGTGTATATGCATAAGCTGAGATTGGGGTCAAGGACAATGAAATACAAAATCAATGAGAGAGAAACTGAAAGGCAAGAGGACCAAGGAAGTGAAATAAATACCTTAAGGAGCAGCTAAAGAGCAGAAAGCCAAGAGGAGCCCCAGTTCACAGGACAGTCAAGGTCAGAGTGAAACACAGACGGAGAGAAAAACACAAAATACACAAACAGAAGTATCGACAAAAGACACCAACAAAGAACAAACACACAAAATGCATTGATGGAAGATAAATGTGAAAGGCTAGAAGTGAACAAAAGAATTTAACATATGAGTTGTTGATTTAACAACTTTCAAATAATTTTCTTTTTCTTTTTATTCAGCGCCGACACAAAACCTACTTTTTTTTTTTTTTTTTAACTTCCTCGATAATTATGTAAATCCTGCAAAGCATTGGATGAAAACGGAGTCATTTATAATTTCTTATCATTGCAGGCATGTTCCAGCTGTGACTGGAGGTTCTGGAGGAAATATAATTTGATATTTCGGGACATTACAATCAAAAACCAGCTGGGGAGATTAACCCATGGTAACAGTTGTTTAACTCACCTGTCCCTTTATTCAATGATATTTGAAGCTTTAATTAGCAAGCTTCCGAGCTGCTGCTGGGTGGCTTTTATAACCTCGGGATAAAACACTGACCAGTGTTTTCCCCCCATCTTCTGTTTTGGCGATTTAGACAAACATGATTTGGCTTAAAGTTTACAAAACTGTTTAAATATTCCCTGAAGGATCTTGGCCATGTTACACTTATGTATTTTTTTTTTTATTGACAGCCATTAATACTGTTCAAAATCTAATTACACTGGTAACCATGTGTGATTACCACAGTTAAGAATCAAGGTAAAATTAATCCAGACTCACAAGCAGATAGCAGTTAGCTATACAGTAAGTCGCTAGCACGTAGTAATGCAGATTTTATCCTACAACTACAGTACTTTGGTACTTCCATTTCAAATATGACACCGCCAGTTGCAATACTGCCGTGATAATATTGATAACAGTGATGGATATGAAACGTTCATGTAGTTACAATACTAAAACCTCATTCACTTTATCATTTTTTCTATCTTTAAAGGGGCCTCCTGACGTAACTGGACACAGCTACAACCAATAAGGGCAAAGTAAAAGTAGCAATTAGTTGACGATACCAGCCGAATCTAAAAGCAGCTGTTTGCTCTTTTCAAGAATTTATACAATCCATATATTTGATACTGCAGCAATAGCAGAAAACCATCATGCATGACGACCTCGCAGATTCGTCTTGTTTCTGAGCCCAAATACATCTTTTTATCGTTTCATTTCATGCGCACATGGAAAGAAAACAGAGTTAAAGATTTTGAACAGAGAATTAACAACAACGAAGGAACCAAAGTGCATAGAGAATATCAATGAGAAGAAGGAGGCATAACATCAGTGTCTAATAAGCTGCTGTATTAGTTTACATCTTACCAGACATGTTCACCAACTCACTGTAAACTCGATCCAAAGCAAATCACAGCTGATTTATTTACTATTCGCAAAGCAACAGTTATTTATTCATCAAGCAGCAGATTTTTTTTCTTGGCAGAGAGTTTGTGATAGTTTGCTGTTCGACTTGTGTGACTGTCAGCCTACCTTCACCATGCCAGTATTCTCTGAATTACTGTTCATCATGTCATTAAAGGATGTGAAAAGGTTCCTCAAGGACTCCATAAAGTCGGCCTCTCCTTTGTTCTCGTAGAGCCTGGGAGGAGATGAAGTAGAGAATTACATTGGCAGATGATCACAAGGCTGTTGTTTGTTTCATCTCTGTGTAAACAGCCCCGCCTGCGCTGGAAATGACAAGATTTTGATGCGTCCCTGTTAAATCATTAAAAGCAGGCCATGGCGAACGGCCTGTGTGTGTTATCAATGTGAATATTCTTGGATCCCAACCACAAACATCCCCCTTTTCTGCCAGCCAGATTAGCATTTTAAACAACATGACAAGACCCTGAAGGACCTACCTGCTGCCATGTGGAGGGGGGGGAATCAGAAAAATTAATGATCTATGGTAATGAGACTCCCAGAGAACTATACAAATACAGCAAATGTCATTTGAGAGTTCACTGACTTTTAAATCTGTGTGGGATCTGGTATCACTAACGTATCCTCTGCTTGATTGGTTCTCTGGTAATGCTGCCCAGCGTGCCACAAAATGCCAATGATCATAGAACAACAGCAGAAAACACTTCCCCCAATTTCCAAGCGCACGGGAACACAAAGCGAAGCTCCCTCTATAATCCTCCAAAAATGCAAAGGCATTCTATCCCACTTGCAGAGCTCATAAATCTCCACAAACTGGGTATTAACTGTAAGTGAACCACATTGTGCTCGCTCCAAAGTAATTAAGTGTGACAAGCACTCCGAGTTTATTCACTACGAACTAAAAAAAAATCAGGATTTGTGAGAGAAAATGAAATTGTTTGAAAACCACACTGAAGCAGTAGAGGCTGGTCAGAGAGGGGTGAAGTGTTTAGATTGCTTCCACCACATCAGATGTTGCTGTTTTTCTACTAAGAATGTGGCTTCTGTGGTGGCGGGTTGGTGAGTATTACATGGTTCCGAATAGTCAGCGTCGAGGGTTTATAGAAATCATGGGATTAGAAGGTATCCGTCTCAGAGCTCCCACAGCAACAATTACTTAAAGCTGCTTCTGACCTGCAGCAGCGAGGACAGGAGTGAGCTCCTGACAGCTGCCAGTTTCAAGTGAGGGGAGGAACTTGTGTGATTACGAGGTCTCCCCGAACAGCGCCCGTAGAAATGTGCTGCAGGTCCAGACCGAGTCGCAATGGGCGGACAGACCGCGCACATACAAACTGGGAAAGTTCTAGAAGACAGAGTGACTGTGGTCTAATATAAGGTAAAGGACGGAGTGTCCTCTAGACATCGGACAGAAATCCAATCAAACTCTGCACACTCAATTAGACCAGGATCATACATCAGCCACCAGCACCTCCATTCCATGACCATCCGTTAACAGACCCCCAGCCAATTAAAAATGCATGTATATGCATGAAAATTACCTTCATTTTGAATAATTTCCCCCCATTTTTTTTTTTTTTAGATTGCGGTACAATAAATGCTGCACACAATAGTAATTTTAATGTGAACAAACACAATAAAACCAAAGCATGATGAGAAGGAGTAATTAAGGTGATATTCAGGATACATATTTAAAAGCTTACTGAAAAACTTGAGAAAGTGCTAATTGTTAATGTGGGTCTACATCCATATGCAATGAGGTTGACCAGCAGTCCCATATACGAACCATCATGAATAGATTCTGCCCATCAAGGACCCATTTAAACAACATGAAATCATTTTGGGAGATTTTACCGACTACATGAAGCATCGGCCGTCTTCGCAGTTTCATCCTGTTTGTTCGGTTTTTACACGTGATGAAAAGGGTCGGAGTGCAGACAGCATTTTTGTTCACACATGAACTTGCGTGTCAGCTTTGTTGAAATGACGCAACAGCTGTCTGAGCGTGTTTACTGATGTAATAATGTTTCCTGGACTAAATATTTGTCTGGATTGGATCATGTGGATCTTTGCCAATGTGACAAACACTGCATTCACAGTGCCTCTGTTTTTTTTACTGAACGACTTTCTGAGACAGATCTTGACTGCACCTG
This sequence comes from Aulostomus chinensis, assembly GCF_037954235.1. NCBI lineage: Eukaryota > Metazoa > Chordata > Actinopteri > Syngnathiformes > Aulostomidae > Aulostomus > Aulostomus chinensis. Next base: position 16,663,014 of record NC_141342.1, on the reverse strand, counting down.
CTGCACAGCTTGTGTCTTCAAATGGTGTTTCGAGGTCAAACCTGAGCTATGCAAGGATATGTCACATGACTTCCCATTTACACATCATAACAGAGTGGATATTTCACCCACTAGTTGCCAGTAATGCTGAATACTGCAGTATTCTCCTCTATATGGTGCAGAAAGGTGCAACTCTACAAAGCGTTTGGGTGCAGCAGACTAGTACCAAGTTCTATTGCTGGAAAACAATCGAGGCCACTGTATCGCTGCCGCTCTTTAAACTTTGCCTTCATATTTGTTGGATGTTTGTCTGAATTGTCAATAACAAACAAGCGTATACAAGCGTAACAAGTGTATCATTCTGTGTGCAGTGGGACATACTGGTTGAAGAGGACCCTGGAGCGGACGATGAACTTGAAAATGTACTCGAGAGCCTTCATGGCCTTCAGCAGCTGTTCTGTCAGCTTCTCTGCATTGTCCACATAGTTCTTCAGAACTTTGGTGAGCTTCCTACAACAACAACAACAACAACACAATTAAATAGGCGGTCAGGCAACTGCTAATCAGAAAATGTAGTCAAATGAGGCATTAAAAGTGGCCTGTTGGCATGGACAGTGATGAACTCACGTGTATGCCAGCGTGGCACTGAAATGCTTTCGAATGTAGGTCTCCAGGACGGGGTTGAAGTGTTGGAACTTTCGATCAGCAATAAGGCCAATTATGAAGACCTGTTAGAGATCAAAGACAGATTCATTAGGATGTAAACCACACGGCTGGTAATGCGGAGCAGGAAAAAGTGTCTTTCTTACTCAATATGCCGAGGTAGATTGGGAAATTGAACGAGACTGCGTTTGAGCAGAAAGCCATTTTCTCCCAATTTTCTAGCTTGCAGATAAATCTAGGACACCTGACAACACAAATTCTAATCCCTTTCTCTGAAAGAGAGATGTACTCTGTGACTTTAGGTGATGGCACGCTGGATACTCAATGGCTAAAAAGACTTGATTTAATACTTGACAAAGTTAGGCAATCCGATGAATTTTGCCTGACAGTCTTTGTCCTCTATCGCGGAAGAAAATGAGACCTCAAGCAGATGACAAACATTAATGAAGCGCCGTCCTACAAATGCATGCAGATTCATGCAGGAATAATTTCACAAGAGATCCAGCGCACCAGCACGTTCCTCCGTAGATTATTGTCCCAGCTCTTATTTACCAACAACAGGAAACAGTTGGTGAGCTACAGTATATAATGCAGTCTGTAAGTGCTCGGATAATCACACATTCTTTTGTTTGTTTTGGCTTTGTACTCCAGCTCAGGTTGTAAAGATGAGAGACTGGAGTTAAAGTCTATGCAGTTTGTGGGAGCTGACATCAATCCTGTTAACTGGAGAAGCTGTAGTTTTCTGTAGACGTTGTTTCATTTTAAATCCAATGCGCTGAAGTGGGGAAAAAAACAGTATTAAAAAAAACAAGCAAACCTATGTGACAGTACATACTTCAGTGCTGAAATGTTATGTAAAAGAAGCTAGGCAGGCAGGCATTTTCCTCTCAGGTGTAACCTTCATGCCATATACTCAACATTTTTGTGAAGAGCTGCACTCTGAATAATTTTAAATTAATTCTGTCACAAAACATATTTGCACAGAGGTCTTCACTTGCAAATGTTTGGCACTTCAGACACTATTCTTTTTGGCACAAGCACACACATTAAAAATAAGTGAAGTATTTGAATTCTACTTGTTGTTTAACGCTCAGGATAGAAGAGAGCGCAGCTGCACACCTGTGGTGTGGGGAAAAAAAACAACTAAAAGGTCTTGTGAAATCAAAAGGATCAACACGGAGCAGAGACACTCGTGAAAAGTTTTTGTTTTTTCTTAATCATTTTAACCAAACAGACAATTTGCATCAGAGCTGTGGATGTATCTTTTGCGTGTACTCCTTCTGCCACTGTGAACTCTGTCATGTTCTTTGCTTACCAAGGCATCAAACACCAACGTATCAAAAGTGTCACTGTCGGAGTTTTCCATCATGATGTTGAAGAGAGCATCCAGTGTGTCTTGCAGAAACTGGAATGACAGATGCACAGCATGTTATGACACATGACACTCAAAAATAAACAAACAAACAAACACAGCACGGCCTCTCAGCTTCTGCTTCAATTTAATTGTCAAGTGAATTTTAAGTCAACTGTGGATATGTAGCGAAGTGGAAATGTGGATCAGGTGTGTTTTCATCGGCTGCTTTAGAGACAGTCAGTGGCTACGTAGTAACGCCACCAGAAGATGGTGCTGTAGGCAACGTTGCGTGTGGCTGTAACAGTTAAAAAAAAAAAAAAGAGCTAAAAGCAAAAAACGGAGCAATCGCATGGAGGAATAAACATGCCAGCTAGTATCTGACATGTTGCATCTGTCTGAAGATGAAGAAAAAGTTTCACAATCATCATCGCAACAACGGCAGAAACGGCTGGTCAGCCGTGAGTTAAAGATTGGCTACATCAAGGCTTATTTGGGGGGGGGAAATGGTTGTGATCTCCTGTTTTGCATATTAACTTCAAAAAAACAACAACAAACAAACGTGTAAAATGATCCTGAAAACAATTTTTGCAAAATTGAGGGAATCATTATTAATTTTCTATTTATCCATCAAACTTTTCTAACACAATACTTCAAAACAAGCACTGATTGTTTTTTTACTGTCTCCCAAATCTAACTCCTCCTGCGATGTAACGGCGATGTGATGGTGATAAATGACTGCAGGACAAATGTCAAGAGGGTCACATAAACAAATCCCAACCACTCAACTATGGATATTTGTGGAATTGGGGTTTTTTTTTTGGAGCCTGGAATGTAAATACATAAATAAATTAAACTGAGCCAAACAGGAGTCTGCTCTGACACTACTCTGTGCTATCTAACCTGCACAGCTGTTATTATGAACCCATACAGTTGTATGAAGACAGTAATAATTTTCCCGTCTGCAGCACATCCAGAACCACTCACTATAGTATACACACCCTCCCTTTCTCTGGGGACCCTTGCTCCATTTACTCAGCCAATTCGGAGCCACGTGAAAACAGATGTAAAAGTGTCAGAAACAGAGATATTGCTCTTCACTGTGCTTGGACTGTCGTCACAGGATGGATGAGATTCAGGGTCTTCTCAACCAGAAACAAACATAGTGCGCGTTGAGTGGCATTTAAAGCACAATTCAATCTCACAAGTGCCAGACTGCGTGACAGAGATGAGGGCGGGGTGACCTGATCATTCGCTATCTCACTGAGGAGATTAGAAACTGATGCATGATCTCGTCTTTGAGCCTATATCACAATACTTTTTTTTTTTTAGTCCTATTAAAAAAATTGGCTTTCAAATGCGAAAATAAAAATGCTACCACACCAACAGCCACGGAGCACTTGGGAAAGCTTGAGTGCTAATCTGTTATAATGATAATCACACCCCTGCGGTGTAATGAACTAGTCCAGCTGCGGTCGACACGTCTATGTGGCAGGATCAAAAGTGTCTCTGTGAAGGACTTCTTCAGATAGCCCGCAATCTGCCGAGCCCCCAGCCAGTCCATGCAAAACTTTCTCCAGAGAGTGATTTATTCATCTGCCCCACGCCGAGCACTTAAAGAGGCTGCCTATACTGGTGACGGCGGGTCATGCTCCTCTGTATGCTGCGTGTGGTGCTATGTGCTCCCTCTTCACTGCTCCCACTGAGAGGCAATGAAATCAGTAATGAAATTGCTGCCAACAGGCTGCAGCTTTCAGAAACACTAAGGATTGTTTGTGACTGCACTGTTTGCTGCCAGCTGTTGAGTTCTTGTTTGCTAATGCATATCTGAGCAAAGGAATGAAGCGTATTTACATGGATGCATAAATATTAAAACAAAACGTAACGAGAAAGTGAGCTGAGATCATAATTTAAATACACCAAAGCTCTGTCAGGATTTTCCGTCATCATCTTTTCGTGGCATCAAAAGGGGGGGGGGGGGCTTCAACAAAGATGACTTTCATCCTCTGACCTTGACGACCTCGCCACCTTCCACCTTCATCAGCTGCCGGAGGTTCTGTTGCAGCAGGCTGGTGTTGGAGCGCCACTTCAGCAGGCCCAGTAGATCCACTGGGGGGGGGGGGGGGCACAAAGTGTGATGTTAAATTCACCCAGCAAACATTTAAAGAGTGTACAAGGAGATGCATTACAATGCATGTAATTAATGGACTCTGTACTTCATATATGAACATTATTTTTCATGTATTGTCTGTAGTTTTAATGTATTTGCGGCCTGGGAACTACAGATATATTTTCTTGCAAACACCAGCCATCATTTGGCATTTGGCTATATTAACACTGATGTAATGACACACACAAAAATGCACATACCGGTATATTAAAAGATGCGTATACATGCCTTTCGCTCATACATGAGTCATTTTATAACATTGATGAATTTTTTAGCTCTATTTCTGCTGCAATTTTTATTGTTACCTCTGCAATTTGAAAGAACAAGAAGCCAAAAGTCTTTTTTTTCTTTTTTTTTTACGACTGCGTAACAGCAGGTAACAATGAGGGAATCTTGACTTATATTGTGAAGAGTTAAACAAGGACAACAGAAAACGTATCAAGTATTCATTGATATATAAAAAAAAAAAACTGTACTCATGAAAAGTTGGACCCTTCAGAAGTGTGTAACAGAAGTATTGACCGAAGTGTCAGTGCTTTTCCATTCATCGATTATAAAACTTTAAAAGATAGAATCCAGGCTAAGCTAAAAAGAGGACCCCCCCCCATACCTCCACCCCCACCAAGAATATGAGAGCGTCTGACACCTCGGATAGAAAAACGGGGTGAAATGAGGACTCACTCCAGAATGGTTGTCAATGCATGCAGCCGAATTTTAAGATGCTGCAAAACTGGCAGACGGAGACTGCTGGAAAAATTAATTCTAGGAGAATAGGTTACATTGTTACTGTACAAATGAAATGCTAAATACTTCACATTAACATATGAATGTTTGTCAACAAAACATCTTGCCTCACAAAAATGTTTTTTGTTCATTTTTTTTTCAAGCAAACATGACAACAATGAATTCATAATAGCTTCTTGTTGTTGTTTTGTTTTGTTTTGTTCTTCCCTCCGATAGTAGCGCCCCTGTATGCGGGTTTAAATCAACACAGAAATGTACCAGCAGGCATTAGGACGCTCAGTACCCTACTTTACAAGATCTTTATTTAAACTTAAATACTGTTTTGCTTTCAGTGGGGGTAGGAACAGGATGGATAAGATTTCTTTCACCAGGCCAGGTCCTCTTCTCCCAGCACTACTGCTTCTCTTCCAGCCTCCGTTTAGTGAAGTACACTGCAAACACCCTGGGAAAAGCCAGCAGCCACTTCACACGAGCGCCCAGCGCTGGGAGACCGCCTGCATAAATCTAACTTAATTAAAAAGTGTTTCATCTTGGATGCCGGGATCAGGGATGAGGTGACTTGTGTACGAAGGCTTCTTCTTCTTCTTTTTTTTTGCCTCAGTAAGTCAAGAGCAGAAACCTTTTTCAAGTCTCGAGTTTAAAAAGGATGAATATGAGGAGTTTAGCCACATTTAACGCTACAATTAATTATTATTTTAAATATGTTCAATACAAATGTGTCTATATAAATTTGTCTTTTTTTGTGTGCAAAAAAAAGTGAGTGAGTGAGTGAGTGAGTGAGTGGGTGAGTGAGTGGGTGAGTGGGTGAGTGAGTTGTTTGGGGGGAGCTCGAAGGTTTTAATAAAGCCAGCAGACAGAGTTAGATCAGCTGTGTGTTGCTTTAATAAAAGAACTCAGACCTTTTCCTAGTGTTGGATGACCTATCTTGGTTGACACACACACACACACACAAGCACACACACACACACGCACACGCACACGCACACGCACACGCACACCTATATGTTTAATCAAACTCAGGCAGTCTGCTCCCCAAGCCCCTATTGGTGCAATGCAAATTACCAGCACCAGCAGAGTGTCTCCAAATCAGGACTTTACTGCTGCCCATCTCTCACACACAGGGGAAAAGAAGGACCCATATACAAGTCTAGTGTGTGCATGTGTTGGTGTGTGTGTGTGTGTGTGTGTGTGTGTGTGTGTGTGTGTATACAAATGAATGCATATACCCATTCAATTAGTTATTTAGAACAAAAAATATTTGATCTATTTAGTTTGGTTTAGTTCTTCTTGTTGTATATCTTCTATATTCCCCAAACTAGATTGACACACAGAATTCCTGTGTTCCTCAAGTCAGACACACACACACACACACACACACACACAAACCAACCCCTCTCTACTCAATTTCAATTTTACAATATTTCATGTGATCATATCAGCATTTTAACCATTTTGCCAGCCAGATTCCTTACATAATTAATAATCATTATACTTCTGATTGCTTCCTTCCATTAACTTACAAATTTGTGGCTTCACTGGTTTCAATCAATTTTTAGGACACCTGACATAAGTCTTACTGTATATCTTGTCTCACTGACTGGCTCAGGCCCTTGCTCGCTCACACTAGCAAACACAGAAGTGTCTGAGCGGACGTTGTGTACGTGATCTGCAAGCACAAAACAATCCAACTGACCATTGCTGGTTGTTGACAAGTTTAAATTCCTCAACCCTGGTTCCACTACTAATATCACCAACAGAAATTCCCAGTCTTGAGTAATAAGTTCGGGCAGCTCTTGCTCGTGTATTTGAAGACGCCATATCAGCTGACTTCCCCGAACCACTCAGCACAGCAGGAGGGCACACAAGGCTGTATTTAAGTGACAACCACAGGCTAAACGTAATAACCCTCCCAGGGAACATTACTGTAGCAACACGCAACGTCCACTCTGATCACAGAATATATGAAGCGGCACAGTGACAGTTAAATCTCCCCCAACGCACATAGACACACACACACACACACACACACACACACACACACACACACACACACACACCCCTCCCGCCTCGATCCCAGAGATCTATCCGAGGCTCGCTGCTCTTGGGTCCGCTGTGACCTCATTACTGAAACTTTATGAACATGTGCTGCGCTCAATGTTATTGAGGCCAGATCCAGAAGAGAAACAAGGAAAAAATAAAATAAATAAATAAATTATATATATATATATATATATATATATATATATATATATATATATATATATATATATATATATATATATATATATATATATATATATTATACACACACACACACACACACACACACACACGCACATTCCCACCAGGTCACATTAGGCCTCTGAATAAGTACTACAGTGGGTAGAGGGAAGATTACCACTGAAGTCAGTGTCAGTACCAACCAATCAGCAACTACATGGTTTTTTAAAATCATTCTTGAGGTAAGACAGGAGAAGGTCTGTAGACTCAACTGCAGATCACAAATGAGTCAGTTGCTCTTTTTAAAAAAAATCTACGGATCAAAAAAAGAACAAACAGGCAGGCAATCCAAAATATAATACCATCCACCCTTAACTGCAGTTGTTAAATCTTTTTTTGATGACATAGTATATATAATTACCTCCACTGAAGTCTGTTCTAGATCATTGGTAAGATGTAACTATGAGCGATATTGAGGAACGTTTCAGCTTCTGGGAATCATCTTAGTCGAACTCTGGAGCTTTAATCCGGAAACCATAATTCAGCGAGTACGGAGGAACTGTGACCACACCCCCTCCTAAGCAGTGGTGCGCCTCCTCTGGGTGTTTTTTCTTTCTTCTTACTTTTTGAATTTCAATATTTTTGCTTTTTTAATTAATTTTTTTTCAATTTTAATTTTTGTCAATTTCTAATCCCCCCCCCCCCGATTTTAACTTTATTTTGGAGTGCATGGATTACCTTCCTGTTTACTCATATGACAAGATGGTTCAAACGACATGTGAGACATACCAGCAATTTAGCAGACCTCCACCCTAAATCATTCACCACCATCAACTCAATGTTCAGACCTGGAAAAAATGGTATCTCAAACTCACTGTAGTAAGTCTCAATCATGAGGTTGTGTTTCTTAGGTCGTCACTAAAATCAGAGCACATTTGACCGCTTAAACACACACACACACACACACACACACACACACACACACACACACACACACACACACACACAACAGGGCTGCGTCTCACACAATCCACAGAGACAAGCACAGTCACGTCCAAGAGGGTTTCAATAACGTCAGAATAAAATGCTGAGAGAACCAAGTCAGAAATGTTTTTAATCTGTCAACAACAGGACAGAGGACTTGGATTTCTTAATGTACAGCCCTTCCAATCAGCCTGGGAAATATAAAAACAAATCTTCACCAGAGCGACAGAAATGACAGGTCTGATCGGCAGGGATGGACTGACTGGGACCGAGACAGGATGGGGGGGGAGAAAAGATTCAAGGAAAACCTTGAGCGTGGACATGAGTCTGACACGCAGACAAGTGTTACGACCACGTGGAAGACGCCAAAGACAGCAGAGGTTCTTGAGTCCTTCTTTTAGTGATTTACTGTTACTGTGCGAGGGTAATCTTTCGTAATTCAGCGCTTGAGACCCAGAGCTGGCTTCAACATTCAGGGCCAAAGAGACTAAAATAAATTGAAGCCCATATTTTACTTCGCTAAGAGATTAGAAGAACTATATGAGAATGGTTCCATCGTAAAAGTTGAGAGTAGGGCATTAATATCTGGATATGAAAAATTAGCACTGTCTGTTGAGGAAATTTAGAAGTGGTTGTCATGCCATGCAACAAGAACTCCCCATCGCTACAGTGAACCTGACATGGAAGCTACTATTGGCTAAAGTGACTTGTCAATCACAAGGCCAATATGAAGCCATCATTTTGTATCATGCTACTGATGATAAAGTGCTGGCAACGTTTGTTAGAAAATTTGAAACAATGTATGGTAACGGTATCTAGCGTTCTGGTTCGCATTAGATCTGTTGTGACCTTCCTCTATTTTGTAATTGTGTTGTGTGTTGGCTGTCTGACTGGAGCTGTTGGCATTGTGTGTTGAGATGGTTTGCATCCATCAAATCACAAGAATATTAGATTGCCGATGCAACAAATACGCAGCGGTGGCACACTTGCGTATTCAATGTTTAGACAACCCGCTTGTCAAAAAGTTCAGCAATGGATAATAAGGTACACGCTGGGAAAATCTGAAGAAGGTGAATACTGACACTGCCCAGCTCTACTGGATAAAGTGTTGGGAGAGGGTAAGAGCGAGGGAGGTACAGAGGCTGTTACCATTCTGTGTCAGCTTGGTGGAGCAGACCAAGGTGGAGATCTGAAAGGAGTCCTTGCTGATGGTGCAGTTGCCCAGATTCTGAATGCTTTTCCCTGTGGTGGAGTAACCCTTCTCCTCCAGCTCCAGCTTGGTAGCAGGTAGGTTTAGGTAGTGAGACGAGTCCTCCAACTTCTTTGCTTCAGCCTGGTTACCATAACAACATATATTTGATTAGTTCAAGCTAAAATGGTTTAGGGAGCCCATGAAGCTTTATGTTGGAACAAAGCTTTATGTTTTGAGGAGTTTTTGTTTTTTAAACTCATATCTATACTCACTACTGCAGTTCCACTGCTAGTAGACTGAAATAACCAACAGCCCGACAAGAGTAATGCAACAAAAAAAGAGAAAAATCAAACTAGGGTTTTTTTTTTTGGTCTCAAATCAACTTTTTAATTAACATAAACGGTCACTGTAAGGCAAATATATCATCATAAAAGGGATTTTAATGGGAATATAATTTCATTTCACTGAGGGGGTTGATGTGTACCAATACACAATTCTCCATAAAAGGCAGTGAGGCTATTATTATGACAGCCACTAATAAGACAGCCCATTTTTCACCTACGAATCATCTCTGTAGCAGCGGAAGAGAGTGGGCCGGCCCAGCAGGGAGGATGCCTGCAAGAAATGAGCACCCACCCCTCCCTCCAACACCACAGGCCGATTTCTGATTCTATTAGGGGATATTTCACATTTACCTTGTACACGATAAGATCGTGCTCGCCATCCCTCAGGGTCGTCCCGTCGTACCTCATCAGCTTCACAAAAGACAAGGCAAATATCTTCTCCGACTTGTCTTTCGCTGTGGGAGGAGGTTGAGAAGCATAGGAGGAAAGAAAAAAACAGATGAGAGCCCGCTGTGAGGATAGAGTACTGGACTCTGTAGAATATCTTTAGCTCCAGCATGTCATTAACCGCCAGAAAGACATATGATAAAACACATTTCTTGGTCGACTGTTAGATGTTTTCTGAATGCTGTGCCTATATTTATGCATGAGTTGCTGCTGTTGTTTGTTTTGTTTTGTTTTTTTTAGACACAGTAAGTCAGGCAAAGACCTGTCAGTTTAACCATAAGGATGAAAAACGACATCTAAAAAAAGATTATGATAATTCAACATGATGTCATCTGCCTTTTAAAACGACTTCTTTTTCTTCCAATTGACAGAATCAAAATGGTGTTGAATCCAAAGTTTGGATTATTATATTTTATGTGTCCACTTCCTGTTAGCATTTGTGTAAATATTAACTTAATCTCAGGGTTGCAGCTGTTTGTGTAAATCTCTCCCTGGTTAGAAAAAGAGGTGATCATTGCCTGTGTGTAAATGCCCATGAGTGTGTGAGCGCAGCGTAAACAAGCGTGAGAGTTACGACTTTAACCTGTAACTGAGCATTTAGGTAAGGCCACATATATCATTGTGGATCAACGCATTCAAATTTACATGCAGGGAAGATGTGATTCATTGAAGTATCTCCCATATTCTACCTGCATAAATCCCCTCATTGGTTTGCTGTTAGCAGCCTTGCTGTTGAATAATTGCTGGCTTGAGAGGAACCACTGGAGAGGAAACACTGCGTGCCACCCAGTTGCAAAAAACTATATTAGTAACTCAAAGGAGAGAACAGGGCTTATAACCCTGGACTGGTGGGAGGGGTTACTTTCAGGATAAAGCTACATCTCTGAGTCAATCAAAGACTTATTTGTAGTGAAATCCTCCAGACTTTCACCTCTAACTCAGGCTGTCACTTTAGGTTAATGTTGAGTGACCTGTGCCACATTTCAAAGCCCACCGTCTACCTCACTCACTACATATTGGTGTAATGACAGATGAAACAGAATCTCTTACCGTGGCCACATCTATGATAGTAGCCATCATTCTGATGAGAACTGACAATGTTCGAGTGTTAGTGTGATGCAACATGTTAAGAGTCGGCCTGACTCTCAACCAAGGGGCTAAGATACTGAGAACATGAACTCCAGCGGTGGCCACGATGAGCAGCTCTGTCACTCTGTGTTTTTGCTAAGAGTTCAGAACTCGCTAGGAGCAGCAGAGGAAGCAGCAAGGACGGAGCCTGATGACAGAAGAGGCAGATCAGATCTGCTCGGCTTTTCTTCACAGGCCCTGAGGTGTTTATCGTTATCCTGAAAAAATGATTTGCCAGTAAAGTACAAACATTACATTCTGCCAAAGGGGATGGACATAAGTGAGTAACTGATTCAAATTAATGAGTGTTTAAACAACTTTATATAGCTGCTTTAAAAAAACAAAAACAACTTTCACCCATTAAGGGCTTAATCTAGGGGTGAGAAATATTGGATTTTTAAGGCAATATAAGTAGATATTTACAGATGTCATTATAATCAGAATAAAAACAAATTTCTATGACATTCACATTTTGTACATTCTGAGGAACACATGGAAATTAAACAATAAATGTTATTTTTTAATTAATACATAATTTTCCACCTCCAACTTACACCGAGCGGTCAGGGCCCCGTCTTAAATATGCTCTATAGCACGGAGGCAATGGCAGCTTGTCGCTTTTAATCATCTCAACCACAAATTCATCCCATCTACATTCAAGCAGCGCTCTAACATTGTTCAGTTGGGTTTGAGTTTGAAAGATGTAAAATATTCACCACTGAAACACGGTTATTGCCGTCCACGCTGTTCTCAACAACGTCTATGACATCAAATGTGACGCACCAGAAAAGAAAAAAAAAAAAAAAGCTGCTTGCATTCTCAGCGGGGAAGGGGTCAGTCTGCTTTTTATGCTAGGAGGTTTACTCAGTTTTTAAAACCCCAAAATATACACGGGTATGTGAAAGGGGAAAAGGGCCTATGTTAATATTCTGTTACAAACCAGCATGTAAACACCTGACACAGGTTTCTATCACTGGCCGACATATCCACTCTGCAACTGTATCCTCAGTTACCCTAATTTATACATGCATTATTGTCCCTATAACTTGGTGGTTGTGAATGCAACTACTTTCACAGCATTTGCAGACTATCAGAAATAAAGTCTGTAAATCCTCGACTGCTGAGGCAGACAGTGCAAAATTGACAGAAAGTGGCGGGATTCTAAAGAGTATGTGCCCACACAGAAGACACAAGCATGTGAATAACCAGATGTCTCTCCTTGAGCACATGCAAACATGTGCGCGCGCACACACACACACAGACTAATAAAATAAAGACATACAATTTGCACAATTCCAAATAATCCAGCCATTACTTTTTTCCTACCTCTCTATTGTCTAACTGTCAGTGACAACTTCAAGTTTGGCAGCATCAGCATGCTCCTGTAGTCGTAGAGTCACTTGAGGAGAGCCCGTTTCTAAAGCAACCGTTACAGCAAGATAACAGCCAGTGAAAGTGTTTCACAGGCATGCCTGGTAACAGCATTAGTCGCTGCAGAAGCAAGGTGCCAAGCATGTCAAGAAGGCTCTCCAACTGGATTAGAAGTCAGCACTGAACTTTGAGACCAGGCCATCTCCTCCAAGCCACATGTATGCAGGTGAGAGGCAAACAGAGCTGGGTGAAAACAGCTGAAGATGTCTTTACTCTGAGAAAAGCTGACTTTCCTGCATCCCTGCCTGAATATAAACAGATATTTTTTTGTATATATACACCTGTCGTGACTCCTTCTACCCTTCCAAAAACATTTTCCCTGCAGCTGCTGCTGCTGCTGCTGCTGCTGCTGCTGCTGGAAGGATGACCTCAGCATGTGGCAGGCAGATGGGATGAAGAGGTTGCCAGGTCTGGCTTCCCTGCCTCCTGCACCTCAAAATTAAAAAGGATGTTACAAATGTCTGCTCTTGATCTCCCTCTCTTTTTTTGTACGGGGACACACTAATACTTTTGATTAATGTGACAAAGGCTGGGTTTTAAAGTACTTTTCACTATGCAACACATCTGCTAGGATTGGATATTTTCCATTATCTTTGTTGTGGACAGATTGGCAGCCATTTGTGCAGCTGGTCATCAGCAACACTGATTATCCACAAGCTGACATTTGTACTCACAGTCCTGAGATGACCGGTGGCGGAAGGTGAATCGCAAGTGACTCCGGTTCACATCTTCAATGGGAATAGCAACCTGGTATAAAGACAACAGGCAATGTAAAACATCAGCACATGGATGTAGGCGTGAGCGCATGCGCAGACACGCACAATGTTCAAACTAGTGTGTGGGCACCTCAGCTAGCTACTGGGTTACGACCTGCTCGCCACTGCTGGGGTTTGTTATTTACATGATACCACATACATGCAACACAGGCTATTTGTTACATCCACTGAAGCGAGTATTCACATAGCTTCATGTAGCATGGAGAACATTTACAACTACAGAAAACCCATACAGCGAAATCAACAACCTGGAAAAATTTGGATTTAGTCGACAAAAGTCAAATGTAGCGAAGCTAAAACTTGAGATATGACTATGATTATGTCAATGCAGTTAGGCTAAAAAGGGCTTGTTATGATGAGGATTTTACATGCTTGATACATATCTGTTTTTCTGTAAAGCACTACGAATTGCCTTGTTTATGAATTGTGCTTTATGAGTAAAACTTTCCTTGCCTTGCGTCACGCTCGGACATCAAAAACAAAATGCCTGTTGGTTGTGCACACTATGACAGAGTGGAGCCAGGCTTGGACAGAAAAACATAGCCCAATCTACTCTCTACTTACCAGACATAACAGACTACTTATGAAGGATGCATTAAAGAAGGAGATTACTGAGGAAAAAATACGATTAATATTAAGCTTGTATGAGGAAACACACCTTTATTGTTTCAAACCAGCGTGGCTGCTTTACTTGGTAGTAGATGACAGACTTGTATTCATTGATCCCTTCATCACCGGCTCCAGCAAAGATCACGTTCTGCATGGATGGAAAGAAAAGGATCATGATAAAAAAAAAATTAAAAAATTAAAAAAGGACTTGTTATCTGGTTACGTGGTCTTGGCTGAAAGTGCATTCAAAGTGAGAAAATCATAATGGTTGTGGTATTATCACTCTGTCAAAACATTAGCACACTCGCAGCATGTGGAAAATTGACTCGCACTTATTTGACAAAATGGAGTCCCTGGGGGAGGCAGCCTTAATCTAGCAGAAAGGCCTTTAAAGGTCTGTATGCACTTTATGCATGAACACCTGCCTGTTGGCTGCAAATCTCATGACAGCATTGTGGAAAGAGGAAATAGGAAATAAATTAGAAATTAATTATTTACAGAGGAGGGACATGCAGAGGAAAGAGGTATTAACCCGAGCGCTGAGAAGAAGAGCAGCTGGTGTGGCTGAATCAAGCCATTTTCTACTGGGTTGTTCCTACAACAGGTTGGGGTTGGTTCTTAAGTAAAACCGTACGTGCCGTGCCGTCCTCCTCCCCCCCCCGGGAGTTCAACACAAGGGACGGAGTGACAGCGAATGGTACACATGCTTTGTTTTCAATCAACAGCCAACCATCTTTTCCTCCCACTACTCCAGCTGACTCCCTGGCCTGCTAGTGCGCCGCTGCTGAAATACTCCAGACACTAATGGCTTCTGACAACCAGCAATTATGAGAAATAACAGGCCCTGTCTACCCCAGTCATGCAGGGCAGATCTGGGGGGCATGTGCTAGCTCTAGCAACTACGCCGCTCGCTTCACAAAGTGGCCAGGATTCATGACAGCTCGAGATTTTTGGAGAGAAAGAAAAGAAAGCAGCCAAAGTCTAGCAGTAAGTGAGAGGGGGAGTGATGAGACGTCACTGTCCAGTCTCTCACTCCACACCATCACATGGAGGAGACGGATCTGACGAGGTAAATAAAGAGTAACAGAGGAGGACATAGAAAGGCAATATCAGGGAAGCCATGAAGAAGATTTACTTACACAGTTAGCCTAGCATGTAACCAAAAAGCCTCTAGGTCAGTAATTACAGTTTCCCATTTTCAAGTGCCTGGTATATGGCAGCTACTTCTATTCTGGTCAATAAATAGCTTGATGAAAACTATAATAATATGGAAGAAATTACATCTCAAAGTTTGGCCTTGGGTTAAAAATCAATTATCTTAGAAAGAAAAGAGCTACCCGTGATCTTAGCAGTGTCACCTGAACACTGCTGAGTGCTGTTAGTTTCTGCATATTTAAGGTGGTTCTGATAAACTCACAAATCTATGGAGGGCATTGTTTCTCAAATCGAATGCTGTCAATGTTTTTTTGTGTTTTGACAGAAAGAGAAAAGATTAGATGAACAAATTCTCTGAAACTGATTTGTTTTATTAACTTGAAAACGCATGATTCATTTCATGGGACCTTTAAACACTCTCAGAATAATCACAGGTCGATGCTTTCAATAAAGGGATTATTAATAACCAGATATCAAATGCCAAACTGTCATCAGATTAAAGTTTTGGTTTTATTTCTTCATCAGTTTATGAGATTACAAAGAAAAAGTTAAAGATCTGTTTTTAACACCCAGCAAATCTTAATTACAATCAGACATTTTATCAGAAATAAATACATCAAAAACTTGCAAGCACTGAAAGATACGGCTCTATTTGTCAGAGGCCGAGATCCTCAGTGCTACTTCAGAACTGTATTTACAGAATAATCACCAATCATTGCACTTCCTCGGCCTGCTGGGCCAAATCACCGACGAGGGCCTCTCAGGCTAAGACTAATGTGTATAATTGAGGTAGCCAAGTGTAATAGCTCTCTCTTCTGATTCCCTGTTTGCAGGAAGCCTCCCCACAACCACAGATCTATCATCTCAACCCCCCCCATCATCCATCCTAACAACAACTTAGTCCAAGTATACAATTATATGGTGCGTCGGTATAACATATGCCTTGCAATTACATGCAAATACTTACAGATTAAAAAAAAAAAAAAAAAACACTCCAACCCACTCTAAATAAAGTTTCAACAAAGCAGAGCAGCCAAAGACACGTGAGCTCCAGTTCCTCCCACATAGTCCTCTAGTCAAACTGCACAAAACCTCTCTTGTCCCCCATTAAGTGACAGCCTGAGTAGATCAAGAGGCAGGGTCAACCCAGGGTCGACAATAATTAAACAACAGAAGAAGGGGTCCCTGGCAAGAGGCTCCAGATGAAGCTAAACTTGTATTAGATGCTGATTGGATAGCATGTGATTTACAGGTGTCCAAGAGGCAAATCTGCAAAAAAAAAATACGTAGAAGTTTTTCCCCACAAGGTAGAGAGGAAAATTCACTCCTACTCACTTGGACAGTAACAATTCCTGCAGCTGAAAGCCAACTTTGAGGTTAGTAAATCAACCACGGAGCACCGATATTGCATTCTGCCATTTTTGACAGGTGGCAAAGCCGTGCAGTCTGGCCTGTGTATCACATTGCTTTATAGGAGTCCGGGGCAGTTGAGCGGTGTGCTGAGCTAAGTGATAAATGCCAGTAAATCACTACCGGAGAGAACAAACTGGCAGCGGCACTTTAGTCGTGAATGAGTAGACAAATACCTTAACATTCTTCAGTCATACCTCCAATTTCTTGCCATCCTCATCATATACGGACATGGTGACTTCCACATTTTTGGGTGTGGTCTTGCTTCCCTTGTCAAAGTCCCCCTGAACCAGAGTCAGGTAGATGTCGTTTCGAACGTCACCTTTGGGGAACAGACACAAGCAGATGAGAGGAATCCCGGTGCCAGTAACTGTCTGGTTCTGGAGTAGGCACCAGCAGGCCAACTATTTAGGGAAAATGCTTGCCTGTCATCCTACCCCAAACCAGACAAGAATACTCTTTCACCAAGGCGATCCTCAGCTACATTAATATAACCAGGGTTGTGCCTAACTTGTCTTTTGGAATAATTTCAAATTATAAGATGTTGCAATTTAATAATAAGCCACAGAAGTATGGTAGTACTATCCTCAGCAAAACTGCTGGGGGAAGGGTTTTCATGCAGCAACTAAAAAGCCCAATGCTAATTTGGGCCAAAATAACAGTTGCTGGCGACTAGAAGAGTGACTTTTAATACTAACATGGTCGACTCCGCAAGAGAGGATGAGGAGGATTCCTTCTGGACGTGTTGATCTAATGTTGATTAAAGACTGTGCTCTTTACTTCATTTGGGTTTTGTGGGGTTTTTTTTGTTTGGAAAAAGGGACAGAATAAACAACCGTCTGTCTGATTTCTAGCATTGATATGCTGTATGAGCAATCTATCGATATTTTCAAGATGTCACGAGTGCACATCTTTTTGGTCCCTAACATGAGTATTAAAATAGGAAGTCTACAATATGACCTTTCCCCCTCTTACTTGCTTTTAATGGAAAAAAAAAAACAACAACAACTGATTAATATCCAAATCATTTTGTCAATAAATGAAATGTTTAAGTAAGAGCCGTCTGCCAGGAAAAGGTCTTCACAACCCTTTACCTGGCATGATGATTTCAGGGAAGCCCATCTTGCGAGCCACTGCTGTTGATCGGTCCACCAGGTGGGGGAAGTCCTTCCTTATCTGATGGATGTCTCCAGGAAGCAGCTTGAGAGTCACCCACAGGCCTGGTGATACGTTTAAAGCAAAGAGGGATGGACTAAGATAACGCCAGTAGAGAAGACACGGTGAGAGCAAACTGCTCCAGAATAATACTAAAGAGAGTTTGTTTATGTGTCTTCTACTGTCACCTGTCAGTGACATCCAACAGCTCAGGGGCAAGACGGTAAATAGCAGCTACCCTCCGGGATGTGATTAGGAAAACAAAACAAAGGGGAACAAGTGGATGAAAGCTTTTGTTTGTGCCCCGAATCAAAGTGCTATTCTAAAAGAGGAAAAAAAAATTTTAAAGGAGAGAGAACAACACGTGTAATTCAGATGTTGACCCCAAATGACTGACGCCTGTTTGGCATTTATCTGACGTTCATGAGTGTGCCACATTTCCTCTCTGCAGCACGCTCATCTCATCTTCACTACAGCCGGGTGCTCTCAGGACTTGAATCAATATCAGCACTAGTACAAGTCCCGCTACCCAATGCTACCTTTTTTGGTGACATTACCGTTTCTGTAATAACAAAAATGTAATTTCAGTTGTGAAAGAAAAGTCTTAACTTTTCGATTTTCAAGTCACGCTGCAGACTTTAGTTGCAGCAGCTGCTGGGGACTGGACTTGACTTTAAAGCTAACAATATGAATCTTAGAATCTCAGATTATTTTCCTCCTTTCTATGTAAATAATACTGTAAATTTGTACATGGCTGACTGTTTGGTATGTGGTGTATGCTTATGAGAATGTATGAATGTATGAATGAATAAATCACTAATCAGATTTTCTTTGATATCAAACATTAGACTGGATCAACAAGAAAGCGATCAATTCTTGAGGAGAAGAGGGAGAATAAAATAAGTGTGTACTTCTTTGTCACACTTTTAATACCTAAACCAATTCATCACGTATTCGACAGCTTCTTTTGCTTCATGACAAATGTTTCTATTACATCTTGTTTGCTGTATCTTCTTTTTTATATATTCAAAATAAATATTCTAATCAATCAATCTTTTCGAAAATTAATCGTTCGTTTAGCATATGTGATTAACAAATGTGTTACCTTTTTCAATACGGATTTGTTTGCACAGCTCTCAGGTCTCTGTGTTGGTGTCACTGATGGCCAAAAGGCTGTGTTTCACAATTTTCACATCACCATTTACAAAGTCATTATGAGATTATATATAAATATCTATCTACCTATCTATCTATCTAGATTCTAGATAGACAGATATACACACACACACACACACACACACACAGATATACTCATTCACATACATATTTGTAAAAATAAAAACAGACTTTCAAATCAGAAACAAATGACCTTGAGGGGATTTTCATTGGCCATATTTCCAAACTATTCAAAACCATTAAGCGGTGTAGAACTTAAAGAAGTTCTGTAAGCATTTAATATTCTCATGGTGAAAAGCAAAGTCACAGAAAAATTTGATGCCATTACATTTGAATGAGACAGAAAATTACCCCGTAGTACCGCCCTTCGCATGCTGGGATGCTTGACTTCACTTTGACTTCAGAGGCCCCACATTGTTATGAGTGACACATCTCTCCAGCCAAGCTGGAAGCCTTTTGTTATGGGAGCGTGACCGCAAAAAAAAAAATAAAAAAGCTGCTTTCAGTGCTCTGCTGTTCTTCCCAGTGTGGGCTGAAGCAGACCTGACATTTATCCAAGAACGTCTTCATAGGGCATGACAATACCACCGAGGCTGTCTTGATGTCCCCCCAACCCCCACCATCACCCCCACCTCCCTCCCAGAAAAGGACTCTTAGATTTTATTCTTCTACTGACATGTCAAATCACTGATAAGATCAAGTCTTCGCAGAAGACTCGCCATCTTAATTAACAGTTGGATTACTTGGCTTGTGTGGTCACGGTGAAGTGAGAAACTATTTTTAGTTGGAACAGTGATTTATAGTGCCAGCACTTGACAAAGAATTATGTTCTTATTAGCAAGATGAACAATTTCGACACCCTGCCTGTGTGATGAGGGTAATTATACTTAGTATGAACAGATGTTAAATGTAGTATGAATATAAAATACCTTTAATGTTACCCAATAATTATAATTCTGCCTCAGTTGTAAGCATTTTCAAGGGGTGATGAAAGAATGAATAAGGATAAAAGCAAACACGTGTATAGGAGATGCAGCAGAACGTGTTCCATGCGACCTTTTTTTATTGTTGTTTTTTTAATCCTCTTAACTCTTTTGGCACTTCAATCTTTTATGAAGGCAGTAGATTTATGCCTAAATACTGTGACCACCTGCCCACTAGTTGTAAAATCAGAACTGTTAGAGGAGATATCCTGAGGAAGAGACATCACTCAGGACTTCAACGCTTTGACTCCGTGTAGCAGGACACAAGTTCTCTTGATGATAATAGAACAGCTGCTTGTCAGGGTGCTTTCAGAACTTTAGTCCCTTTAACTAGACCCAATAAATTGAAAATTCATGCATTTGGTTCTATTTCTATTTCTGGTTTGGTTTAACAGTGCAAAAGTTCAAGCTTACCAAATAAGGGGGGGGGAGAAAAAAAACATTGGCTGAGGGGCAAATATGTGCTCAGAGGAGTCTTTCTAATTTGTGCTGGAGAACTAAGATGTAGAGAAAACATCGGCTTTCAGTAGAAGTCTCTCCCTGACATGTTACCTGTCGTTTTGATTACACCTGAATGCAACATGATACAACATGCAGACAGCCCCAAAACCTCTGGCTTCCTGCAATTGAGTTGAATCACGGTCAGATTTCGCTCTCACTGCTTTCAAATTGCGATAGGTCTCACCTGGAAACAGGTCAAGGCCACTTAGGTGAGGTGGTCGGCTCACACCAGAGTACAACTTGCCTATCGCCGAGACCCATCCCCTTGGTGGTTTGCTGCTCAATAGGAAAAATAATCGGTGCAGTGATCTGAGAACTGCTGAAGCTTAATGATAACCAAAGAGGCTCAAAGCAACTCTTTGAAATAGCTACCTTGACTGCGTGGCCTATCACGAAGTTTAATCCCATCATTTTAACCTTTTTTTTTTTTTTACGTATGCAAATAAAACCAGATGCAATTGACAATTCTTTATGCTCGTCTATGGTGTTCTGAACTCAGGATGTCAAGTTTATTGTGGAGCAGCTACAAACTGTGATTGGCTCAGATATGTTCATGAGCGGGTCTTCATGATAGATCAATTAACGCTTTCACAAGCACTAAAACAAACCACACTGGTTCTCCATTAAAAAGGACAAGATGCTGGGTTGTGAAAGCCCCTTTGTTTGATTCTTGAGTCTCCACAGTACCTTGGCCCTTGTGATTGACCTCTTTGGCAGTGATGACTTTGTTGATGACTGTCTGGAGAAAGTCGCTCTCCCCTGCCACCCTGGGTGAAAAACGGGAGATGTTCAGCTGCTTGTGGCGAATGGCGTCATCCAACGCTAGCCTGCAGTATGCACACAACAGGCAAACACCACAGAGAAGAAGAGGAAGAGGAGGAGGACGAGGAGGAGGAGGGTAGAAGGAGCCACAAGTGATGGTTGTGAGGAGGGGGAGTGGAATCGGGGGGAGAAAGAGACAAACACACCGAAGAGTGATGCGAATACCATGACAGACACAAAGCCACTTGTTAGCGTTCAACAGTGAGGCGGGATGGGTGATGATAGAAACACACAAAGAAATCATTGTTTAGGAAATGATGTCAAGTCAGCATTTATAGAGCCGCTGCTGCAGTAGGGAGCTCTAAGTGCTCAGTCTCCAATTGTTTTCAAAGAGTGGAACAAAGCTGAAGCGCTCTCGAATAATCTGAAAAACACACATTCTCATCGTTCAAATTCACGTACGCCACTGTAAGGCTTCAGGTGTGCCAGACTGAGACGCGTGATGCAGAAAGCATAAGAAAGCAGCGGATGTCATCTGTGAAGCTCCACGAGTGGCAGCTGGTAGAGAAATATGTGTGGGAAGCAGCGAATGGCATCAGCAGTGTACAGGCTCTAAAAACAGCAGAGCATGGAACAGAGGACAGTAGTGACGTCAACATGAAGAAATCAGTCAAGGATCTCTCCCGCTCTCTTCTGTGCCTCCGACCTTGAATCTGAATCAATCCATGCAGGGAAGGAGTGTCAGAGATTTGTTACATACATCAAACAAAACTTTAGCAGATAACAGAAATGAGCCATGTTCTCACAAATCTGCATGAACAGAATCTCACTCTGCCAAGAAAAATTGTGTTTTCAGAGTCATTTGTCTGTCTGTCAGCAGCATTGTGTAAAAACTGCCAGCGTGGGCCAAGGAGGAAGCAGATCTGATTGACATGCCACCATGTTTGATTATTAGTTGTTGTTGTTTTTAGTTGTTTGGTTTTTTTTACATTGGCCTTAATGGAGGTTTGCATTCTACCAGTATAAACCTTCTGGTTTTTTAATGAATCTGTCTTAATCTGTCAGGTAACTGAGAATCTTCAATGAAAATTTTGATCAAAATTCTGCCACACACACACACACACACACAAAAAAAAAAAAAAACGCAGTGGATGATATTCTCCACTCAGTGGAAAGAGGAATAAAAATGTCAGACTTGGACAAGATTGAAGCCAAATAGGATTGGACTAAGACTTGGGTTAAGAATGATTATGTATACAAGCTGTCAGAAAATTTAGGAAAAAATGTTTTTCAAAACTTCCATTAGTCCCAAACATTTTAAAAGATTAATATCCTCTGAAAAAAGAAAAAGGAACAAATCCCATGGATTTTGTTGGATTTTATGAACATCTAGAAAAGTGTTCCCATCATTTCAATGCAAATAGAATTCTGATTCAGGTGCATAATGTTTCATTCTAAGAACTTGATGGAAAAGTACGACGACGACAAGCAAAACAGGTTCAGCAGGATTTCATTTCAAAAAAATCGGTTTTGGAAGTTTATCAAAATTCCCTCCCTTTCCTGCCTCTCGTGGCTTTGAAAACACACACTTTCTAAGATTTCTGCTCTCTTCCCTCACTGCCATCTCAGATGCTCTCACTGGGGATGTGGGAGAAAAAGGAAGGGAAGATAAAGGAATGTAGTTCAGCAAAGGTGATGCCCAAAGTCCCTCCAGCCACAGTGGGAGCTGTGCTTCCAGTTCAAACTGGCTTGGCACAGTATTTACGATCAAATCATGTAATTGGAGTAAAGCTGATTCAACAACTCCTTTAAAATGCCATCAGATCAGCTGACAACTGAATACAAACGCTCCCATCAGACAAATGTGGCTGTCAGGTAAAAAGCTTCATCGCTCATCGTTTCCTGTCTCCAAGACACATTTAAAGGATTGGAAAATCCTTCTTGATGGCAGAAAGAAATGGATTTGCGGCTCTCGGGTCAAAGGGGAGTAAGAAAGGGTTCGAGCATTAGCAATTAGCAGAATGCTAAGCACCCATACAATGATGGGAACAGCTGCCTTCACAACTTTATCAGTTGAAATTCCACTGCAAACATTCCCATTTGGACACGCTATAGATTCTCCTCCAGATGCTGGAAGGCTCTAATTTCGCTGATTTATGCTTGCAGATAAAACCGTTAAGTTAGGTCATCTGCCAGCTAAACCGTCTGAATCTGAAGCATTTCCAATTATGCAGAAAATCATGTTAAAGGAAAAGGTTACTCTGGCTCTGTACACTGTCCTGGGAGAATGGCAGCAGTTAATGAGATTGCCTTAATTGAGTCAGCCGGGAAAAGAGACGCACAACTGTCTTAAAATCCTCACTAATCAGGTGTCAAGGACTTAAAAACGACTTAGAAAAAAATTAAAGCACAACTGCTGTGTCTGACATACTGTACATACTCAAAATGAGGACTACATAGTTGTACCAAGATTAAACTCTGAACTCTATTCACCCTGTGTCAATGTCTTTTCTTTTCTTTTTTTTTTTGCTCACTTACGGCTGAAATGGGATGAAATGTTGCTTGTCTTCATCGTCCATTTTTCCTGTTATGATGTCAGTGACATCCATTACTGTGAAAAGAAGAAGAAGGGAAAAAAAAAAAGGGAAGGTTATGAAATTCAAAGGACTTGCCGAGTGGTGCGTGTCTGTCACAGACATACAGATTATTGCTTGGTGAGGACGCATCAGACGGTGAAAGCATCAAGTCGATCTTTGGATTTCTTCAATGAGTGCTTATTAAGTAGGGGGGAAGCTACGTGGTAAAAATTGAGATATCAGATGTCTGTGGCATGCATAATTTAACAGTAAACCGTGAATCCCAAAGCCTGAACTCCTCCATTTCTAGATGCTATTTGCTGAGTTTGCTATTTAAGAGGTCAAAGTTGAACAAAGGTAACCTGCAGGAGCTCAAGCCGCCACAGTTTTTTTTTTTTTTTTTACTCTGTTAATCTGAGGTTTCTGAAATGAAGTCATTTGCGGTCACAGGAGTTAGAGGACTGCAACTTTATTACCCTAAATACCGAGCGCAGCCATATAAAACCCTTGATAACTCAAAACCAGCAATTCAGACAAATCCGACTTATAATTGTGATGATGATTTCTAAAGAGAAGCCATAAAAAAAAAAAAATCAGTCTGTCATTTACCTTCTCTTCAGGTGGTACTGAGAACACAAAAAAAAAAGACTGAACAAGGAGATGAATTTCTCTTTTTGGAAATCTCTGGGCAAAATGCCAAACCAATTAGTTTATGATCTGGGAAGCTTGCTGACGTGTGATAAATCTAAATTCTTCTATTTTAGCAAGAAATAGAACAATTGTAGCCGTATATAATCATTCATTTGGGTAAAGACTGAAGCGCGGTACTCTTCATCAACTGTGAGGATCGCTTCTCAGCGCTTTAGCGTGCAGATACGCAAGCAAAGCTACAGTGTTCTGAAGTTGTTTTCAATATACCGTGCCTTGCCATCCCTTTTTGGAACAACAGGTTATTGCAGAGTCTCTAAGAAGTCTGCTTTACCTGCCACTCCAAAGGGCCTTCTCAGTCCCGACGTAAGCTTCTTGGTGTTGTTGTCTCGCAGCTCCATACGTCCCACTCTGACAATCTGACACACAAAGCTGATCTTCTCTCTCTTCAAATCTTCACTGCCTAAATCCTGAAGAGGAACCAGGGAAAAAAGAAAAAGATGGAAAGTTAGGAAAAAATATTGCTGATGGTTGTGTTTCAAGTTGATAGCCACGGCTTACAAGTTTAAACAGACAAATCTGAGACTATTACAACCTGATAGCATAATTTCAGATAAAAATTTCTTGCAAAGTGCCTCTGGATTTAGAGACACACCCTTGCACAATAGCAACTGTCGTATTAACAACTATTTCTTGGCAAAAGACTTCATATTAGGGACAAAAGTATTATCACAAATTGATGCAGCAAGATCAGCAAAAAATAGAATTCCTCGGGATAATTCCTCTCACACCTATTCAAGTGCTCCCAGAAAAGGCACATCGACTTCTCTGTCCTTGGATTTGCATTAGCTAGAGGTGACTGCCTTGGTAAATATATACAGCCAGTCGAGCTCTTTTTCTGCGAGAGATTCTCAAATACAGGTTCTGCAAACAGGCTCTCACATGCCTCATAACATGGCTGAATAAACAGCGAACAAGTACAGGTGAGTGTGTGTGTGCCCGCCTGCACGCATGCTCACACACACACACACACACGCACACACACACACAAGGTCAAAAACTAACACACTTACCGTGAAGACTGCCCTCAGATTATGCAGCTGGTCTATGTCCTTCACCAGACCTGAACTTGACCATTTCACCAGGTAGTTTTCACTGTGAGGGAGACATGATGGAAACAGAGAGACTCATCAATAAATCAGAGCGGGCAAAGCACCGATGCTGTTTTCTGAACAACACAGTTGTGAATTTTTTTCGTTGCGTCTGTGCTCTCTTGAGTTCCCCTCCACAATTTGACAGAGTTCACAAAGCCGCCTCTATTTAACTGACGACCTAGGGCTCCACTGGGGGAGGGTCGCGGGCAACTCATCAAAAACTGATAACAGGATAAATAAATCTGCAATGCGTGTTTACAAAAAAGCCCCATCAGCAGAGACGATCAGCCTGTCACCTCACAAGACAAGACGTGTGCATTCACATGCGAGCTGCGGCCGCCTACCTTTATTGATTATTTAATCCTACAAGCGGGCCGACAGGTTCGGACAGAATCGAAAGGTAATTAATGATTTGTGTTCTGTAACACGTTCATAAAGGTCTTACACAGTCAAAGTTCATTAGTTCATTGTTTTGAGGATGCATGTTGCTGCAGCTAATGATGCACAACACTGAAGCTTCAAAGAAAAACTAAAAGCGGTGTTTATAACATTGACAGGACAGAAGAAACTGTCTGGCTTAAATAGCAACATGTCATGACGCAGGCACACAAGGCTTTTAAGGTGAATGGGAGATGACACTCTGATTGGTTAAGTACATGTTTGGCCAGAAATAGACTGTTCATTTATTTAGACACAATAATTATGACCCCTTTTAAACTTGCACCTGACTTTGCACCCTGACTGTGCATTGTTCAACTGGATTCACTCCCAACACACTTGAGTCATGCGCTTTAGAACATTTCTACCATTCAAATTCAAACATCGATGATACCCTGCATTATGGGAAGTTGAACCATAGTTTCCTTCAAAGCTGTCAAATACCGTCACTCTGTTAGGAAAACAAAACGCACGACTGATGTTTGATGCAAAAGGAGTGTTCCACAGCTGAGCTGCTCTACTTCAAGTAACTTTGCTGTCACAATCCTAAAACAGCAGCAAATCCCTGGACAGCTGTCTGTGCTACTTCTGGGATGTTCTGATCTGTCTGTTTGTGTGTGTGCGTGTGTGTGTGTGTGTGTGTGTGTGTGTGTGTGTGTGCGTGCGCGCATGTGTTTGTGATTGTATGTATCTTCTGACAAATTACACTGAAACTTATAAATATGTCAAAAGTCATCTGGATGTACTATCATCAGTTGCATAACTGGCTTTGTTTCTGTCTTGCAGTTGTGATCTGAACAGTCTGAATTGTTACCATGGAAAAAGACAAATAATGTAGAATAAAAAGAGGGAGCGAGCACGATGGGGTGTACGCATCAGTGGTTTTACCTGATGAACTTGGATTCCACAGGGTCGTAGAGTGACATGAGCACTTCTGCGTCTTCCCCGATCTTACACACCACATTCTTTAGAGTCACAAAGAGGGCAAACGCCGGTGTGGAGGCAAACTTTGCTTGCCTGGTTAGATCAATATTCTGCTTCTGAGACTGTTGGGGGAAACAGAGGAATCACACTCGATACCGGCCACACTTACACAGCTTTCGGTCACATGCATGTAAACCTTGGGGATGTGTAGATTGAACAATGAAGCCTGGGTAAAGACCCGACAACCGCGGAGAGAGGGAATGGAACGCATTCTGGAGAAAGGTGTGATGACACGGAGACAATTACATGTTCCTTTCTGAAAATGCATCAATGAGTGTCAAGAAGCCAGACATAACCATACCTACACATCAGTACTTTACCAAGCATTCGACTAATAAGGCTTTTCTTCAGGGCATCAAGTTGACCTGGACACTTTCTTATTGCCCATGCATATGCAATCAAGATCAGTGGTTGAAAAGGTCACATGAGATAAAACCACATAACTGCAGGGCGCTTAGCATTTGGCTCGCCTCCACACTGCCAGTCTGACATTCAGTTGACGGTTACCATCGACTGGCCAAGTAAAACAGACAGGGAATCTGGCTGAGGTCCTCACTTTATAAACACGCCAGTCCAGCATGTCAAGCGGCTCTGTTTTGATCAACTCTACACTTCAAACTACAAGGGTCAAGAAGTATTTTCTGTCACTTTCAACTGGAATTAATGCATTCTCTGGTGGGTAATGTCTCTGCCCCATCTCTTTTTTGTGAATCAAAACAAAAGTAATTTAAAGAATAAAGAAGTCGTCCAATGTGAAAAATAACACAATTATCAGAATATTATTCAATCATAAATTATATATTTGATGATATAATTACCAAAGGATGAACAACACTTTAAATATAACCGATTTGCACAATCAGATCAATGATATTGGTGCAGAGGCTGTTGTATCTCAAATAGTCATCTGAAACGTGGGGCAGGGATCAGCCCCAGTGTTTGCAAACACCGTAACTGAACCAGTTTGGCGGGATTCAATGATCAACATGTACTGGTTACATCTTCATTCACACCTTGCACCAATGGTCTGTTTCTTGACATCGATACACTATCTAGATAAAGATCAGCGCTTATTGGCAGGTGCTAATGTGTTCTGAGTGCCATTATCACTTCCTCTCCATCTCTACCTTCTCCTCCTGGATCCGGTCCTCTATTTGTTTCGAGGCCGTCTCGTGTGCCCTGAACAGGCTGACTGTACTGGTGAGATCTGGGTCCAGAATGTTTCCGTCTTTGTCTCGGACCACCAGGTCTAGATCCAAGTACCTGGAGGGAGGCAAACAAATGCTGAACGGTAACACGGTAAGATGAAAACATACAGAGAAATATACCATGGTAGAGAAAATTCTGAATGTAATTCTCATAGAGACCAGTACATTATTTACACCGCCACCCCCTATTGCCTCATTATCTTTTCTTCTAATATCTTTCCTCTACTCGTTCATGCACTCAAAATGCAGAGAGAACATCTCAGTGTTTTGATGTGGGGAGGAGCTCAGTAATGAAAGCTTGCAAATTAACACATCTGTCATTTCAAAACCATGTATTCTCAGTTTTGTGGCTGGTCAGATCTACTCAAAACCTTTTAATCGTTTAATATAGAACTTTTTTGCTATCAAGTCATGAACAGGCCTTGGCAAGACCCCAAAAAACTTGGCGGCTTCTGACTTAAAATACTGCATGACACCCTGTCAATTTATTATTTTAGAATTTTTGCTGGACTGTTGATAACACTGGGGGAAAATCTGTATGACATGTAGTAAATTAGAAGGTAACTTGAGACCAGGGTCCATGTCCAAGTGTCCTCGAGCAACACACTGAAGCCTGATGAGCTGGCTGGCACCTTGCATGGAAGCTCTACCATCTGTGTCTGAGTGAATGAGGCTTTGAGTACCACTAAGATGGAGGAGGCACCATATAAATTACAGCACACCTTAACCCAAAAATGTGTGATGCCTTTCAAGTACTCACAAACGAGTGTGTTGAGCTCAAGAAGATTTTGTTTTTCTTCTTGATGCCAAAATGCAGAGAGCAAGCTGAATTATTTTAATTGTCATTTTGGTTTGTACTGTTATTGAACTATACTGACTTTTATTGCTGTATCTAATACTCATCCATCCCATTTCTATAAATTAAGGTAACAAAAGAGTTGTTTGCAGGTGGTGCCGATAGGGTGCAGTTAACTTCAAGCTAAATATAGGAGTTTAGGGATTTACGCATTCTGGAGGCAAAAAGAAGTGAAAACATCTTAGTGAGCTTTGAGAGTACTGAATAAGGCGTGTTTTAGGTGAAGTATCGCTCTTGGATCATTTATTGACTTACTATGTCCTCATTTTTTAAAGGGAGTTTGTGCAATTTGCTTTTTTATTTAAGTTGAGCCCCAGGGGGGCACCAACTTTCTCTTCCCTGCTCTATCTCAACTATTTTCTTACACAGCCAGTCTTTCTTGTTCAACTCTTTCTTCTATGCAAGGAATCCTTCCAGAAATCAGAAAACTGTCAACACGTGAGTCAATGTGCTTCAGCACCTCGTAACTCTCTGCTTCTGCAGTGGGGGGAGTGGAAACCCCGATGCTCTACCTGGCCAATGTTTCATGACAGAATGGAGCTTAACAATTTTCATTCTCATTCGATTTTCCTGATCCGCTGAACGCACAGAAAGAGCTGTCATTTCATGATAGAACACAGTAGGGTTTGCTGAAACTGAATCCCTCCAGTTTTTCCTCAAGCTAAGTGAATTATTATCGATTGACACTGTTGACCTCCTCCAACTGGATACACTTTTCAGATATTATGGGAATAAAGGGATATAAGCTCTCAGGAGGGGGGCGGCCAGATCCTCACTTGTTGCCGTAGTCGATCTTGGAGGTGACTTTCTGTTTGAGCTCAGTGAGCTCGTCCTGCGGGAGGGTGCCAGACAGGATTTGGGAACGCCATTCGATGAGGTCGTAGATCATGTCACGGACAGAGTTGAACATCTCCCGTTTGTCCCCCTGGCAATAGAAACAAATGAATGAATCATACAGTATGTGGTGCTAAAGAGGACATTCCAGGATAAAATGCTGAAAGCTCAAGTGTTCTTTATGAGTTAAATGATTCAGAAAATTACAGAAATGCAAACACAAAATGAAGATATGTGTGTGTATATAAAACATATGTTTCATGAATTGTTTTGATCTCTGTAATTTGTTAACTCGATGATACAATATGAGTACGTTGCTCACTCTTTATGTTTTGCCTTGCTGTCAAAAATAATGAAAAGGAAAAAAAGTGGGGCAAAAAACATGAATCAAGGAGAAATGTTGCTCCTTATATACAGTATGTTATGCATATAATAAATAATTCTGAAACAAAAGCATGATGTGCATGTCATACCAGCAATCTAATGAGCCCATTGACCTTCTTTCTTTTATGTTTTTGGTGCATGTTTTCATAAAGGGAGGTTTTGCAGCAAGCTTACCACATACAGGTCCCTCCATATTGAAGCCCACTCCCGCAGAGTGGTGGTAACCTCCTGAACCAGAGGCAGCTCAGTGGGTATGACGGTCTCCTTTTGTCTGCAGTGAACAAAAGTGATACAGTGATTCAGTGTCTCGCCTGAGACAAAGTGCACGATTGGAGACGCTGTGTGAGGAAAGAAGGAAGGAACTGCCTTCAAGTTCCTTTACTGCAAGCATTCGATCATTCAGCCGTCGGAATTACATAAGCGTTCTGTCCCATC
This sequence comes from Aulostomus chinensis, assembly GCF_037954235.1. NCBI lineage: Eukaryota > Metazoa > Chordata > Actinopteri > Syngnathiformes > Aulostomidae > Aulostomus > Aulostomus chinensis. The sequence goes on along the minus strand of NC_141342.1, from coordinate 16,632,317 downwards.
AACAGAAATACAAAGTGATTTCATTTTTTTTCTCCATTTTTTAGCGACAATCTTAGGAACAAAATGGCCGTTCTACGTGTTTTTACACTTAACTCACGTATTCGGAAATGGATTGCTTTTTTGCGCACTGTGCAAGTGATGTGCAATTACAAACACATGAATTTCAGCTCTGGTTTCTGTCTGCAGATGGCAAACATTTATCAAGTCTTCATGAAATTCAACATTTTTGACTGCTGTGCCACCCGACTGAACTGTCTTTGAAAACCATTGTTTTTGAGGTCTGGCACCCAGCGAAGGTGTATATAGCTATTTTCAATGTACAAAACATTTTCCACCTTGACCCAGTAAGATCATATCAAGTTGACATCCTTACAGTGAAAAACATGGAGGAAGGCTGTCTGTCAAACTTAGGGGAAGGAACATGTTAGAAGGGCTATTATATATTTTCAAATGTATTTATTCATTCACTACCTTTATTGATTGTTATTATTTAGCTTTTTGTATCTAAAAACTCAACACAAGTATTGGCAATCCTTTTAGAGTGGCAAATACTAGATGGTAAAGTGGAGAAGTACTGACCCACTGCCCTCAACTGTGGCCTCTTTCAGGTGTATGTAACAGGCAGGAAATATGCCCTAGAAGAGAAAGAGATCATATCTTTGTAAATAAATGATACAGAACTTGAAAAGTTTAAAAAAAAAAAACTAAAGCTATTAAAGATGACAACTAACAGATACATGATGGTGTGAATTTGTTTCCAGGATACCAACCTTTTTGGACTTCCTCCTCAGCCTATGCCCTCGGTACCAGTCTGAAAGAGAACAGACTTATTAAAGCCAGGGGAGAATAAAAACATATACATCAATAAAAAAAAGTGAAAATGTTTAAGAGGGTTTAAGAGTTGGAATGCACTGAAGTTTCATATGTTGAAAAAAAGCTCTACAACCACCACCTGTACATTGCACAGAGGTCAAATCAATACACGATAAATGCAACACTCTAATTTGATCTATTTTGCATAATAATAAATAATACAGACTTTTATTTTTGATACTTTATGAAGATTTTGCTCGCATTACTTTTATGTGAAGAATATCAGATGATGAATCAATGGAAATATTTACCACAAAATATCATTTAAAAAAAAAAATGAGTGTCAGCGATGCTCTAAAAATAACTGTGCGAATTGAATGTGAGGTTGCCAGCTGGTGCTTTTCATGTACAAGAGCACACATCATAGCAGCCGATACTGCACATAGTCTCACTGTAGAGATGAACACACACACTGATACAGTAAAACAAGTGGAACATGAAAATAATGTGCTACATTGGCGTGCCAACTCTGATCACGCATGTCATCAGTAAAGCCTGTTCTCACGTTCATATGTCTCAAGTATGTGCACTGTGTCTCCGATCTGCAGCGACAGCTCCTCCTCTCCCCGGGCATCGTAGTTATAGATTGCTGAAAGAAAGAAGATGAGAGAACAATATAAGCGGGGGGGGGGGAGGAGGAGGCAATAAAGCGTTAAGCTCCCTAATGGCACCGTGTGTGTTTGTATTTGTGTGTGTGCGCGCGTGTGTGTGTGCGTGTGCGTCATTGCAACGTGAAGTAGAGGCATCACACATCCACGGGATGTCCACCCACACAGGCTGAAAACTGATGGTTGGGGCCTGGCACCATTGACGGTGTAATATCAACAAATTTCTACCACCCACTGAAGACAAACCAATGATAAACACCAAACAACTGTGCCGGTGGAAAACAAATTTGCTCCAAATTTCAAACGGACAAATGGAGGGAATAAAATAATTGCAGTGTTCCCAATTTTCAAAGGCATACAAATTAAAATGTGAAATGATATTAGTTGAGGTTTTCTGGTAAACCCTTTAAAAGAATATTTTTGCATCCCCAAACCAAATTACATGATTATATGTTCCCCAAAAATTATAGAGGAGTGGATACATATATGTACATATTTCATTTCATCACCTGCATCTAAATGAAACATGTACATATTTTCATTTAGATGCAGGTTAAAGTCAACCAGGGCAAATGATAATTAGTTTTTCAGACTATTTATAGTCCAAGGAATGATCAAATAGGATTATAAAATACAAGTGGAAAAATTTGTGTAACTGTCATTTCATTAGAAGGTACTCTTTGTTAGCTCTTTTTAGTGCAGTTTCATGCAGAAAAAAATGCTGCTGGAGAGTAGCCTTGGCAAGAAACTGTATATAATGAGTTTCTAAAAATATAAAATTTGCCGGAATATTTTGAAAATTATTTATGTTCAAGAAGAAACGTCAAATACATGTTTTGATTGTTGTGTGTGCGTGTGTGTGTGTGTGGGGGGGGGGGGGTTGTAGCTTAACTGATTAACCGAGGTGGTTTTATTTATAACGCTAGTTGTCTTTTGTTTTCTTGTGCAACCTGGGGGTTTATTACAGGGAAGTTTTTGAGCTTAGCCTAAATTATATTGGCTCCGGGCAGGAGTGTGGTTACGAGCTCAACTGCCTCCACACAGTAGTCACTGCACAGTCAGCCTGTGTGTGACACAGTCACAGAAGAAACACTCAGGAGAAAAAGGGTTGTATTCACAGGTATTTTGGCAAAACTCTCGGAAGATAAAAGATGCATCAGAGATTGTCTGACTAGAAGGAGTTCAGATGAATTTATACACAATGCTCCCACCAAATGGAATCACTACCTTTCAAACCATGATCGAGATACCTTATCAATTAACAACAAATCAAAATACAAAAATAATTTTTCACTCTGCCATGTCTGTTGACATATCACTGGCTATTGTCTCTCAATGATTTAAACACCATGTTATGTAACAGCAAGGAAATCCTGACTTGTAACCCTTGACAGCAGCAGCATCTTATGATCAACAAAACCAAGACTGACCCCCGTCTCCAAGAAATCATACAAGAGTCCGTGCATAATCACACACATCCTTCACACACCACTAGCATGACAGGTGGCTGTGTTAACAGGTGTTTGTGTTGCGGGGACACCTGTAGGGATAAATGACAACCGAGTGTATACCAGGTGTGTGTGCACGCGTGATGGGAATGCTGAAGGGAAAGTATGCCGGGAGGTTTCCAGAGGTGAATGGCTTAATTAAACACAAAGACCCTCCCTGCAGGCGCTGGAGCCCTCGCAGCATGCTGATCAAGTCCATCGACCACTTTTTCTCCCACCAACATGCCCTTAAATAATTATTATATTCATTAACATGCAGGGAGGCAGGCAGACAGACAGCAATGTTTTTTAGTTACAACTGTGGTTAACAGCGATCTAGAACAAAGCATTCCTGCTGTCACATTAGCTGCCACAGTGAAACGATTCTTTGCTTTTATCAGGCCTCATTTCCCAATATTCTCCTCGGGTTTTTACATAAATCTGTTCACAGGAGCGGTCCTAAAAGATCTGTGACATGTTCTAATTAATTTGTAATTACTATTAGTCGCAATTTACGAAGACATGTATCGAGAGAAGGGTTTAAGTCCAAACACCAGTGAGCTAACGGTCCATATCCATACCTGAAGCCACTGGGTTAAGGGCCACATCTCTTCCAAACACAAAGGAGAAAATCTGGAGGGAGAAAGGCTTGGCCAGAGATACTGGATATGGACCAGGAGGTCAGAGCCATTACCGGAGAGAGAGCACTCTTGGTGTGTCATCATTAGCTGAGGTTTTGGACAAAAATCTGGGAGCTGTGTCAGGATTAACAGTGCTCATTGAAGAGTTGACATAGACATTCGCAACAGTTAATCCAGCAGAAGAAAATTCATCAACTATTTAGATGATGGATTCGTCTTTCTGTCATTTTTTTTTCAAGCAATGAAATCAAACATTTGCGCGTTCCAATATGAGGATTTGCTGTTTTTTTGTCATTTATGATGGAAAATGAAGCGCCTTTGGGTTTATTGTTTTGTTTCTAGACATTTAAGTAGACTAAAAGAACAGATCAGCGATAAATCATGAAAAAACTAAGGTGCATCCCTATATTGGAGATTCAAAACTATTATAAATGATAAATATTTTATTATAAATCCTTGAATACAAAACTACAGAACTGAATAATTTTGCACAAACATGTCAGCACTCTGAGTGAGACTGAGAGTAGGCTCTTGTCTGACTTTAAAATATTTCCCCAAAAAATTCCACTGCGAAACTGTGCAAGCAGGTTTTAATAAGACATTTGCTCTTAAGAGCACTTTGTGCATAAGGCCCTCGTATATTCTACTTATCAGACAAAGAATCTATTGTGGTGAAAGTGGTCAAGTAGAGTAGACTAATTCTGACTGAGACCTTTCAATGGTGGTTCCTTTGATAACACAATAATAAAGCAGTCTTAAAAGCAGCCCTGCAGTTAAATAACATCCCTGATGGTCATAAAAAAATGGCCCACGTCTGATGTTTAATGTGCACTGCTCAAGTTAGCCTGCCAACAACTTCAGCATTTCAGTGGAGGGCATAAAAAGCCATGTGTAGCCTGTTTCATTCAACCCTGCTGTCATTTTGTTATCAAAGTGTATGTGTATATACACACACGTGCATGTCCACAATGTATTTCTGATCCCCTGAACAATCCAACAAGCCCAGCGAATCCACCAGAACGAGAGCCATGGGCTGACAATGAAACAAAGAGCCCAGGAAATGAATTCAGTAGTTCCGAGCTGAGATACAAAAAGGTACCTACAGGGGGGTGAAAACAACAAAACAAACAAAAGAGAGGTGGGATTAATCTCCGCACAGCCATCAGAGAGCAGTGTAGTCACTATGCAGAGGCCTTGGCTCAATTAAACTATCATTAATAGTAGTAAGAAAGGCTTGTGTTTGTGTTAGCAACTGGGTCAATGGCTCAGCTGATTCGGCAGGTCATCTACATGCAGGTGTTGGAAGGGAGCAGTCCATAAACCTAAACATACAGCATCGCATTTCATCAGAAAATGGAAAAATTACCCCTGCGATCACTTCCAGTGAGTCTCATATCAAACAAATGGGAGCTGAGAGATCGAGGGAGCTTATTGCTGAGCAGGAGGTGCAATTACAAAATGAACACAAGCGACACCCTGGGAAGATTCTAACTAAATGACAACCATCCAACACAACCCTGACAGGTGAGACGACCACGGTGCAATTTAACACAAAAGTGATGCTCGTCCCGAGGAGACTCAATGAGTGCTCTGATCGCGCACAAAAACGAATTTTGTGTACGTAAGAGTTAACTGAGGACAATTAGGAAACAGCAAGGAAGCTAGAATCCATCAAGGGAAGATGAGGATGAGGAACATTCTGGAATGCATTTTTTTCCCTGAAGATGGAATAAACAACAGCATCATTTGCCAGGGGGAGGTCAATACCATACATGACCACTTACATAAGGCTGTGCAGACTTTATCAGAGGAAATGAGGAAGGAACCAGATTACAGACCCAGCCATTAAGCACATCTACACCCCTTCCACAATTAAAGCCTCTTCTAAACACTGGCCTGATTGTAATTGTACACTTCAGAGCTCACTTATAACCCTCACTAATCCATGCAAAGAATAATATATCATTACACTCAGATGAGAATACAGTAATGCTAATGAAGTGTGTGTGTGTGTGTGGGGGGGGGTGTTAAAAATGCTCTTGTGGTACTGTAAGTCAGTAAGACTCAGGCAGGAAATCCCTGACAAGAAGAAGGAAGGAAGAAAAGACAGAGCGGGGCAGGAGACAACTCTCAGTCTAGTTGGTCAGAGCTTTGAGGAGTCAAACAGGGAGAAAATCCTGCTATGACCTGCAGCTGATAGATGAAGTCCAGCAATGAAATCACAGAGGTGCTGCAGCTGGGAATACAGCACGGCTATGAAGGTGAGTATATGAAAGGAAAGGTGTCATCGTAGGTTCGTCCTGAATGGAGCTCTTGCATCATTTATGTGGGCCTCTTTGGGTTTCTGAAGTCATTAGCAATCAACGCCACTCCTTGTAGTCGAAGGGTACAACTCGATGAAGTTGTTAGGACCATCACAACAATGGGAGCTGAGGGATGAATTGAGTGACCACAGTAAAAGAAAAAAAAAAAGTTCAAAGGATTACAGATTGATTTTCTAGAAATCCACTCACTGCTCACCCATTTAATTTCATTTTAATTGAAAAAATGTTACAAAAGAGCACAGCCTCTCATCCCGGCTGTAATTTGTTGCATTCCTAAATTGAACGGGAGTATTTTAACAAAAAGGCAAATGCTGCAAGAGTGTGAATTTGGCTTGCAGAAATGTTTCCACTGGTAGAGATTTGGCAATACTCTTTCTACTCTAAGAGATATGTTTTTGCATGATCACACACACACACACACACACACACACACACACACACACACACACACACACACACACCACTGAATTGGATATTTATAGTTCTAGTGCGTATGGATAGGAATTAATCAATTAAGCCCCCTGAATGGAAGATTCCTCCTTACAGCTGGTTGTTAATCAAACTGTCCTCCGCTTCACCTTCTGTGTCATATACCAAACAAGTTTACAAGTGGCGAAAGGTGGACATACCGTAAATTCAAAGACTATTAAAGACCACAATGATAATCCAAGTTTCCCATTAGCGCTGCAGAGTATATTGCAATTTTATTGACAGTTCAATATATCCAAATTATATCAGAGATGCTGCAGAAATATTCCAGCCTGCAGATGATGTTCTACAGTCTTTCACTTAAAATGTGAACAATGACACGAGATAATTATTTCTAATATTGAGAATCATACTGCCATTTCAAAAGAAGTACAAAAATAATTGCCATTTGATAATCGTTTCAATATTTTTCGGCCCGAAATTGCCATCATTATTACAGATTCACTGCAGACATCCAGTATGCGGTTCAAAAACAATAGAGCCTGAAACAGACTGAGGAGATATAGTAACAATGAACAAAGGAGCACAAATTTAATACAGTGCTCTTAACTTGAATGAGGAGGAGTTCAATAAGTGCACAGTGGCTGAAAATGCCCTTTTCAAGGGAGTGGGCCTGAATAGAGCATGATTATTACACTCCAGCTGCACACAGACACACACACACTCAAAATCTGACTTTAAATGAACAACCGGACTGACTGAAGCGATTTGCATGTAAATCGATGTATTTCTTACTCCCGAAGATGAGGAAAGTACAAGACAATATTACACATCATCTAACCATATAATGTACAATATGTATCTCAAGTTTGACTTCTTTCATTTGAATCACCTGGCTCACAGTAATCGTAATATACTGTGTATAAAGTCCCCAAAATCAAACTTCTATGTTAGTCCCTGGAAAAAAGAAGAGAAAAAAAAAATCAAACCCAATTATCTCAAGGACTTCTAAATAAATTTTAGAGGCCAGACAAGATAAAATCAGAACAAGTTTGAAATGCCAAAAATAAAAAAAAAATAAAATAAAAATCTCATTGAGTGCTACAAAATATGTATTCTCCACATAGTGGACAAATATGTGGTCAAATTTAATGAAAAACAAGTTCTCAAATGTTACATTTCTATCGATATTGGAAAACACAGCAAAAAGTTAAATTACAACAAGGACCTGACTTTATAAGATATTCTGATTCCTGTTCTGGAAATGTGTGCAAATACATATAAGATTACATTGAATTTGCTTCCAGAAACTTTTGAGACAAAAAGTAACTGCCTTCATTAAAATGAGATTTCATTGTCATATCTTTGTTTTCGTCTCTTTTCTCTTTTGTTTTATGTACTCAATAGGGAGTACGGTAAAATTCTTCTCTTGATATGCTCCATAAATTTCAATGCATAATCATATGTAGGTATCAAAATGCACTGTAATTCGCTCCACCAGGGTGTGCGTGGTCTGGTGCAGAAACAGGGAAAGAACACAATCAACTACACAAGGTTTGCAACCCCCAGATGAGGAACAGCCTTTGTCAGTGATGAACAAGGAGGGGAAAGCATGTTAATTAATTTCAAGTCCTTCCTTAACAGTATTTAAAACCAGATTTAGCCAATCAGACTGATACTTGATAGCTCTAATTTAGAGACACACGCACAAGGTGAACTCAGGATTTCAAAATACCAACAAAAGTTACAGAGTTTCCTCTTTAACTAATTATTTACACAACAGCCTTTTAGCTTTATCTACAGTTGGAAAGTGGAGATAATACCGGGGTAATTAACCTGAAATTAATACTTCAGCAGCTGAGCAGAGAGGGAGAGAAGAAAGTCTTTCTCTCTCTCTCTCTCTCTATCTCTCTCTCACACACTCACACACTCACACACACACACACACACACACACACACACACACACACACACACACACACACACGTCGGTTCAGGTTCCTCCTCCCTCTTCACTGAAACAAGCAGGAAATACCACTTGAAATATTACGGCATCTGAATAGATTGGGCCGTTCCAGTAACGCAGAAGGAAATAATGATGCTTTTCATAACTACGGGAAGGATAACAATAAAGTAAACAGAAACAGGAAACTAGAAGATGGTAATAGTGAAGAGCAGAGATAGTGAGCAGGTTCTGAAGGAATGAACAAGCAGGTGGAGAAAACTACCGATTCTAGATGCCAAGGGCAGTAAAGCGGTTTGGCTGAACTTCCTGCCATGCACCCAACAGTGGTCTCGAGGTGCAATCCAACACAGGCTGATAATAACTTTGACTCCATTGCCTGTGCAGAGCGAGACTTTTTCTTTAATTGAAAATCATCTTCCCAGTACAACAGGGAGAGATAGCTGTACCCAGCTCATTATAAAACAGCGAGCGAAAGCTTTTCACGTGCAGTTTCTCACACAGTGGTCTCTGGTGTTGATTGTGGCGGTACAGGAATATCTGCAGTGGGTCTGAAAAAGCAAACCTGTCGTCTGCATTTTGCACATGCATCTCATGAGCTTTAAATAGAGGAGTAAGCGCCTTTTCAACACTTTCCAAATGACTCACTCTAAAATGTTTGCAGTCAAATTGTTGTCATGATGATGATGATGTTATTCTGCCTATTTTTAAAAATAAATCTCTGAATCATTTGTTAAACAATTGGAACAGATCACAGGGTTTTATTTTTGCACCTTTACAACAATATGCTGCACAGGGAAGTAAATTGGCACAATCCAGACATATTAGCCTTTTGCACAGCAAGAAGTAGCTAATTATTTCTTGCCCTGTGTTACATCTCTTGTGATAGGAATGCTAACGAGTGCATAATTATATTCAAATATTTGAAGAAACTCTGCAATTGACTCAGCAGGTTTACTCTGACCCCTCTTTGGTGGCACTTTACCAAAAAGGTGACCTCACTGACAGCATGTGGTACAGTACCTTCATGAGGATTGACTTTGAGCTAGAAATGTGAAAGCAATACAGATATTTGCAACAATGAACGCCTGGGACCGGCTCTGCGTGCTGTTATTTATAATCATAAAGCTGAGGCCATGTTTTACTGAGGCAGATGTCACGCTGTGATGAGAACTCACAATGGCGTCAATGCTCTGAAACATCCAACAGAAATGAAGAAAAGGTCACGATGATCTGTGATAATGTTAGGAAAGTTTGCCAGTGGTCATCCACTGCTTCTGAACTGCATACATCAAACTGTCAAACTGTCTTAAAAGCCAAACACAACAATACTCGGAGAGGTGGAGATGCCGCACAGAATGCAACACAAAAACCTAGCTGAAGAAATGAGTTATTTAGAAATAGCGCACATCGAGAATAGTCCTGGAATCACTGGGAGACATGAAGGACATTCAAATAAAGTAAAATACAGAGGAGCAATTTTGATGCAGTGGTGCCCTGAGTGAGTGGATAAAAATCAATGCAGCAACCTACTGGACAGGTGTGTGTCACTGTACACCTTCTGCTGCACCTCTCTGATGATATAGCTACACGTTGCATAGATGCAGACCACAACAGCCGAGGCCGGCCCACCTCCTAACCTACCCACGCTAACTTACACATCCTCTCCTTCTCTGGTCTGAGCTCCTTTCAGCATGATATTTAATTCTGTAAATGACATTCAACAGTTAGCGGCTCAAACTTCAAAACTACTTGCTCTTTGTCTGCCACCATTGTTAAAAATACACAAAGACAATCAACACAGCAGCATCAAGGTTCCACTGCCAACTAGCATTTTGATGATATAATTCAAACACATCAAAGTCGGACTACCACAGAAGTATAAAAGCCCGTCACCAGTGTAGGCCAAATAGTTAGGCAACAGCGTCTTCCTGATGTAAAACTATAAATCTCTGTCTCTGTAAGTCACTTTGTTGGCAAAAGGATTTTTTACAAATACCACAACATTTCCAGAAGGTGGGACAGTTAATTAAAGAGCATCTCTGGAAAGCTATTTGATTTATAAACCAGCAATGCTACCATCATGATACTGAGACATGTAGTAAAACTAGCTGGACTCCTATAATGTTACTGCCAACATCATATCTCCCCCCCCCCCCCCCCCCACACACACACACACACACACACTTCCTTACTGCTCTATGCTTGCTAATGATACCTATACAGCTTACGCACTAAGCTATTCCTGCAAATGAGTTTGCCAAATGTCTTGAAATACATTTTTATTTCTTTAAAGAACAGATGCTAAGACTGGGCACCAGGCTTGCTTGCTGTGCCAGACATCCTTATTTTGCCATTTGTGATGCATAGTTAATAATTGGTCCTTGGGCTTGTTGCAGTCCCAAAGCATGGCGGTGTGAACCTGACCTCCAAATTAATTAAACATACACTTGCTGGCACAAACTGCAAAGAAAATCAAGAGCCATGTCTGCAGCATATACAGCAAATCATATGCAGCTAATGGTATATCAATAGCATAGTTCCTTGCGTTGCAACATCTGCAGCTGCCCCCCCCCCCCTTCATTTATTAACTTTCAGTTTGTCACCATCTCCATGGATGCTAAAGACATAATGCTTGTTCGCGGTTTCACCAGTGACGTCTGCGTTTGATTTTAAAAGCAGGGATGACATTTTTATCTACTCCCTCTGAAACAAGTGAAACCTCAGCGCAGGCTGTAATTCAAGCTAATTCTTCAGCATCACAGTTTTATTTGCTAGTTCTTAGTCAGAGGTGTGTCTCAAATGAAATTTTATGTGTTTTAACAGCTGTTATTTTAGGTTTCATGAGATGGTAAAACATCTTTGCGTTTACACTAATTGACGAAACAATCTGGTGAAATTGTGATGCATACTTACGAGTCCAACATGTAGGTCTGATGATGATATATATATATATATATGCGTGTACATGATAATGAAGTTAAAAAAGATATAAATTGGCCCATTTTAAACAAGCAATTTCAATGTTGATGCTTTGTACACATTTTACTGACAGTAATTTAACTTTTTTTTATTATCAGATTATTGACTCCAAATATGTGTATTTTTTTAACTTCCAAATAATCTAGTGTCATTATTTTTTTAATGACATTTTAAAGCCCACAGAATGAATCTGACTAATCATCACATGCAGACTGAACTACATGTGGTGATGTAAGCTTTAACACGTGTTTGAGGAGAGACCTACTGCAGACCTGTTTTGATATTTGTGGTTAAATCCTTCTCAAAATAGCACAAGGTGTTTATCAGTATACAAAAGCATATATTGTCATGTCCGTCAAGTTTCCGTTCATGTCTGCACATTTCCCGTTTTATATCTTGTCCTTCCTGTTTCTGTTTTGTAATCACTAACCCTTTGTCTTCATTCCAGTCACTATCTGCACACCCCGTCTCCCGTCTCGTCACACCTGCTTCCTGATTGTTCTCCCCACCTGCTTCCCATCTTCCCTAACTACCTCATGTATAAATAGTCCTTGCCTCTCACTGTCTCGTCACCAGTTCATTGTACTTCATAGTCCTCGCCCAGCATTCCCTCATAACATTTGTCATAGTCAAAATCTGCCTGTGTTTGACCTTACTTGTTTGGGTTTTTTTTTTAATGCCTTGCCTTTTTACCTCTTGACCCTCAGATACCTTTGCCTGCACCCCTGGACTGACTTCCTGTGTACCGAACCCTGACCAGAATAAACTCGCCCTTTTGTGTCCACCTTTCTCTGTGCATGGTGTTCTTGACATACATAGCAAACAGCCTGCATTTTAAGTTTCTTTTTCTTTAAAACTCTTCCTTTTAATAATAGGAGAGAAATTTCAGCTACAGGAGTGAGACAAGTTCATCTAAATCACAGACTTGAGCTGTCACTCAATGAAATCCAAAACTCCCTCCAGGGTCCAGCAACATCAGTGCTGCAAGGCTCTGACTTTATCAAGTATTTAGCCAGGGACATGGACACACACACAAACACACACGTGCACACAAAGGGCCATTTCATCAAATGCCAGCCATACTGAGAGTCTGTCTCTTGCAGCACATGGCAATTCCTCGCCTGTCTGTGTCCACAATCAATGACTGACACCTCCATCACAAGTCCTCCAAACAACCCACGGGACAAATGCAACATTAATATGGACTGAAGCTGATATTAATGTTGACATTTTTATAACCTCAATTGTTTCAGAGATGTTAAGCCTCTTTTTTTCTTTTGATTATGCTTGAATTTTTAGCCCCTAGGACTGAAAAGATTCAAAACCAATAGACTGTAATGGCAAACTCTCTAGAAATTTACTTACACATAAAAAAAAAATATATGATCAAGCGCTTTTCAGTGGAGACAATATGTCAGCTCATGAGACTTTAATAACAGGTTCTTTAAGTTGGAACTGCGCCTCAGGTCATACCTGCTGACGGCTCTGATCTAGACACTTCTGAAGTACAACGTACACAAATATAATGCAACGCTTTTTCTAAAGATTTCCTGTATTTATGGTTTCGAAATACAAACAATATGCAACAAATGTGATTTAAATAATGTCTACAAGAGAACCAGCAACAGTTAGTGAGAGACAGGCCATTGGTGTGTGAAAAAAAACGACAACCTTTCAATAGTGTGTGGAACCGCCATTTGCATTCCTTGATGCACTGCATCTCCTCCACATAGAATGAATGAGATTACTGATTGAGGCTGCTGGAATGTTTGGCTGGTTGCTTGACTGTTGCTGTCCTCTTAGGTGACCCGCAGCTGTGCGTGCTGTCCGTGAGATCTGTCACACGAGACACACAACTCTGCAGGCTTCATCGACTTCAGCAAAGGACTTACTAACCACTACCACCACCACCACCACCACCACCACCACGCCTGATACGTCACCTACCATCTGCATGAAGTCCATTGTTTAAGTCCGTCCTACACCACTGAGGTGAAGAACTCCTGCTGCTCTAACAGCACACTTCATCAGCTGTGGTACTAGCTTGTCTTAGTCTGTCCCACAGATGCACGTTCTAATCCTGAACTGATGTTATGACATGTTTTCTACAGGCATCTGGAACTGACTTCTAAGACTTCTGATGTTGAAATATGACCATTTGCAGCGGCAGCAATTCGCAGCTTCCTCCACCATTGGGAACACCTTTTTAATTGGCGTCTTGCCATTACACAACGTGTGCAAGAGATGGATGATTGTGGAAAATAAGAAATAAGACCTTTGAAGAAAATCTTACATTCCTTAGTTACACTGAAAATGTCTACAAAAATATAAAAAAAAAAGAGTCTAGTGTTTATATTTTCTTTAGTGTGCATGGGAAAGGAGTTTTCCCAGGAAGCCAGCCCCTTTTCAGACCATTCTTGACCCAGTGACACGGACAGGTCGTCCAGTGTCAGCTCACCCACCAGCAGCCTGGCACAGCCTCAGCTCAGCTGCAAGCTCATCACACCGGTAGAATAAAGACTGAGCAAGAGCGGTCAGCTAGCCGTCTCTAATTCTCAGTGTTGGGGTACGAAGTCTTTTAGTTGCCAATTATTTCTATTAAGTTTGTATTTCTAGACATGTACCCTCTACTCTCAAAAAGCAAATGTTAAAAGTATGTGTCTGCAATGAGAAATGACATGTTGTAATTTTGAAATAAATATTTATATTCTAAAAGAGGGCAAATAACAGCTTGGATGGCTTACCATCTCCCAATTTGAATCAAGTTTCAAGTAGAACAGCTGTCAGGTTTTCTTTCTCCAGGGACTTTCTTTCCTGCCTGGTGATCAAGTCCGTTCACGTCTGCTGGTAACTCGGAGTGAATGATCATTCCACAAACACTCTGGGTTGGATCTACTTGCCAATGGACAGCATAACTGCAGCTAAAAATGTACTCAGATTTTTGTTTTTATCTTTCTCATGGTCTCCCCTGCTGGTCTACAGGCGGGCTGGAACAAGTTGAGTTTTCTCGAGTAGAGTTGTTTCAAGAAGTGTGATATCGTTCGTATTTTTTGAGGGATCACAATTTTGTTAAATTGTTTCTTAACCCATTATCTAATCACCCCAGTCCTATTTCAACCAACACCGGTGGCAGTTCTTTTCCATCAACACCAATTCATGAGTAAACAATCAGGGGTTCCTACTAAAGCTGCAGACAGCAATAACCCTGGGCAAACTGCTTTTTTTGCATATTTGGTGACCCATTTTAGCTTTTTTTTTTTTTCATCTAAGAGCACAGTGCCAACCATGAGCCATGATTAACTTGTGGAGAATTTCCCCTCGCTCACCATCTTCTATCATTGCAACGATGCAATCCAGGAGGGAAAAATTTCACGCTGATTTAACTCATAATGTGGAGAGCTTTGAGTAACCAGCAGAGGAGAGCAACATATCTAGGGTACATCCAATCTGCTGAAAATTAAGAGATTTTGGCCTCTCAAATGTATCTTGTTGATAATTTCTCACCAAATTCACTAAGTATTAAAAATGTTTGACACTTATTTTTAAAAAGCCAAATAGCCGCTGATGACGAACTGATATCCCGCATGGCTTGTCATTCATTTAAATTACAACCACTCGTAACTAACAATTAATGTTTTTATTCAACGTATAGCCTTTGTTTTTATCCATCCGTAAGAAAGCACATCTTTCCTGATCAGGCGTCTGGAATCTCCCCTAACTACATCATTGACAAATACATATTCTTTTCTACTTTTTACCCAAATTATCATCAACTCATGTGAAATATAACTCCACCCTTAGTCAAACACAAAAAGAAGACAGAGAATCTGGTTCAGCAATGGCAACTCACAATAGGTTTTCTTTTTATTTGGCTACATTGAAAAATCATATATCACCGTCCAAAAAACGTGAGAACTACAAGGATACCCTGCCTTCAGACAACCATGTTAACTACCAGCCTGGTAGAAGACAGTTAGAAGGATCTCCAATATTACTTTCATCCAGCTGAATCTAAATTATGTAATAACACATGTCCATATCAGTGGCCTTTGTTTCATGCTGACAGGTTACACACCAATAGCCATCTGTCAAGCTAGCAAAAGCGCCACCGCAGGAGTCTTTTCAGACAATGCACAGGCTGCTTGGCATAACCCCAATCAATACTGAGGGAAGCACAGGCTGCCTGCCTGCACAGCTGAGCAATAAGAACAGGAGTCAGTCAGTCCCACATGCAGCGTCATCATATATCATCCATCCAGGTTTTTCTTCATGTCTCGCTGCCTTTGACAAACTGCCAAGAAGAAATGTTACAGTCCCTTCGCCGTAATTGTCACGGAGGTCCACGCTTTGATCAGGTCATGTGTTTACTACAAAGATCTGTCAAGTCAAACCAAGCGTGCTACTGTCAACCAACCAAGAAACCAATCACATGAAAGGGTAGGGGGCAACATGGAGTGTTAATATGACAACATACTCGTTTAAAGTAAGGGGTTCCTCAAAGGAATACTACATTTTTATGCGGCTTGTGAAGCAGAGAAATGTCTTGGAATAACACAAAGCCTGAGAGAAAAACTGCATACTAAATACTGAAAAATGACATTTGTCAGCAGAACCAACAAGCCTCTTCAGTTACAGTATGAACAGAAACAGCTGAGACCAAGAGTGAGGACAAGAAAGTCCCACATTTGCAGTAATATTGTCCAAAAAAAAAAAAAAAATTAACCAGCGTTGCAAGCAAATGTATTTCTATGTGTTACCCAATCAAATGCGAGCAAGCCAGATTTACTTGCCGCTTCATTTCCCAACCACTCTACTCAATCTTGGGGATGACAGCGACACTTAAAACAAGATGTAGAAGTGTTCCTGCTTTTCCTCAGTGGTGAGCCAAGAAGGAATAATGTGGAACCACTTAGCTATGCACTGATTAAATAGGCCAGCTGTCATTCTCACAGTGAACCATTGGGAGCTGTACTATTAGAACTGCCTCACCAAGCAGCTTGGCCTATAGTTAATATATAATTCCCTTTCAGAACGAACAATGGCAAAGTCATACTGACCTCCAAAACAGAGAGAGAGAGAGAGAGATGAGCAGGATGATGGCCAAAGTTCTGACAAAGACTAAAATAATGAGGAGTAAATGATCAATGCATTTTTATCTCCAGAGATTTTTATGCAAAAACTTGATCAGTTTAAGTGGCAAAAGTTTGCAGATCGCTAACTAAAACTGTGATTTTAAATCAAAAAGGTACGGATGTTTAATGCAGAGAAGTAAAAAGACCTTTAGTTTATAGTTGCATTAAATGAAGCTGGGGACCAAAGCTCCCGAGTGGAAAGTGTATTCATGTGCTCAGACAAAAATAAATCTAAAACCAGCGGTGCAGAAACACATAAACGTGGAAATAATGGTGTTAGCTTAGCTTAGAGTCTCCGGGTGATCGCTCAGGAGAGTTGCACACTCTGACCACCTCTCTCTTACTGCTGCTAACAGGCAAGCAATTTCCGTTTGTGCACTTTTATTTATG
Organism: Aulostomus chinensis; assembly: GCF_037954235.1. NCBI lineage: Eukaryota > Metazoa > Chordata > Actinopteri > Syngnathiformes > Aulostomidae > Aulostomus > Aulostomus chinensis. The sequence goes on along the minus strand of NC_141342.1, from coordinate 16,615,489 downwards.
AGCAAAGGTGCCCGGGCTGATCATAAACACCACCTGCCCCTAACAGAGAGAGAGACCAAAGAGAGAGATGAAACTCTTTGTTATCCTCCTGATAAAAAAAAAAACTCTCTTCTTTTGCCCATCTCCACAGTATTTCCTTCTTTCTCTTGGCTCTTTCCTATTAACCATCTGCTTTATTTCACTCTAGTAAAGATGCTCAGTCTCCAGTTTTGTCAGCTCAGCTGAGTTGTTTTGCTTTTTTTTTTTTTCTCCTTTTGGTTGGGGGGGGGGGGGGGCAAGCTGAGAAATCAGCTGTTAAATGTGAGGTTAATATCGCCAAATGTTTTATGCCAGAATGAAGAGTGACAACATCTTGCTTGGATGTGCAGCAGTGACAAGAACCACACTTTTTCCTTGTCATATACATTCATTCAAACAGAGATGAGACAAGGCAGTTTTGTTTCTGTTTTTTAAATGCAATGAAAAATACAACGCCCTGCATATAAAACTAAGAAATAAACTGATAAAAGTAAAAAACTTGCCAGGGCCATTAGAGAAGGGTAAAATAAAAGGCAGAGAATTTAAGACACATGGTAAGACTTTATGTAGAAACCTAGACTGCATTTTAATTAGAACCATATTTGTTAGCTTACTGCACTTCAGATGTTTTTCTTGGGTGGAGACTTCGCAAATTACTTGTAGCATGAGTCAAGAGACAAAGTGAAGTGCCTGTATATTTTTGAGGTACCACTGTACAATAAGTCTCCCCTTATAAAGATGAGTAACCATGTGTATTAGCTTGTAATGTGCATGAAATAATGGAATTATACATGATTATGTTTGTTGTTTTGTTTGTTTTTTCCCAGATCAGCAATTTGGTTTCTCATCATTATTTTCTAAATTGTATTTTATCAAATACAAAAGAAAAAAAAACAGCTTACAATCATCATTAAATACAAAACCCCTAGCAGTCGACTTATTTTGCTCTTTAAAAAAGCATTAATAAAACATACCTTCAACTTTCCAAATAGTAACTCTGCATTGAAAGCCAATTAGGGAAAAATCATTTACAATTGTTAATTAATGGTTTAAAAAGTGTTTAAATTGTAATTAATAATGCATTTACGACCCTTAATTAATCCTTTATAAGTGGAGCCATCTTTACTACGACAGACACATGGGCTCCATGAGCTCAATGCATCACTCACTGCTAGCCTGCCCTAAATGTGAGTTGTCAGTCCTGTTGGCGGAGTTCAACACACACCAGTTTAAAAATATGAACCATACACACCCGAGGTTTAGAGCAAAGTGTGTATGCACGTGTGTGTCCTCTCTTCTTGACCTTCAAGAGAAGAAGAAGAAGAATTTCCAACCAAAGCTAGGATGACCAGTCGCTAAAAACATTGTCCAAATGCATTCTGAATCCAACTTTGATTATGAAAGGAAAAGTGCATTGACGAATGGAAAACATTTCTCACGACAGCACATGCTCTCAAGGGTAATTTGCTCGGAAGTCTCAACAGTGATGTGTAGTTTTCAGTAAACAGTCCCGTTTCTTAGTGTTCCCTCGCTTGCGCTCTAGAACCAACACGCTCTGAAATCTCTTTTAAGGAACAGCAACATTCTGATGAAACAGAATTAATGAGACAACACTTGAAATTAGCATTATAAAGTATTTTCTGGTGAGTTCATCACAGAACCCAGGAGAAAGCTAAAAAAAAAAAAAAAAAAACATGTCCCCCAGGCCCTGTTAAATCACTTTTGAGATGCTACAAGAATATCTAAGCTTCAAAACCCCTGATGCTTTTGATTTATGCCTGGCCAGTTGGTTTTTGACAAGAAAAGAAGTGTATAATGAAATAAGCTCAAGAGAGGTCAAGATAGATTCGATTTTAACATTTCTTGGACTAATGGATTGCTTTATTTTGGTTTTATGACGTGAACAAAGGCCATAGACAGAGTGAGGCCTTGAACCCAAACCTTAACTTCCATTTAAAGTTAGTCAATAGTCTTTTCAGTATGTGAATACCAATGTATTCTGTCAATTCACCAGAAGAGCTGACACACATCCATGCTGACAGGCAGCATTCTGAAAATGCCAGCAACACTTCTTCTGGGAGGGAGGCAGTTAAGCCAACGCCTCGGGGTAACAATTATCTTTAGAAATAATGTAAAGGTAATAAAGTTTGTTGCCTGTCGTGGGATAAAAAGGATTCCTGAGCAGGGACATGAGTTGATTTGTATCAAAATATTAATATAAAAGTAATACCACCGAGATCCAACGACAACCAACCAGATGGCTTCCCCGAGGAGCTCATCTGCTCCTGCAGAGGCTAATTTGGCTGGTGCACATCTTCAGGTGCTTTCTGATGAAAGGGTCTTTTCAAGTTGTATTAAACATTAAAGGAAGCGGCACTAAAGGAAGAAGCAATGACTGTATTTTTCATAACTACATTTTTGAGGATCATCTTTCACTCCTACTTCAGGGTGGGTGCTTACTTTACAAGCAGAAGAGGAAACCTGAGTGAGGAATTAAGTTGGTTGGTTGGTGAATAACATGTTCCATTTATTAGTTAAGTTTCTCTATCTTACCCTCTATTTTACAGCAAGAGCTTGGAAATTAACCAAAATGTATCAAAAAGATGTTTTGAACTGCTCACCGATTGAGTTTAGCACATTTGATTCAGTTATTATCCTCCCTTTATTAGTCAAGCGTTGACTGTGAGTACACAGTAAAACACAAAGTAATTGCTAATTTATTGTAATTGATGCTAGAAATACTTTGTCTTTTTCCCCTAAAACATTAGGAACGGAACTACATATTTACGGCAATTTTTCTGTATGATTAACGACAGATGATGAGCAAAGATGAAGAGATTTGAGCAAAACCGGGCCAATGTAAATATCAGCCCGATACCGATATATTTTCAAAACATACCAATGTATGCTAATATTATCTTCCCTGGTTTATGTGCATTTTTGATTCTTTTTTTCTTTTTTTTAATTTATGCATCAAGTTTAACTTCTATGAGGTTTTCGGAGACTTGACTTGCCGTGGAAAAGAACAGCACAGAATATTTTCTAGCAGCAGCAGAAAATAACATAACACAGGAACTATTCGTTTCTCTAATTAGTATTTTCTCACATCTTCCTGTGATGGGTTTTATATCAAATTTTACTGCGTTGGAGTGAACTAATGCAAAGCCTTGATTCCATATCCTGAATATAAAGTGATGTGAGAATCCATTGGTAGGATAACAAAGCCCTTTTATTACCCTGGCTATTCTCTGTGTAAGAGGACAGCGGCATTTATTATTAATACTGTTATGAAACGACTAAAGGAGACGTTTTTCCTACTCTCACTAATAAAGCTGTGGGGCCATTATTAGGCTAGTAAATGGTATGACAAAAGTTTTTGCTGAGGCAGAAATGAGCACACAGTGACCGCTGCCAGTATACAGTCTCGCAGAGTGCTCGTTAGTGCTACTTGGTCAACACAGAAGTATTAAAATTGCGATGACTGTTGCACCCCACCAATCCTGTGCCATCGTGATGTGGCAGCTGCCTCTTTTTTTGCTCTAATGACTCATTCCCTCTTGAATTCAATGAGCCCTATGAGAATTTCTAGCTGAGGTTTTTTTTTTTTAAGAAGAAGAAGAAGAAGAAAATCCAGGCAATGTAAGCTAACCATGATAAACAAGAGACAAAAGGCTCATATAGCATTTGGATTGAAAACAGCATAGCTCATCTAGAAGCTGCAGACACCAATCAAAGCGTTGGTGAAACCTGCTGAAATCATCCATCAGTCAGCATCAGCATCCCTCCGAGCTGCCAGCACTCTGTCCCGCTAATGGAAACAGCTAAAAGGGACACGGTATGTATTTAGTGGGGCACCCTACACATTAAACACAACAATCCAAAGCAGATTCTACTAGAAAATATATGTAATTTACGACATCGCTGACTGAACAGGACTAGGCTGTTCCAGGGGATCCTGAGAAAAATATGTGAATTACCTCCACTGCACTATTATTTTAGGCAGTCAAGTGTGTAACACAGGGAGAGTGTTTAACCATGACTTTATAACTCCCACATTTCACACCATTCTAGTCCATCACAATGAAATATCTCACGCAACTCTCCTGGCTCATCATCGGGGTAGGTTATGAGGTCATTTCCAGTCTTTTATGAGCAACATATCAAAAAGCCCTCTCCACGTTGGGAGTTTCCTGCCTGAATCTGACATGAAACACTCATGTCACTTTGATATCTTTCGAGTGTTTTCTTGCCCAAAAGGCAAAACTGTCCTTAGAGCCAAGTTAGTAACCCTAGAAAGGTAAAAGCAGTCTGATGCCTCTAAGAGTCACATAAAACACCGGTGAACGTCATAGTGATATTAAGGTGTAAACATGCCTTCAGCGCTTGAGATGAATTTTTCTTCCCAAATTCTCATTTTTTGGTGACCTGATGATACCAATTGTTGCCAATCCCCATTTTCTGACTTACAACTACACTTGACGGAATAAAGAAACATTAAAAAAAAAAAAAAAAACTTTTCGTCAATGGAAACATTTCTTATCATTATTAAATCACACGTTGCTCTTCCAGTTTCCCCCAAATTGTACGAAGTTACTGGCTCTTTTCCTACTTCAAAAACAAAAACATCAAAATTAAACTCGCCGTCATGCCCGGGGAAGCAGCGCGCGGTAGCAAGCGACTGGTTAAGAATCGCGAACACAACACTGACCAGCCGTTTATTGTTGATTAAAAATAACTATTTTCAAGTTTAATTTCTGAAAAAAATGATAAAAACTTTCACATAAACACAAACACTGGTCACCAGCCAATACCAGCTGATACCAATACATGGGATACATGGCCGATATCTTGGTGCATCCCTGGAGAAAAGGCTTATGAGTCACATAACAACAATTTACCAGTGGACAATAAGTGGTCTTAAAATCAGTCAATAATTCAATAAAAAATGTAAAATAATTTCAAATGTTTTCTTCTATAATTTAGCTAAATGGCATATTACTTTAAGGTTGCATGATAACATTGACACATCCTCAGTATTGGCTGATATTGGTTACATGTGACATAATGGATATTTAAATCGGCCCAGTTTTTGCTCAACTTTCTTCCGCTTTGATGATGAAACAATAAGATTTCCAAAGGTTTTGTAAATAGAGGGAAAAAAGAGGAAAAAACACACTTTCTTGATAGTTACTCCTTTTTACAAAATGAGAGTTTTTATACATGAAATATCAATAGTGCTCGATATCAGCTTTCAGCCAATTCAGTTGTAAAATATCAGTGTGTTAGATATCAGCAAAAAATACAATACAGGGCATTTACACATAATTGTAAGAAATATTTCATATGTACTCGTTTTAGGCCACTAGTCATGTCAGTTTTACAGGTAGGTAGTCCACGTATTAGCCTGGTTTATTTCCCCCAAAATTAACCCACCATTTCCAGATACTTTCTTCAACTGGACAGATTCGATACTGTTCTCAGGCCTGCGTTTCAACAATTAGGGTAAGTGACGATGTATAAGAAACAACAACAACAACAACAACAACAACAAAAAGAGTTTCCCCATCAACAGACACCTCAATAAACCGTTACAACTGCGTAGCTTACTAGCTAGTTAGTTAGTCGCAGAGAGGCCCAATAACACAGGAAACAGCTCTGTGACTAGGCGCGCCTCTAACAATTCCCAATCCACACACACACACACACACGCACACACGGTCCTCTTCCTCACAAAAGACATGTCACGTAAACTAGCTGGCAACTTCCCTACACACCACATTAGAATAAGTTAAAGCAAAAATTTGACCCAGAAAATGACAAAGAGACACGGCGCGGAGGGGGGAGAGACAACAAGAGCCGGCTAGCTTTCAAATCACAATCCTTCCCAAACTTGTGCAATCTGAGAGCTAGGAGCTAGCGATGGAGCGTGCAAGTTTTCTTACGTACCAACACCATATTTTTCCTTTTTCGTGGGCACCCAGCGAGACATTCTCAGTGTCGGGTCTTCCCAAAGTTGTTGTTCGGCCCGTTAGATAAAGGTCCAGGTGCGACCTGTTGTTACAAAGCGTAGAGTTTTTCTCAGTTTTCTCGGAGCATTGGAGAGCTACTCCGAGCAGCCATTTTCCATCAGTGACAGGACGCTCCGCAAGGGGGAGGAAGGGAACAAGGTTAACTTTTTCCCCCTGCAGGCGTTGACACAGTTAAACTTTCGCTGGTGGTTATAAACACTCATGCGGAATAAACTCTGTATGACTGATTAAACATGTTATATATTTGTTGACTGCAGGGTATTTCACATGTTGAAATGAGACAGGGGATGAGCTAAAGTTGTGAATTTCACATGGCGTCTAATATAACCACTTTTATCGCAAGTTTACTCAAACATTTTTCTTTCATTATTTTATCAAAATTGCACAATTTTGCAGAAATTGCTTTTCTTGCATGTGATATTAAAACGTTATTTTTAAACATACTGCTAAATGTTTATATTTTGTATGCTACTTTACGTTTGTGTTTTTGACTTGAAAAATACGCCTTTCAAAAAATGATCAGTAATTTGAGAGGGTTTTTCTTGATACCCCCCAGCAAGCGGACTCATGATACTTACTTGTTTATCATGTTGCAATATTCTACACAATAATTAGCAATCAGACTTCTTTTTGTTTTGTTTTGTTTTTTCAAATTTTGCAACCAGGCACAAGTAACAGTCATGAACTGGGGAAAAGTTGAGGAATTTGAAAATCATGATATCCTTAAAAACAAACAAACAAACAAACAAAGCCAAAAAATTGGGAGGAAATTATGAAAACTACATATAAATGTGGTTGAATTGATTTAAGCTCACCTCATTAAGCATGTTTTGGTCAATATTGATTTGCTATGTGTTGTATCGAACTGTCTTGTCACTAACTCAATACTCATAGCCGCAGGTAAGGCTGTACCTGTTTATTGAACAGATCTGATGTGTGTGGTTAAGAATATTTTCTCCAAAGTCATTGAAAATTCATGGAACACATGTGAATCTTGAAAGAATTTTCAATTAAAATACACCTGGATCATTTGTGTGTGTGTGTGTGTGTGTGTGTGTGTGTGTGTGTGTGTGTGTGTGTGTATATGCTTTATTTTGTCATATACCAAGCTTGATCCACACTTGCAAAAAAGACACACACAAAACAAATAATAGGAATTCAGTTTAATAGGAATTAAGCATGGAAGTCTACTTATACACAGCACTATGTGATGCCTAGAGGTATGAGGCAATGGCAACATGAAACAAAGACATTAAAAGAGTCAGTAAGAACATGAAGCAACACTAAACTGCTTAAAGTGTAAACAGAAGTTTAGTTTATTGGAAGGTAGTAAACAATGTGTTTTTGGCCTGAGTGCTCATGTAGTTTGTGCCACAGGTGAGGAACATAAAAACTGCATTACCTTGTTGAGTTTTGACCCAAAGAGGTCTTTGTTGAATTTGTTATAATTTTTGAAATATTTTATAGGAAATATGTGTCTTAAAATGAAATAAATTTGCACAAATGCTGTCTCGATGTATTCAACCGTGCACAATATAAATGAGACATCAGTGAAGTAACTTATTTTTGAATGAATATGTGATGTCTTTTGTGGTATGAGCACATCCTGCCTGCTTCAAAACACAGAAGTGATGAGGTCAGCACCAAACGTTCCCTCATTCCTGCCTCAGACTCCTTCAAAGCTGCACTTAAAGGCTCCACCTGGTGAATATTTTTATCTACCTTACTTTATGTATATTGCACTTTTATATGTTTTAAATGCTTCAGCTGTTCCTTTTTCTTTCTTCTATATTGCGCTGTTGTGTTGTGTGTCCTATTTATGGGACAATATTAATCTTTTATAAATGTTACAGTGACCTCCTGGCCTTTGCTCTTACTGACAATTGTTGTATTTAAAGAAGGCCAGCAGAGGGTGCTACTGATTCAAAATATCACAAACACAAACATATCACTCTCAGAAGACCTAACTAGTTTGAACTAATTGTGAAGTTAATATCCAAAACAGCACAGGCAAATGCTGCAGATTGCTTTTACGTCATTTCATGTTCATTCCGCAACACCTCAGCATCTCTTTCTTACCTGTTTAAATTTTTAAAAAAATGTTGGGAATCTTTATATTATAAAATGTTTCAGGGATGGTTAATCCAACGAGAAATACATGAATTAAGTATTAAATCCCCTCCCAGTTTTTGTTTGAAAGTATTTTTGCTGTTTAAATGACTTAAAACATTCAGATAGAAGCCAAGTCTTCTTGATAATATCAATCATGCATTCTGGGACATCATGTGGATTTTACTCGCTTCCTCTAAGAGGACACCACCCTATGTTTTTTTTTTGTTTTTGTTTTTTTAGAAAGTCTTGCAGAAGTCACATGGCTGGAAAAGAAGCTTGAGGATATTCAGGCCTCATCATCAGCCACCAACCACGGGATCTCAGGGACCAGCAACAAGAGGGGGAATTCAGCCACGGGGGGGATTTCAGACGTCACGGCATTAACATGGATAATTTGTTTATTAGCGATGACGTTACTTGTTTGGATGACTAAATCGTGTAATCTTGATTTGCATAGCCCCTAAACAACACATGTACACAGTTTTATCATTAAAAATGTGTAAGATGATTCAGTTTATATCTTGTCAGCATCAACAAGTGTGTGTTTTATTCATCTTCCTCCCTCCATCCCATCTCAGCAACCCCCCCCCCCCTTTATCTTCCCATCACTCTCTCTGCTGCATTGGATGATCAGCCCTTGTGCTCAGTAACGCCTTTGTTTTGCTAAAGCATCCCTCACATTGCTACATGCCTGACTGGAGACAGTACCCGCTAGCACTTAGTTTATTTCAAGACTGAATTTTTCCTTCCAACGGATGTCTGTGGAAAGTCAGCGATGATTTTGTTTCAGAAGATTTATTTTTTGGTGAGTAATGAGTATAAGAGAGTGTCTTTTATCTTGTATTCTTCCCTAGATTATGAGTATTCTTATTAACCTCTCTCCTCCTTGCAGATATTCGGCTGAACAATATTGTCATTAATAAGTCGACTTTAAAGATCATCTATTGTGGTGTGAAACTGGAGAGCTGTGTGTGGTTACCTGAGCTGCAGAGTGATGTCTCTCCGAAGGCCAGCTGCTCACCTACGTAGGCCTCCGAGCTGGAGGAGATCAGGGGACGAGTCATACTGGGAGAACTTAAAACTAGAAGGGGAGAGCGCGTCCCATGTGTCTCGCCCCGCGCGCACACCCCGGCCTCAGAGTGCCATCGAGGGACGCCAGCTGGACAGGTGGTTGGAACACCTGCACGGGATGGAGAGTGACCTACTCAGAGCTCCAGCTCGGGATCAGGTTCCAGTGTTCAGTGATCGGATGTCAGTTTCTGACAAAGAACCAAGTGGACGTGCTTGGAGGGGGACTCCCACCTTCAGTGGATACTCATCTACATGTGGGAGTCCAAGTCAGTGTGAAAGTTCACTAGGCAGTCAGGAGTCCATTCAAACTGGGTTATATTCACCTCCGGAGCGCAGAGAGAGCTGGGAGAGAGCTCATATCATGCAGGCCCCGAGGAAGGAACAGGCACAAATCAGTTGTCTTGCTCCAGTGAAAATTGGTTGGCTGCCAGTTCAGAGAAGAGTGATGATGGTCAATCAGCCTTCAAACCCTAACCAAACATTTCAGGATCACTCTGCAAGCCAGGTAAGACACAAAACACCAGGGGGGCAACACATTCTTTGGTGCTACATCTGATATTTGTCATGAAATCCAGTTAAATCTCTCTGATTTGTTTGGTTGTTTCTCTTTACTCTTATGGGGAATTTATTTTGGAGCACAGAGAATTCTTTTCCCTGAAAACCTTGTACAACAAGCTTGCTCTTTGGTGGTGTTTGGTGATGCTTCATTTTCATTTTATTTATTTTTTTGGAAACTTGCCTTTCGCTTGGATTTTTTTTTTTTTTTGACTCTAAAATCCTCTCCGGGCTGTGTAATTCTTACATGCTACAAAGACAGAGTGAAGACTGCAAGTCTGAACATAAAATGCTGTGTAATGGAGGTGATGGTGCGTGGTGCCGAGCCTGGCTGACTAAAACACGCAGCGCCACAGAGAACCATTTGTAGTCAAGTCTCAGTAACCCAGGGAGAAGGCAAAGTTCCAGCATCCTTTGAAAATAGCTTACTCTGCAGGAACTCCTCACATTCTTCAAAAGGTTTACGACTCATTTGGAACCGCGGCTGCCGAGATTGAGCTTTACGCCTCGAGAGGAAGCAAGTCAATGTATAACAAATTCATTGGGAGTGTTATCCAGTGAAGTGATAATAAGACTTCAAAATCGATTGCTGTGCAACTTGATTCCATTGAAACAGACTAGATTGATTTTCCCCCCATCCTTAAATACTTGTTAAAGACATAATTTAAACATAGAAGATTTTAATGCTGGTTTAAATGGATAAACGTTTCCTTTTTCATTCTAAAACCGCATTTAATTTTTCTTTCAGGTGAAACTGAAACAACCCATCACTCCAACCTTTCAAAAGGGACCGGCGACACTCAATAGGCTCCACGGTTTGTAAAAAAAAAAAAAATCAATAAATAAATAAAAAATTGCAGATCATAAAGTGAGCGATGAATCTAAGAGTAAGCAAATTTAAAAGCATTAAGTAACTGTCTAAGACAGCAGAAACAGTCTTTCTTCAATTGATGTGTGATCAGTGCAAGAACAAACATGGCCACAGGGTAACTGCAGGAGCTGGTTAGCCAGAGGCAGAACAAGAGCTTATTTCAAGGCTGACTTACCACACGCTTTACCTGCTTCTAATCAGGTCCTTGCAGCATTGTTGTCCTTGTCTTCCTTCAAATGCTCTAAACTGACTGATTGGATGATCACCCCCTCCCACACACAAACACACAAACACACACACACACACACACACACACACACGTACACAACACCCCCCCCCCCCAAAAAAAAGAAAAAGCTGGTGGTTACTGCTGTGCCTGTAGGATTGTAGGTGAAAAGAATTGGCTCTATTAGCTTTGAAAATCTGACAGAATGAGATAGAGGGGAGGGAAAAGAGAAAGGTAAAAGGCAGACAGATAAGAAGAGATGCAGACTGATTGGGGGGGGGGGGTGAGGGGGGGCATGATAATCTTTGAACATGACAGTCCAACACTCTGGGGTTTATCAGGAGGTTTGATCCCTCAACCTTGTCCTTGTTTATACATAGATAATCCCAGTAAGACTCAGGCTGCTTGCAGAAATCAAAGTAATCCATTCACAACTGCAAGAACCTCTGATAGGAAGTCCAGGTGTTTAAAGAACCATAATCCGTATTGAGATCATTTGTAGGGCTGGGCAATGCAATCACAACTATTTCAGACTATTATCTCGTCTATGATTAATTTTCAACAGTATATTACACTGTTCTCATAGCTCTCCAACAAGGTTTGCACTGTACGTACTGAACTATCAAAGGCAAAGCAATTACAATAACATTCAATAGTCCACAAGAGGTTCAGAAGTGGTCAGTTTTGGCCAAAATCATTCTCTTCTCTATGGTTAATCTTGATAGTGCTAATTTGTGATTAAAGGGACACATCCCCCAAAAAGTATTTTTCTTTTCAAAAGCTCAGAAAAGGGTATCATGAGCCAACAAAGATGTTTTTTTTCACTGCGTCATCGCTTTGTGTGTGTGTGTGTGTGTGTGTGTGTGTGTGTGTGTGTGTGTGTGACTCCAGAATGCACAAAGAGCCAGCCATGAAGATTTAGCTCGAAGCTAATGTTGACCTTTGTGTGCGCAAGATGTTTATTTGTGACTTAAAAAAAACAAAATCCATTTTTTAGGTAAGTATAAATTTAGTATATGATTTAATAATTGCCCAGCCCTACTCATTTGGACTGTAAGATGGGGCTAACTGCTAGCATTTACCACCCATTACCATTCACTGTGCTAAGCTAACAAGCAGTCAGTTAAAATAGCTGCATTTCCCAACACAATACATTCTGCATCAGCAACCAAATAAATTAGAAAGTCCAACTACAATCATTTTGTAAAAATAATTAACTCCAGCTTTTACTCTATCAAGTTATAACCCCTATTTTTCTATTTTCTCATTTTCTTTTTTCTTTTTTTTAGCAGAACTTTTAATGAGACTTGCTGCAGACACACTTTGCCCTTTCTTACCATAAAAATCTCATTTACAAAAATTTAAACGGCCTTATATTAATGAGCAAATCATGCTAAAAAAAAATGGATATTGTGCTCTGAGGGCCTCCTTGTTTGGACATGCAGGCTAATTTTGTCCCTGCTCACGCTAAGTATTTAGATAAAACTCATGAGGTCATGAGGAGGAGGAAGAGATTGGGAGGGTGGAGACTTCAGAGGGTATGGACTTGTTTCTTTATCTTCCTCTGAGATATTAGGCTCAACTGTTGTTTCACAGAAAATTTGAGTGCAGGCTTGAGTGCAGAAGCACTGCCAGAGGAGATGTAAGTCTTTCAGAAGTGGGGGCACAGGCCAGTCTGGGGCAATTTATCGAAAAAGCAACGAGACATTTAGTGAGTCTGGGAATGGAGCACAATCTTTTGAGGACTAGAATCCCCTCTGAGGACACTTTCTCCCTCCTGCCGTAATCACATTTGCAACGTGAAGCAGTTTTGTCCATTTTCTCCGTTAAAATGGAAAACACTATGAATTATTTCTACAGCATTCAGGGGTTATCCCAAAATGAGAGGCCGTCGCTATGGTAACAGAAGCAGGTGAAAATACAGCCAGGCAGGTAGCCGTAGTTGCAATAGAGTCTGAGTCAGAAGCAGTCAGGGCTGAGAGGCAGACAAGACTCCTGAGGAAGAGAAGTGCCTCTGCGGGTGGGGGGTGGGGGTGGGGGGTAGATTCACTTTACTATGCCACCATCAATTATTGACAGTGACAATATTGCCACAGAGTCCAGACGTGTGTGTGTGTGTGTACATGTGGAAAAGAGAGGGTGTGGGGTATGCGGATCATTTGTTTTGCCTTGATACACAGATGGAGAGGTGGAGAGAAGTCACACCGGTCCGAGCGCTGCAGGTGCGAGGACGTGGCACACACCGGATCAAGGCTCTCCCATTATTAAGCAGGTAACTATGAACATTTCTTGTTGATTTCTATGTGGAATAATAAAATGAAGATGACAATATAACATCAATAGATTGAAATATCATCAGGTTTATGCTCACCGAGGGGAGGGGATCTGGATACTGAGAGCATGCTTAAGATGCTCGTGGGTCACAATAATGAACAAACAAGGGATCTAGTTAGTCAGCAGTGAGAAGAAAAGCCACCCCCCCCCCCCCACTCAAAATCTATTTGCTTATTGTGAATTCTCATGGATGTCTGAGCCTCATTTTGCAGAATGAGTTGTGCTCGTTATGTTCAGGGGACTTAAGATTAGCCAAGCAGCGCCATGATGGCCGGTGTCTGACATAATTGTTGTTGTTGTTGTTGTTGTTGTTGTTTACATCAATCTGATCCATTTTAAAACCCGCAAAAACAGAAACTACTCATCAGAGTCAAACTTTAAAGGGAAGTTAGATTCAGGTGGATTGGTCTCAAGTTTTTGGTTCAGGTAAATCAAACCGCTGCCCCCCTCCCTCCACCGCAGTTGAGATCGCTCAGTCAGAGTGATGATGGAAATAGAGTTGTCTGATCATACGTTATTTTATCTGCTCAAAAGATGAGCAGGATGTGGAACTATAGCATGTTATCTAAACCTGCTACAACACGCAGCTGGAGCGTGTGACGTGGAAATCTGAAGCCTAATTTAAGCTTTTGAAATGAACCATACCTGCACACTCATAGGCGGTGGATTATTCAAGAGTGGGGTGTTATTTAAGTGGAAATTTAGACTTTTTATTTGAACTTCAAACATACCTAGAGGGGATGTTTGTACTCAACCCACAGAAAAAGTCTTTGTCCTTCTGTACACATGACCTCCACCACGGACACATGACCATGTATGTGAAGTGAAATTTAAATCAGTTTTGTTAATTAAAATCAAACAAGCCACTGTATCATTTAACAAGCCATTCCATAAAAGGTTTCATATAATAGAATATGAGGCTGTTGATGTAAAATATGACTTTAACAAGATTCAAACTATTTAATTGCATGCTTGAAGCAACAGTGACAACTGAAGTATCAGGGCAGTTGTCTGTCACATCACAAACTCTGCAGCTTTTCCAACAAGGACATTCTCCAAACACCATCAGAATCCTTTAAAGACGAGAATCCTGCATTTTCTTTTTCCTCTTCACCCTCTCAGTTTCTACTGGGGATAGAGTTTCATTGTTATTCTGTGAGGGATAAATCTCACAGTGTGAAGGATTTGTCTGCTGCTGCATCCATTGCTACTGGGGCATTCACTGTGTGGAGCATGGGGAGAGTCATCTGACTGAAGAACAAACAGCAAGCCCCTGAAGAAAAACGAGGCAGCTGACCCGCTGTTGAAATTAGAAAGGTGTCATGCTGTCAATTAACGTCATCCCCTCTTGAATCTCCTTTATATAGGTGCAAGAAAAACAAGGCTCTCCTGCTTACGAAGCAGACAAGCCTGTATGTTGGCAAGCTCTGAGGAGAACCTGGAACACCAACAGGCTGTCAGCTCACCCTCAGTCCAGTGAACACCCCACAGGGATCTGCTCAGAACCTTACAGGAAGTCCCTGCCCATGAAAACACCCAGCGCACAACCCCATACTCCTCTGCATCGAACAACCTCTGCCGAACCCTGCAGATCTCTGCTCCACGGGAGTACCGAGTCATTCAAATCTCCTCTGCATAGGACAAGTAGTGGCTTAGCGTCGTCACACACAAGCTCGGCTGTGACTACACTCGTCCCTCAGAACAAAGTCGGTTTCTCCTCCATCACTATTTCTTCCAGGAAAGTGAACAGATCTTCCAGTCTGCCCAGTTCAGAAGGGCCTCCCTGTAGCCATTCTACAAAATTCAGGGAATCCCACACTCATGAGACCATGGATCAAAACTCCAGGGGGGTCACAGTGCAGAGGAAAGCCACCATAGTAAAAGTGACAGAGCAAAGGATGATGCCCAGTTCTGGCCAGAGTATAAACAGAGCAGAGACACCGCAGAGCAGCCATGCTTTAGACACAGTTGTCCACAGAAGAAAGGCGACTATTATCAAAGTGACGGAGCAGAGGGAGAGCTATAGTCCATCCAAGGTAAGATCTGGGACAAGACACCCAGAGTACAGACACAGCTATACAGAGGGAGCGTACAAGGAAAACAGCATGTGGAGTCATGGAAACCATTCAGAACACAACACAGTGCCTTCATATCCCCGCTTGAATTCAACAGAAAGGCCAAGTTCTGTCTCAGCGCCAAACGCATCCACTTCAGATCCAGTAAAAAACAGTGGCACACTACACACATCCACACTCAGGCTTTTTGTCAACAACCCCCCTGCTATAGCTGCAGCAGCTCCCTCGGAGCTTTCACCGAAGGCTTTTGGACAAAGATCGAACAGGCCGAACCGACCGTTGAGCTGTTATGGCAATGTGTTTGCACACAGCGAGCCAAGCAAGGAGAATGTGACACCACCAACTGTCAGGAAATGGAGCTGTGGGCTTCCACAGGAGACCACTATCAACCCCATGAACTCGTTGGGTAGTCTCATCAGGCCTGGGACGGCAGTGAAAGAAGCAGGTCAGCAAGTGGCAGACACTGTTAAGCCGAACAGACGCGCGAAAGGAGTGTCGCCCGAGCCAGAGGACACAGCGAAGAGATCACCTCCTTGTCTAACGCTCATCAAAGGTACGTCTGTCTGTCCCACTCCTCTTGTCAGAACACAAGCTCCCTTTGTGTCTCTCACCTCCAATTTTAGTTTTTTTAAAATGGCTTGCAATGTCTAAATATACAATCTTGATCCTTGCGGAGCTCAGGTTTGATATTGTGCTTCATCCTTTCTCTCTCATTGATAAGCGTAATTAGAGTGGCATTGAGGTGATGCTTTATCAGCCGTGAGTGGAATTGACACACCCGATATCTGTGCCAGTGACAAATGGCATCACCGAGATACCTCACGAGCAACTATATCCTCATTTTCACCTTCTTTCACCCCCCCCCATGCATCCCTTTGTATGTTTAATCTATTCCAGGCATCCTTTTCACTGGGAGCACAGGGGAGGAGGAGAAGGGGGAATCACACTCTGCTAAAAATGGGTGAAAATTAAGTATTAGGATGTGTTAGAATCAATTTTGGCATCCGGATACTGCATTGCAGCTGTTTTGTCTTTCACAATATGTTGTTGGGACAATACATGCAGTCACATTTCGGGGAGTTTTTGGAGGGTAAATTCTGGAGCCTGAAATCTTGCTCTTAAAAGTTTAGAACTTCGAGTTGGATTTAAGCTTGCAGTGATTATCTTTATTTTGTAACTGAAGAAGCCTCGGTTTAGCATATAGACTGGAAGGACACAGCCAGCCCGAGTCTTTTCAAAGGTTCTGTTTTTCATTCTGTTGAATGATTTTGCTTCTATCTCGGTTCTAAAGGCAGTCACATCTAAAGGCCTTACTTTAATAGAGCAGGTATGGCTCAAGTCTCCAGTGAATAGCATGACTTCGATAGTTAAAGGTATCGACTGAATTGCTTCAGTACTATTGCAAGACGCTGCATCCATCAGTACCAAGTTTCAGGACCTACATAGTAAATGTCCGAGTTACCCCCCCCACCCCAACCCGTGGCCCTTAACGGATAAGCGGCGTAGAAAATGGATGGACAGATGTTGTAAAATGGGCTTTGAGTGGAAAATGCAGAGGAGCCGAAAACATAAAACTGAGACTTTGAAAACTACGTAAATTGAATCACATTTGGGTAAATTGGTTTAAACTTTTATTATATGAAACAGTTTTTATATTTGTATGTGGATATACCAAGGAGCTGAAAATTAAATTGAGATTTGTGTCAAGAAAAAACAAATCATGATGTAATGTAATTTTCATTGCGTGAATGTGTATTTTAAATAACATTGAAAATTGTATTGTTTGGGAACCAATACCAAGGTAATGGTAAAAGAAAATAAGAAAGTTAAAAAATAAGAAAATTTCTGAGACAACACTGAGCCCTGGTTGTAGGTTAGCGCAATTTTTAGCTTGATTTACACTTTCTCACTGACTAAATGACATACCAAAGTTGCCTTTTGATGTATGTATATATATGTGTGTGTGTGTGTGTGTGTATTTATTTCTTTTACATGATAACTTTTCAATAACTAGCAGTATGTAATAACAAATTTAATGCAAGTCATTTGTGTGTTACAATAACCCTGTTAGCGGGAGGCTATTTATCTCCCTGGTTATGAATCTTAGCATAGTTTAAAAATGAATAAATAAATACAATACAATTCTTTCCTTTTTTATTTTTGACCCCCAAACACAGCCCCCAATCTTGAATCCATGATAAATGCTAGCTAGCACACATACTAGCCAACAACATCTATATTAGCATGTTCATTTTTAAGAGGAGATAAAACTGCTATCTGTTAAAGTTTGCAGTCATTTAAGCTCCATACAGAAGAAAAAACAAAACATCATGATACCAGAAAAACAAACAAACTCTGAATTATAATTTTTGTTTTGTTGAAAACGTCTGTTCAGTGGCAGTAATCCTGCTACTCGAATCCTACTGAGCATGTGCAGAGTAAGTGCCATTCCCCTTGCTTGTTTCTGATTGGAGGAGTTAAACAGTTTACAATGGCCCCTGGTTTCCCCTATTCTCAAGTTTAATTATGTAAAATAGCAGAAACCCTCAAGTTTCAAGTGATTGTTTAGGTTAAACATGAACGTGAGGAGGGAGTTTTCTGCTGAGCCGGAGTGTATCTTCATTCATGATGGCTTTTCTCTGTGTGAAATGATTAATTATTCTTTAATCACTTTCATTAACAGTGTCATCAATTAATTACTGAGGCTCCAGGCAACATCATTTAAATTCAGTATTTAATGCAGTCAACCTCCAAATGAAGCAGGACATTATGAAATGTGATTAAAGTCTGCCTGTGGTGTTCACCTGCCAAAATGGTTACAGTTGTACTCAGTTACACCCAAACCTGTTCCAGATCCTCAGTCTCATCAGTCTCCAGAGGAAGTGCTTGCACTCAACGCGGCCGCCATCATAGCCAACATCAAGCTCCAACGACAGCTAAGCGCAAAGAAAACACCAAACGGCAAAGCTGAGAAGGACTCCACTGCATCGCTGAGGGGAAATACTGGTATTATTACATGTCTCAAATACTGTGATTGTTGAGGACAAAGAAATCATTTTATGGCAGGCACTATACAGGGCAGCTATACAAGTCACGTCAGGCGTAAATGACTAATTTCTCTGCCTTGGTAGTGACAGATGAGGGGAAATGCACGCAGAAGCCACCTCCGGATCGAGCCCAGTGCCACAGCCAGCCTCAAGCTGCATTTATTCCGTTGAGTCTTGACCCCCAAAGGTCAGGTCAGACAGTCTCTCTCCAGGTGAGTTCACATCTTTCTTTCTGTCTTTCTTTTTTAGTTAAAGATTGATAAAAGGTTGGCTGTTCCAGACAAGATTATACATGCCAATTTAGGGGGCATATACTTATTTCTATTATTTTTAGTGCCAGACAAGCAGATAGATTCCCCTCTCTTTATTGAGCCCCAGGCACCCACAGGATGCCTGATTGCTAGTAAGCTTGGCTGTAATAAATGCTAGCAGCTTCTCAAATGTCACCTCTCTCCAAACGCTCGTTACAATCGTGCCTTAACCAATTTTAAAGTTACTGGATGTTTTTAAGGTACATACTTGGAACTACTTTGGCTGCTTCCAAAGCCTGGAGTTCCTCCTCTGCGTGTATTCTGGTTCAAATGGATCAGGAAAAGTCGGTAATGATTAGTTGCAGCAGTCGCTCAAATATTTAGTTTTGTTGCCCCAACTTACACTTGAAGCTTTTGAGGTACAGTGTCAAATCACTACGCCTGGTCAAGAAAGTAGTTCCGTGTGTGTATCTGACTAAAATAACATGCTTGCGTGATTTTCAGCAGTTACAGTCACTCGAACATGCCCTATTAGAAGAGACGAGCACCTAGCTTAGCTAAAGCTAGTAACACACATTTAAAAGTTTCTGATTTATGTCAGGCTTTATTTCTTGGAGAGAAAGAAAATCTAAGTTTACTTAAATCAGAAATTTGGAAGTCAGACTTAAATTTGAAACCAGATTTGGTCAAACAATTGGCAATCAGCACAGAATATAAACTCATTTGCATAACATTTACTGATGTAATAATAAATCAAGTTTCTTAAAGCTTTTGTCTCCCCCTGCTGCCTATAAATAAAAATCCTGGTTCAGGGCACTTCTGCATTGGCTTCACTTTGCAGATGCAGAAAGTCTGTCCTAGATTTACAGAAAGCAAGCTCCAGCAAATATTCTACCAAAAAATATAACTACATTTTTTGTGAGTCGTGTTTAAATTTCCATGTCCTTATAAAATCTGAGGGAGGAAATGATTGACAAGAGGTTGGTTTTTAGTCTCCTCAAGAGATTTGTTGACAAATATATAGAACATCACCCTCATATTCCTGAGATTAGTGTAATCCTGTATGACAATGCTACTTGTGAACTTTTCACAGGCGGCGTGCATTGTTGCGGTGTGCATTTTGTGTCTTTCGAGTGCGTTTTAGAGACTTGGAGAGGATTGAATGAAATAGCAAAGATTAGGAAACTTATTGTGTTGCGGAAATTCAGTTTTGCTTCATTTCCTCATTATTAATTAGCTCTGATCCTCCAAATGCAATGCAGAGTGGTGGTTCTGGCCTTGGGAGTTCTCAACGGGATACCTCAGGGTTATGTTTCGGCAGTGCAGAGATGTTAGGAGTGGGGTTTAAATATTTTGTCAAGCGGAGGAATATTGTCATGTTTTTGGCAGGAAGCACTGCAGAGATCCAGACCACACTTCATCGCTCGTTCCCAGGACAGAGTGCAAAAGCTGGAGCAAAGGGCGCAGGAGAGGAGGGAGCTGGCTAATTCCACCAAGCTGCAGTTGGATGCCGCTCGTAGGCAGAGGAGAGGCCACGGTGGCCGGATTAGGAGCTGTATGAATGGTAACTCCACCAGCAGTCATAGCTATCAGCGGTCATGGTGACCATGCATTTATTAACTCGACCACAGCAGGTCCATATATCTTAATCAAAGTCTGACATATATATGCACAGCGTATATAATCAGGACTTCTGGCTGTAAGCTTAAGCAGGAAAACATGAACAAGAACTAGGGAATATGATGCGAGAGAGGATGTGAGTATAATGTGAAGCACACTGGGCCAAGCTGTGAAGTGAAAGTTACTCAAGGCAGGTAATGAAACAAATGATATTGTTCCTTGTTATAAGCAAGTGCTTTTCTATTGAATAACAAGGTTTCAGAATGATTGCCAGCGATGGACTTTAACGGAAACACTCCTGTGACCTTCAAACGTCACGAGGCTGTGAATGCTCTGAGGAGATTTCATGGGGATTTCAAGTTTTGCAAGAAAGATTTTGTAGTTCTCTCTGCCCTCTACTGGTCATAAGTGGAAGATATACCAGGGGGTTGACAGACTCAGATCACTTTTTAAAAACATGATCATATATCTGTTTTTTCGTTGTTGTTGTTGTTTCTTAAGTAAACTGTGCATGGGAAAGAAAAAAATAGAGATTGAGGGTCTGATTGAAGCAGATTTTTCAAGATTGCACAATCGTTTATTAGCTCAGTAAAACAAAAAAGGGAAAGGATGAAAACAATGATTTACTAGCACTCTTCTGAGTCCTAAACTCCATCCATCCATCTGTTTTCTACCTCTTATCCTGTTAAGGGTCACGGGGGGTGGAGCCTATCCCAGCAGCCTCTGGGGGAGAGGTGGGGTTCACCCTGGACAGGTCACCAGTTCATCACAGGGCCAACACATAGAGACAGACAACCATTCACACTCACAGTCACACCTACGGTCAATTTAGAGTATCAATCAGCCTCGTCCCCTCTTGATGTCTTTGGACTGTGGGAGGAAGCTGGAGAACCAGAGAGAACCCAAGCAGGGACAGGGAGAACATGCAGACCACACAGAAAGACCCTGTGCTGGAGCCAGGGCTTGAACCCAGAACCTTCTTGCTGTGAGGCGACAGTGCTGACCACTGCACCACCGTGCCATCCCTATACATATTGTTAAGCTTCAATTTGCTGTTGTTGTTGTTTTTTTTAATCAATCTTTGGTGTCAATAAAAAAAAATGTATCTGTGTGTTTCCAGATAACCTTTTTAAATCCAGAGACGCGGCCGTCCGAGGGAAAGAGCTCCGATCGAAGCAGTAAGTTCCATGGCGCTCTGTCAGATGATTTGTCTTTGTTGGCAGATTCATTCTTATCTCGTGGATCAGGTCTGCATGTGCAGATAGAAAAGAAAAGAAAAGAAGACATTTTGGTTCAAAATTAGCCGCTGCAGTATCTTTCCAAATGTGCTTCACCATCATATGTGAGGAATCCCAGGGAACATTTGAAAGAACAGGAGGCAATGTGATTACACTCTTAAGTCAAATGACAGAGGTAAATGACTCAGAAGGATCATTATTTCCACATTATTGCAGCTCGCTTGCAGACCTGAAAAAGAAAAAAGAGGAGGAGAAGAAGAAGGAGGTCTGTTTGGGCAACAGACAGCGTGTAGAGCTTTTCAAAAAGGTAAATCCTTAATATCTTTTTTCCCTAAAGAGGAACAAAACATGCACTATTTTTCAAAACCACATAATTTCATCTCTGCACTTTTATCTTTACATTTCCATCGTCCGAGGGCCCGATTTTATTCTATTTATTGTATTTTTTCCATTTATTTTCATTTTATTCTATTTTGAATCATTCGTTTTATTTATAAGCATTTTACTGAATTTGAGAAAGTGCACATTAATCAACTTAACGGCGTCACATCGATGTAAATATACTGAAATGAGCACAATCCCTACATTACATCCGTAAACTTAAGGCAGGCAATTTGTGGGGGAAGAAAACTATCAAATACTGCAAAGACACAAAGAAACATCTATGATGAGATAATAAGCTGATGAGGGAATCCATCTCACATTGGTACGGACACTCTTATGCTCTGTCGGTCTTAACTCCTAAGCACCAGACTTAAATGTAATAAAATGCCCCCCCCCCCAAAAAAAAAGCTCACCGTATTGTTAACAAACACTTGCCTGAGACACTGAGCACATCATTAATTGTGTTTATGACCCACAGGCAATTGAGCAAGTAATAGCACACCTTTCTCCTACAAGCTCAATTAAACTCTGCAAAGGGTGATACGTTTTGCAGTAATGGCCAACGTTAAAAGAGCCTGTAATCATAATAATGCAGCGTTTTCTGTCTTCGCTGCACTGCAGCTGTTTGAGAATAATAGCTTTAAATTATACGCCAACTCCATTAGGGTTAATTGAAAAGACTGGCATTGAGTGGGATGCGCTCGAACTTAAAGGACATTCATACAAAAGCGATAGAAACACACAGTCAGGTGCATCAATGGGACTTCAGAAGTACATAAATCCGCCTGGACGTATTTGGAGGACTTGGGTAGAAAAATAAGTACACAGCAAGAGAAAGGAGGGATACATATTCATCAGCCGACTCAATGGGGTCTTCATCACCTTTACTAAGCCAGTTTGTACAGAGAAATGATCATTTATCCATAAAAAAAACTTGCCGTGACTCTTTCTATCATGTATTATCATATAAATATGTTGTTCTAAATATAAATTAATCGACCGCTTCAGGTGTTTTTTTTTAAATCAGATACTCTACTTAAGGTGTTGTCATTCAAGATAAGGACGTCTGACGATAATAATGATTATTGTCATGTTACAGGAGTTACATCTGTTGCCATTATGACTTTCCTTGTATTCAAGTTAAATATTATTTTGATTTTCACCCAGCTTTTGTTTTTTTTTTAATGTAAAACTGATGAAAAATGCTGATAAAATACATGAATTTGGAGATTTGTGTGAGCAATATCCTCCACTAGAGGGTGCTACTACCAAACATTTGCTATTTCTTCCACTGCATTAACTCCCCTAAAGCTGATCTTAAACACACTCTTTACTCTCAACAAGTGTCACTGTCTTGTTTAACGGTGTGGTCAGTAATAGTGAAGAACAGAGTTAGATTTGCTGTAGTCTCCCTCCAGCTCACCCTCCACCTCCCTTCTCTGACTCTGGAGTGAAACTGTGAAGAGTCTCCTTGTGCCGGGTGTGTGACGCCACTGTTCCTGCTGGAACAAAAGCCCCCTTCAGTGGCAGAGATAGCTACAGTGCAGTGCCACCATTCAGCCGAAATGCAGACGGAGTGGGTGCTCGCACACAGCTGCTCGGCCCACACTGCTGCTGAGGCAGATAACACAAGGAAGAGGGGCCATGACAGGAATCCAGCAGGCCCTGAAATCGGAGCTGGAAACCTGGACAGCAGCAAGCAGGATTTACTTGTTGTTTGATTTGGAGGCTGCAGGAGCGTGTGTGTGATGTCTGTTGTACCTGAACTGCAAAGACTTTAGTGGCTCCTGATCTATAGACATGTGTTTTAGTAATACGAGCGTTTGTTTTCTTGTTGCAGAAGCTGTTGGATCAGATTCTTCAAAGAGGCAACAAGTGAATGATTGAAAACACATGAAATAATGAAAACTGTCACGTAACTGACCGGAAAGGAGAACCTAATCATTAGAATCTTAGTCTTTCTCTCCTCAACCTGTCTTTTATCCCTAATTTGTTTCTCTTATGTACCATCTTGACTTTTTTTTGTGTGTTGTTGACATGATTCAGAACAAAACATCTGTTTTTTCTTAAAAGAGAAATCCATTGGCAAGCTTTCAAAAACCATCAACATTATTTAACATCACTTACTGCACTTTTGAAGGTTCCTCAAAGACCCTTCCTCTCAACTGGACAAAAATTATTGGACAATAAAAAAGTATGTTAACCTGTTTGTGACTCTGCTCTATTTCATAATCCAACAAAAGTGAAGGTCTCCTTTGCTTATTAAACAGGAACAAGGAAAATATAACATTCTGTCCAGTCGAACATTTAATTGATGTGTTGTATGAACCCAGGAAGGAGTGATGTCTTGGTTTCTTTTGGCAGACAGAATAAGACTAACAGGGCCAAATCATGAAAAACGCATTAATTCAACACTTGTACTTCTATATTGTGATATTTGGTGTGCTAATACACAAACTGTGAAATAAGAAAACTAATTCATGCTGATGAGGGCTTGCTTTCTCTGTAAATGTGTGTGTGTGTGTGTGTGTGTGTGTGTGTGTGTGTGTGTGTGTGTGTGTGTGTGTGTGTAAATGTCTGATGACATATGACATATATACTGTATATATATATATATATATATATATATATATGTGTGTGTGTGTTTGTGTGTGTGTGTGTGTGTCTCTTATGTGTCTAGCAACACACAAACTGTGAAGTAACAAAGCCCACTCGTGTTGTATGTGGCCTAGCGTGCTTTGTAATATTGTGATTTGACATGCTGTTCAGATTTTGATGCCCCTCAACGCATCACAAGGAATTGTGTCTGCCCCTCCATTGCGTGCTGGCCTACAGGAGTGTTTTTGTTGCAGGCTGCCTCCGGAAGCGAACTCAGATTCTTATTAAGGGTCGCGACATTTCAACCTGCAAGCCGATCACAACAGTTTCCTTCTGTCATCAGAGACTAACAGAGTTAGCTTCCAGAGCTGTAACTAGATGCTATTTTATCATAAATCCATGCTTATGTTGTGAAATCCGCTATCACCATGCCAATATGAATTTGGTTACAGGGGCATATCATGGACCCTTTAATACATAGAAGTTCTTTGCAACCGATTTAATGTTTCTGGATTCCGATGGTCTTCTGTTTTTTTAATTCAAAGCAAAGGCAAATATTGTTAAATGACCTTGAAGGGTTTGAAAGATAGCCACAGATATGCCGGAGGAAAACAGATGCTTACCTCTGTGATTGGGACTGCAACGTCCCTTCTGTCCTTGTGCTATTCCAAGCCAAGGTGACCATTTGAAATTCCACATTCTGTTTTGTTTGAAAGTGAAAATCGGTTTCATCCTCACACGCACGTACAGAGCGACTGCTTCACATCATTCTAAACCCAGTAATGTATTCTGGGTTATCTTGTTTCACTTGATTGCATGTGCAAGATAAATCACAGATATCCACATGCAGTCACTTTAACATGATGTCATGTGATGTGAAGCCGTGATATAAGACAAGGATCATTCATTATTTCTTTGCACAGTCCCCCATCCAGGACTGTCTTCCTCATTATACCACCGCTAAGCAAAAAGAAGCCTCACAAGGGCTGCCATCATCTAGTGCCAGCTATTAGTTGTAAGATGGAGGAATGTGACCTCTTCTCTCTGGAAATGCCACGTTAATGGACAGTGGCGAATTGAATGGAGTCTTTGTCTCATGACAGACTGGAGCCTGCCATTACAGATTTAGAGCGGTGTGTTTTGATCCGAAGTGAACGTGCTACCCAACAACGATGATGGAACAGGGTATAAATCAAAAGTGAGATGTGTGAATATTTAGTTTTGGAGTGAAGAATCAGCTCTCATGATCGTAATTGCTACACTTCTCATTGTCCTTTGGTGCGCCTCCATCATCCATCTAAATCTACACTGCCAACTCAGATGATTTTTATTGACTTGTAACCTGATTTCGCGTCGATGCATGAGGATGGCGGGAGTATAATATCACATGTGGTTGATCAGTGTTTCTATAATTTGTAATTTCATTAAAATAATACAATTATGAAGCATAATGTATAGCGGGAGAAGTTAATTCCTGTGTCTCTTGTTTTTTTTTTTTAAACTCAGCTTTTTCCCATGTGCAGCGTGAATAGGCCCATAAACATGAATTATTCAGTTAATGTGTCTTAAATTTGAATTTAATGATATGCATTTTATATTTAAGGCGTTCAAAGATCTTATTCATAATCTGGGGAGAAAAAAAAAAGTGTGTGTTTTTCCCCCTCACCAAATTGCACTCTAGTGGTTGCAAAGGTGAGAACTTCCATAAAGTTGTGATTTATTATTGAGCACTATCTGTCCTTGCACAATAACAGAAAGTCCTCTTATACTGCCTGCTCCTTATCGTCTTTCCTCAAGCATCCACTGGTTCTGAGAAAGAGCAAAAGATCAGCTCTTTGTACTATCGGATTTTGTGTTCCAGTCAAATCAGCATGCAGGGAAACACTCCTCTGTCTTTTTTTTCTTCCTTTTATTATTTTTCATTTATATTTGAGCCCGCAAGAAGAGTTTGGAATGGGGGGTGGGGTGTGTGTGGGGGTGGGGGGCTTTTGAGCATCGTGACACAAGGCTGCACTCTGTAGTCTCCAATTCTAAAGGTGCAAGGCAACAATAGGTTTTGCTCCAGCTCCTGTGACTTTAACATAAGCTGTTATATTGAGAGCTTATTATACCTGAAATGCTATTCTTTAATTTCCTACTGTTTGGGGAGGAAGAAAAAAAAATGTGCACAAAGCCGGAATCTCCGCCTGCTTCTCCCTGCACCTTCTTCCAAAACAGAGAACCTACAGCATTCGTGCAGAGCTGTATTGTTAGAGCAGATGGTGTCTTCTAATCTAAATGTGCATGCACAGAGCTGATTGAGAGGCTGACATTTTAAAACGTGAAGAAGGACATTTTTGGTGCAGAGCCAAGTTGAATTAGCCCATTATCTTTTAAACATTTATTATCTCAGTCTTGCTGAATAATAAAATGTCCTTTCTGCAAATGAAGCTTGTTATTGTCCAAGTCTGACTTTGCCGAGTGTTGGAGCATGTGTGCCCCCTGTGAAATAAATTAGTCAAGTTATGCAAAGTACAACAAGAGTAATGCAGGAAATGAAGAGGACGATCTTCAAAACACACCTCGCATCTTTAAAAATTCCTTTAAAATCCCAAAGGTCGCAAAGGTCATCTCGGCTACCCTAATTATTGATAAAACAGCCAACATTCTGAAAATATATAGTTGTAAAAGTTTATTCTTACATTTCTTTTGTGGCTTTATCCTCATTTTATTTAATCTTGTGTTGTCCATGGATGGTGATGGGTAATTTACAACTGATGATCCTCATTAATGAAATCCCAGATAAGCAGGAGTATTTAGCCTGAACACGGATGGCATTAGTGCCACAGCAGAGCCTGAAATGTTCCAGATCAGCCCCAAATGTGGTGTTAGTCTGGTTCTTGCATTTAATCAGATTTCTTTTTAGATCTTCCATTTAGACTGCCTGTAAGACTAACCTGAGGGCTACAAACAAAAATCCCTGCTTTAAGAAAAAACAAACAAGAAAGCATTTGAACATTTGGTGACGTTTTTACTGTGTCCCTGCAGGGCCATTGGTGCTTTATTTTGAAAGGTACTACCGGAAGTTGTATTTCATTCAGCGGTATGACAGGACGCTGCTCGCTGTGTGTGTGGACGGCAGCCAGCCCGTGGTGCCTCTAGGACCCCGCGGAGCGCGTCATTGAAGCACATGGTCCTCGCTCATAAGACAACACTTCTCGCCAGTAATTGCTCGGGAATTGCTGTCATTCTAGCGAGCGACGAAGACAGCAGCAGCTTGTGTGTTTCTCTAGATTTTCACCGCTTGCTCATCATTTCCTTTCACATTCTCACTTTTTTTTTGGGGGAGGGGTGGAAAAAAGAAAGATAGAAAGAAACCCAACTATCTCTGAATGGGGGGAAGTAAAAGGGGCGGAATCAGCTGTTGTCCTCTGGATCTCCTAAAGCTCCTCCGCTTATATACTTGATCATATTTCAGGAAGTCGTGTGTTTCTGGGGGTGTGTGCGTGTGGGGGGGTGTTTGGGGTGGGGGGTGGCGGTGATGGTGGGGTTCATCAGCTGTTGTTGCGGGATGGTTGCGCTGCAGTGAAACAGTTGGCCGGTTCGTCCACGCTTCAGCCGTGCATCATGAACCCCTGGAGCCGGAGTCTGAAGTTTGTGATTTTGACAACACTTCAGGCGTTATACCTGTCTGTATCTACACCTGATCATGTGCTCTCCAGATCTGCTGAAGGTAAGAGGTCAAGATATATTCGACTGGTTCTTTAAATCACTGGATGAAGGTCACATTTTTAATAATATCTGAGGAAAAAGCTTTTATTTTCTAGTAAAAACAGTCAATGCATGTGCCATTTAGCAAAATCTCCTTCATTTAGAGCGCAGCAGACTTTCATCTCCTAAATATTTCCTGCAGATCATCAATATTTCCTGCACAATGAAACATATCCATAGTGAAAAAGGCGCTCTATGATATGATATAAGGTTCCCACTCCTGATCCCCAGAAGTGTGCCTGGTAGATTATGCCTCAAAAGAGAGGAAGCACTTTATAATTGATAAAGATGAGATTCTCTTTGGTAATCAGTTGTAGCACTTCAGGCATTTCTCTGAGCTTTAAGCAATTAAAAGGCTCTTCAGTATTTTAATTATGCATGATTTCAAGGGTTACTTGGGTTTGAACTTTAGCATTACATTTATATCTCCTTATTTTTTTTCCTTCTTTTAAAACTCTGTTTGTGACATTTTGGGAGCAAATGAGAAAGAGTTGCCTCTCAGCTGTCAATGAGGTTGCAACCCTTTGGGCTGGGGCTCACGACATCTCAGTCACCGGTGCCCTGTAGGTGTGATTCAGCAAGGGTAGTGTTTGCAGCAGCAGCAGCAGCAGCAGGAGCAGGAGCAGCGGCGGAGGCGGTGTGCGTGTTCTGCAGGAAACTTTCAACACACTGCCAGTCATCAATGTGCAATCCTGGGAATTAATTAACAGCAAGGTCAAATGTGTGTAAGTGAAACATGAGAAGGCTGTTCATTTATTCATCAACTGTTCGTCGTCATCAGAAGTTTTTGCCTTGGTGCATCTTCTCTCCTGTGGGTTCAGACTTAGTAAAGCCCTGTTGAGCTTGTGTGTGTGTGTGTGTGTGTGTGTGTGTGTGTGAGAGTGAGTGAGAGAGAGAGAGAGAGCCTGATTTGATCTATATTGCAGGGATATTTACCTGCTTCGGGGTGATTTGGGCTGCCTGAGATAAATAAATGGTGAAAGATGCAATATTAATGAAATGCTGCAAAAGTGTTATGCCTGTCTTTATAAATGCTGATTTGTCAGTCGATACGTATGAAGTTGATCAGTGCGGCTAATTTATGATTTTTTTCTCAAGCTTTCTTAGTAAAGAGAATGACAGAAAACGCACAGTTTTCTGTTTTATAGACGCTCGCTGCTATTTTATCTGTACGATGTAGTGCGATCCAGTACAACAATTCTGCTTTTCGTTGTGTTGATGCGACTGTAGACGGATAATAACTCTTTGTCAATGATTGCTGTCGTGGTGCGTGTCGAAGGTTTTTCTAATATTCTGTTCCTGGCCAAAATATTAGAAACATCTGTGGATTTCAACTCTTCTGCAACGCTGAATAATAAACATATTGTTGAATGAATATTTCTCAACACAGAGGTGTTTTTGGGACAAGGATAAGACAAAAAAATAAAAAAATAAATAGAGGATGATTTTATGTCATGGGGGGGGGGGGGGGGGGGCTCCATATCAAGAATTAGGTGTAAATGCGGTAAAGCCAATGTAAATTGTTCAAATTATACCTCAGGATCCTATCAAGGAGTTGCTCCTCTTCTAATTCAGCCAGAAGCAGACAACTTCATTGCTATTGTAGTCAGTTTAATGTAGCAGTATGTTTTTGTCTGGGTCCCTGCACTTCATACATGGAAAGATAAAGGCAGGGAGAGCAGCAGCGGCAGAGACCTCCATACGGTCCTTTGAGAGTCAGCAACTGAAGTGACAGTTGAGTCATGGAAAGGAGGAGCTGGGCAGCAGGATCACGCAGAGGAAGCAGGAAATGTAGGCAGCGTATATGAGGCGACTTGAATGTCATTGGCCACTAGGGGGCATGGAAGTAGAAATCTGGGTCTCCTGAGGTGAGCTATGGAACATCTGATTGTAAGCTAATAAAGCAGGGAGGCTAGCAGAGCTTGACTTCATGGCTTGCCAGGGAGTATTTCGTCTTTGGAAGGAGAGGACAGAACGACACTGGAGGCTTTTCTTGATTGAAAAGATGCCCCCCCCACTGACCGGCCTCTATGTCAATTCATCGATCCGATTGGTTGAAGTTCATCCAATCGGGCGCCTGTTTTTACAGGCGACTTGTTAAACTGTTCTGTAAATCAAACCGTCTGATGCATCAGTTTAATGGGGGATCACATCAAATAGTAGGAATGTAACTAACGAAGAGTCAGATGTCTTTTCCCAACTGGATGATTTATAGACTACAGGAGTCCTTCCTGCACTTCTAGCGCGGGCTTTCATGAGCTTAGTACTCCGTCTCCAGTCACACGGCGCTTTTGTGACTGCTGTCAGGAATCTGAGCAAGCTAAGAAAAGATGGAGCTCCGATGCAACGTCATGTTTGCTTACATATTTCATGACATCGCTCCTTGAGCTTTGTCTTCACTTTTCCTCTCCCTGTCTGTCTTTGTACATGTTTCTGTCCTGGCTGCGGGATCATTTGTGAGTGATTTCCTCTAATGGTTAACACACATCGTGTCAGCCAGTATTTACTAGCCAGCTGCACTGCTTCAGACATGACTCCCTCTGCCTGGAGTGCTGCATGCAGCTTGCGTGCCGCATGCTTAGACAAATGAAAGTTGAGCTGAGAATATATTTTTGGACTGTAGTAAAACATTCCTTTAGCAAACAGTGTCCTCCCCCAGAGAGAAATTATCACCATAATGTGACCCATCTGAAGTCAGAAGCATTTCGAGTCTTTTCAGTATGGATGGATTCAGATCTTCCACGTGAGTCGTTCTGGGTATTTGAGACCCAGGAGGCTGCGAAGAAAAGCTGGCGGATGTGTGTTTCTACGTCAGAATAGATTGATCAACCATTTGCTTTTTCACATCGGGAATATCAATACTAGATGGGGGGGAATAGTTGGACTCACCCTACATGTGTTGCAATCATTTCTTCCAAGCTTGCTTTGGACTCATTTGACCCCCCCCCCCCCCCCCCAACAAAAGTTTAACTCACCAGATGAAACTTGATCTTGGCTCTGGACTTTCTCATTGGACTTTCACACCCCGACAGGTCAGAGTTGAGCTCAGCACGCCTCTCCCACTGGGTCCTCCTTTCATCTGCTCTGAGGGCCCACTTGGCTTAGATATCTCCCTCCTGTGTCAATTCTATCTGGGTTAGTTCATGTTCACCCCATCACCGAAAAATCATTGGAGAGTTCTGAGCGCAGTGTTACTCAGGCTTTTTGCAGTACTTTATGGCTGCGGATAATGAATATCCCGGCTATCACGTGGTTGGACGTACTTAAAAAAAAAAAAATTAAATTTATTGGGTTGGATTTTGAAAAATGCCCTGTTTGTAGCCGTTTGAGGATAGAAGATCTCTGCACGATTTTCAGTTGTAATTAGACATTTGGAGTTGTTTCCCTGGACACTCCTATCTATTTGAATCTCTCCACCTACTCATGAAGGAAATATCATAGATCATAAGAGAAGTGGACTGTGAGCGACCGTGACAACGTCTATCGGTTTGTTGACCAGCATCTTAGAGTTTTGTGTCTTTTGGAGCCGGTAGTGAGCGTGTTTGAGGTAACGGGGGGAGCAAACCTAGGCCACTATGATTGCATTTCAAAGTAGACACACCCTAAAACATACCTTCCTTTATTTGCTGTCTTTTTTTTTTTTTGTACTCTAAATGGGATCAGAATTTAGAAAGTTGAACATTATACTGAGAGCCAGTGTCCTGCAGTTCCTCACAGTTGAGGAGGGGCAGGACAGAGACCAACATCAAGTCCTTCACGTAGGAGTCGTGACCAGCAACAATGGAGGAGCTCTTGGGACGCAGACGAACCTTCTGGTCAAGACATTTCTTTGCCAAAGAAAATCTCATGAACCCATACATTTTGACTTCCGCTGACATTCCGTATTATAGATACTGCGCTGAGCTTTCAAAGTGCTTTTACACACACATGCACACGCACACACATACACACACACACACACACACCCTAACCCCCCTTGGGAACTTTCAGGAGAGCATATGTCGGTTTTTAGCTGGAAAAAAAATGCTTATGTGGGCACACACCTTGGACTTGAAACTAGCAATTAAAGCTAAAGGTTGTTTTCTCTGAATTTTTATAGAATTCTGCTAAAGCTGGTGGGTATCCAGTCCGAGACTTCCTCTTCCTCTTGTCTGTTAGAGTTTGTAACCCGAGGCATGAGAAAGGAGATGAGGCACAATGTGCACAACTTTATTATTTAAAACTATCATGAACAACTACAGTGAAACACTGAATTGTCATTCGAGGATATAGGAGACTACTCAGGATCAGGCTCTGCATTTATCTGCAAATGTCTTCACGAAGTTTAATCAGACCTCACACATAATCCATTTTTTTGTCAAGTGAACATCAATGAGTGGAGTTTGAATGTTGCTAGAATGCTGATTATAATGATTTTCTTGGTCAGGATGTCATAAATCAACTTGACAGTGATTCAAATTTGCAGAGTTAAACAGAAACGAACATTGTTGCTGCGTAGAGATGTTGCCACTTAGTGTGTTCAGATCTCTGACCACCTGATGAATGAAATCCAGTAATCATCTGCTTCTTCCTCTGACACGGTTTCTACCGTCTCATTTAGGAAACATTTGGCACTGCGTTTTCTTAATTGTCTGCAACAACAGTATAAACAGTTGTTCAGTATATACAGGGTCTACACTTCAGCTATTTGTCCGAACACAACACAGATGAGAGTGTGAATCTGCTTTGCAACTTGCGAATTTTATCAGCCCTCACCTTTTATGTAATGATGCCTGCTTTGAGTATCGGTTTAAGATAGAGTTTCAAAAGAACAAGAACCACATGTATTTCAGAATTACTGAATATGCCCTCAATTTCACTCTTCTACTGAGATTTAAAGTATTGAATAATAGGTTTTAGCTCCAGATAATCCATCTTCCACTCTGTCATACAGCATCCGCCCAGATTTCACCTTCCATTTCTGCAAAGAGAAGGGCCGAGCTGCAATATGCTTGGTAATAGGCGGACGTGTGAACTGGGACAAGACAGGTCACCTCCTCCTAACAAATTGGTGCTAAGATGTTCTGCTGCTACAATTGACAGACCTATGATGTAATTTTTTTTTAAGGGAGGCGGAACAAGCAGCACTATAAAAAGAAGCGATTTAAATAGAAATGTAGCAAGATTATTGTGAAATGGTTGCTTTTAGGTTTTCAAATATCGAGTGAAAAAAAGAATCAATTCTTAAAAGTAAAGTCTGCAGTATTGCTAAAGTCTGCAGAAGCTAAGTCCATCCATCCATTTTCTACCACTTATCCTGTTAAGGGTCATGGGGGGGCTGGAGCCTATCCCAGCTGCCTTCGGGGGGGTTCCCCCTGGACAGGTCACCAGTCCATCACAGGGCCAACACATAGAGACAGACAACCATTCACAGTCACAGCCACACCTACGGTCAATTTAGAGTCTGGATTATCCTCGTCCTCTCTTGATGTCTTTGGACTGTGGGAGGAAGCTGGAATACCAGAGAGAACCCACACAGGAACAGGGAGAACATGCAAACTCCACACAGGAAGGTCCCGTGCCCGAGTCAGGGCTCGAACCCGGAACCTTCTTGCTGTGAGGCGACAGTGCTGACCACTGCACCACCGTGCCGCCCCAGAAGTAAAGTCTACAGAATAAAATATAGATTGAGAGTATGTTAATCTTGCTCAATCATCATTTACAGGCCTGTAAACATGTGTGGTGGTGACTTTGTCTGCAGAGATGCTGCCCTTCACCCGTAGTAACAAGTGAATAGCTTGTCCTAGCCACCATGTAGCGTGGCCCAGCCTTCATGTAGCTTGTGCTAACCAGTGGTTAGTTTGTCTTTGCCTGTGTTGCACTGTTAGCGTTTGCCAACTGGCGGTTAGCTTGAAGGTGATTGCTGGGCTTGGCGGGGGTGTCAATGTCTTCAGGGACAGAGGGTTTCTGGTGCCTCTGAGTCTAGGAGGAGAGCCCTTGTTTGAACAAATGTTGCGTTACGAGATACAGTTATTCTAACAACTGTACAGTTAATGTGTGTGTCTTTTGTAGACGTCATTACACCTGCTCAGGGACTACAGATGAAATTAGCCAAGATAGCAACGCTAGCACATTAACAGAAATGTCTTTGCACTTTGATCCACATCGATGAATAATCGAATACAATGCATCACGACAGTTGCTAAACAAGATAAAGCCTATGTTTAGTAATTTTGCATACGGATCATTAAAGATTGAGAGAATCTTGATATTGTTCAATTTGTAATAGGACATTTCAAGAGTCTCTATTTACTGTCACAATGACACACTTTCTTTGGCGTACTGTACATTACTCACTGCAGCAGAAACCTCTGTTTATTTTCCTTTTCTTTTTTACTGCTGTAAATGTATGACAGTCATGTGCTTGCTGTGACAACAGTAACTTCCAGGACACTGTATAGCAAACCCATCATCAGGACAATACGAACAGTTTTTTACTCAGTCGTTCTCCAGAAGCTTCCAGACGTTGACCTTTGCTGAAAAGGCACACAGGCTCCATTCCAAGCGGCGCGTACAGTCCTCACGGCGGGGGAGATTTAACCGTGTCACCCGCCAGCGGCGTAACAACGCTGGTTTCTCGGACGACATTAACCCCCTGCTGAGGCAAGAGGAATTTTTTGCTGCAGGACCATCTATTTCCCATCATGTAATTATGTGCTGACATCCCCATAGTGTGACAGTAAATGAGTTCAGTTTACGTGGTGGGAGAGAGAGAGGGAGAGAGAGTGAGAGAGAGAGAGAGAGAGCACAAAGAGCCATTTACCAGTAGAGGGAGCCTGGTGTTAAATGGTTCGTTTATGACCTTAAATATGCAGCAAAAATAATTAGCCAATAAATTCACCCATTAATAAATCTCATTGCTGTGACTTTGGACACACTGCTACCTTGTTGAGTAGACCTCTCCAGTTTGTGCTGACTCCTATTACCATGATGTCACCTATATTTTCGAAGTGTGTGTTGATTTAATGTCCCCCAACTGGGCGAGATGTTTAATCTGGAGTCAAGCCAAGATTAGCAGGCACTTTTCAACTTTGCTCTGTAATCCCTGCACTCTGCACTGCAGCTCCAGTAACAAACGACAGGGAACAAGGTGAAGATTTGTTGACTAGTTAATTAGCACAACATTAAACCCTGCTTCTCAGATCATTTGTTTTTCTTTCTACTCCTTGTTTCCAATATTTCAGAACTTGTCGCAGAATGGTTTCCAGATCTGGAGGTTGTGAGCTAGAGTTGCTTCTTTTGTCCGACCAACAGCTCCAAGGAATGTTAGCGTTTTACAATCGTCTGACAGCTAGAAAAGGCAATCTATTTAATAATGCTTCTTTATTGAAGCGAGTCTTCTTGGAGGAGTTCTGCGGCCTCTCCTTCACTGATGGAAATCCCGCTCAGAAATTTGTATTCTTGTTTTTTTTTTACTATTCTGGCTACGACCTGCGCGATTGACCTCCAGTTGACCTCATCGGAACCTTGGCTACTAAATCAGTAAATTATTTACATTACATTTAACCATTGTTAACTATGAGATTAACTGTTTGGGGGATTGGATCAAACAATTTATATACCACCATGGGTGTTTGGGATACGAGAACAACAATATTCAAGGTTGGTTTTGTTTTCGATTGATCAATTTATGTGGGGAACCAGAGGGGACAAAAATTCCTTAAACTGCAATTATTCATACGGATGAAAAGTAATCACTTGTGCAGAGCATAGAAGTTATGAAGGGCACTTGTAAAACTATTGTTTGTTTGAATCGTACATTATAAATTGAAATTAATGCATTTGATTTGTCTTCTGTTTAATGTAGTTATATTTCCCACTGTCCTCTCCATCTGTTTAATCACACCCGAACAAATGCCGCGCACACACAACCCACTCTCCTCTGTGTTTTGATTCACCTCCTGCAAGGGAGTGGCGTCAGATTCAGATTATGTTCTCTCTGCAATCAAACTGCGCTAGTTTTTGCTCGGAAATGGACCGAAACTGCCTGGGAAAGGTGGTTTCGATCAGAGCGGTTGTTTTGGTCCAAATCGGACTACGATTGCTGCTATCACAAGCACACGAATGCATCACGCCAGGGATTGATTAAAATGGACTTGATGCTGCATTGTGAAAGCACTCTAAGTTTATTTTCACAGAAACAGTGTGTTCAAGGGATGAAAAAAAACATCTATCAAATCTGTTAACACTCATTTGGTGTAAGTTTATCCCTCTGTTGTAGGATCCAGAATGAAAACCATTTCTCCAAATATATTTGGTTTTACCCTGGGCCAAGATACATCCTTGGTTTAAAAAAAAAAAAGAAAAGAAAAGAAAAGAAAAGAAACGTTGTTTTTTTTTGTAAAGAAAATCTGTGCATAACATTTTTGCATAATCCATCAGACAGACAAACAAACCAAACATAACCTTTTGTCTGAATCAATAATGAAGCAGAGGATAATGACAGATGCAATGAAGGAAAGTCACTTAAGTGCATTGCTTTTGTCTCCAAGGTCACTTCTAAGAATGTCTTCTCGATGGGTGTTTCTAACAATATGTCATTCATCATTCTATTTCCAATCGCCATTCTGTTTAAATTAGTATAATTTGCCTGCTCTGATTGGGGGAGAAATTGAGTTCGTGATATGCCTGTCAATCGCCTTTTATTAAATGAACAATAGCCATAATCATTAACCAAGTTTTCTCTAATGAGCCGATGTTAGAAGCAACTTTTTGGCTCAGAAATATTCCTGGATTGAGTCTGATTAATGCATTCACCAGGGACATAACAAATCTGGACCGCATGCTTTTATCACAAGCCCATTTCCTTTTTGAGGTTTCACTTGTAACTTAAGAGTGTTCACACGTGTCAAACAATACTGGAGTGATCTCAAGTGTGTCCCGTCCGCACTTATTTCTCGCACCATGCAAATGAGTTTGCTTGTCTCCTTCAAGCTGCCAGAGGTGCTGTTTCTCATCTTAAATCTGACGTAGTTTCAATACTCGGGCAAGTTTCAGTTAAAATGTGTCCTCGTATGACTTTGAGGAGCTGGTGTTCACATACGTGTGCGTCCCATTTCCAAGTGCACTTGTTGGGGGGGGGGGGGGCACGGCCTCATCAAGAGCGTAGATGAAAAGAACAGCATAAGCAAAGATGGAATACATTACTGCATAGATACCTGTCAATAGGTGTGTTGTGGTTGTGGGGTTTAATAGAGCTGCTGATTTGTATTGGTGGAACCAAATGGGTTAGAGGGAGGCTGTAATCATGAAAGGGCAGTGAGAAAGGATTTTTTTTTTTTTTTTTTTTTTGGATACCTGAAGCATTTGGGAGGGCCATACGTTTCTCAGGGCCAGCAGATTGCAGGTTGGGAGAAGGAATTAATGTGGCAGTGCTGATAAAACCAGGAAATGATTCTCTGTAAATACCATCAAGAGCTGCAGCACTGATACAGGGTTCTAGGGAGAAGGATGGCGAGGGGGTCTCGTGTTGAAAACTGGCAGAGTTTGGCTCTAAAGTGAATGAAATTTGTCCTGCTGCTGTTGAACCAACTATCATCTCTTCCTTGTCCTCTCGACTCACCATAATTTGTGGGGATATTCCTCTGATTGGTTGTTTAGAAATGTGACACATATGTTCTTCTCGAGGTGGCGTGGCTCAGAGGTAAAAATGTCATGAAAACCGACATTTGGAACCTCTCATTGAATCTCACTGAGAACGGCTGGATTGTTTCATCCTTTCCCTTTTAACAGTTCAGCGTATTTATGTACAGTACGGAGCTAATCAGAGTACCAGCCAGTGTAAAAAGGTGTTCAAAATAAAAGTTCATGAACTATAATGGAGGTAGAAGTTTGAAATAATTATGATACTGATTTGAAGTGGTATCACTCAGCTCTGCTGTGTAATGGCGCCTCAGAGTGTGTTCCTAGATGGCCTGCCAGCGTCCCAGTGTGAGCTATGATGAGCATGTAGCTCGAGGAGTCGTTGTGTCTCTCTATGTAACATTTTCACAGAGACGCTAGATGACTGTTAATTTTGTTTCGGATGCTTTTCCAATCTTCCTTTTTTTTCTGTACAGCTGGATCATGCTGCCTCTTCAGGTTTGGGGGGGGGGGGGGGGGGGGGGTGGCGGGATCGAATGGAAAAATCCTCCTTAGTTGACCATCTCATATAACCGCTGGCCCCAAGAGGACTTTGTTTTATGAATTAGCTGCAACCAAAAAAGGCAACCATAGACCTAGTTTTTCTTTCCTGTCTCAAAAATCATAACTCGGATCTTATGACTCCCTAGGCAGGCTGACCCATGTGTCCACACTGGTCTGGCACAGTGACAGGCCATGCGCCCGCCCCCCCCCCCCCCCCCCCCCCCCACTTAAACTTGACCCAAATACAGCCAAGAATCATGGTCCACACAGGTGATCCTGAGAAAGCCAGAGGGTTACAGTTGGATTAATGGGGCAAAATACATTTTGGTAACCCTGCTGGTGCGAGATTAGTTGCATGCCGACTGTGTGGGCACTGAAATGTCTTTTTGGCTCATTAATCCACCTCCTATCCCTTTGGCTACTGAATCTGGACCACCTGCGGGCTATAATTCATTTGCTGCATTTGGGTCAATTCTATGTGTGCACCGGGCCAGACAAGAACCTTTCACTCAAATGTCAGTTTTGACGCCGAAGAAGATGAACTTTAACTGTTAAATCAGCTACTTAAAGCATTGAGTTAACACACCTCAGGGTCCAGCCGGCCAGACTGAGACTTAAGAGTACGTAATTGATTATTTATGTCTCTTAACAAGGCTACTAACGAACGGCACGTTTATTGCCTCATTCGGTGACGATTCCGTATCACATTTCATCCACCGACACATGAATGCCCACATTTCCCCAAACACTCCCCCCTCCACCTCACGCTACCATAAATGGCACAAGTTCTCCTTGTGTACACCGGAACATAAAGGGAGCTGATCGCGGCCAGAACTCCTGCTTTATTAAGACCACTGTTTACACTCTCCTTTATTGAACCTATAAATAAGGCTTTGGGTCCTGGTGCCACTTTTACCGCTCCCTTAATGCCTTCTGGTGGCTCTTTGTAATGCACAAAAGCCACTTACATACTCCGCACACCACAGCCCTGCTACGATCCAACTTTACCAAATGTCATGCAGCCAAGCCCATGGAAAAATCTTGAGCCCGCAGGCTATTTCCACTAATATAATTCCATTTATAAGCAAGAATTAAACCTCATAGAAGATCACATTAAAAATATGGTTATTCACTGGCAGACTTTGAAGTAAGGGAACCAAATGGTGTATTGGTTGTGAACCTTGCCTTCAAAATTGATGTGGAGCACGCCACCGAAACGGCGATGACTGTTCCATCTGTGTGTCTGCTAGGCTCATAAACCAGCTAACCACAATGTGGACTTGACCTCTCCCTGTCAAAACTTCTCTCGGCTTTCCTCTCATCTGTTGTGTTTATCCATTTTCTCAGAGGTTGTCATGTGTTCCCTTACTCAGCATGCCCACCTCCCCCACACGGTGCAGTTTTCTCGGACTAATGATGCTTCTCCTGCTGTTGTGTGTGTGTGTGTGTGTGTGTGTGTGTGTGTGTGTGTGTGTGTGTGTGTGTGTGCGTGCGTGCGTGCGTGCGTGCGTGCGTGCGCGTAACGTCGTCCTGTCCTTGCCGGAGCCTGCTTCTCATCATCAGCCTGAAGCTGGATGAGGACTGCTGAGCTGGTCACCTCTGTCTCTCTCTGCTATCAGCTGGAGTGGCTCTCTGATGAACTCCAGAGTGGTGGTTTCCTCAGAGGAGAACCAGAACAAAGCTCAGCTGGGGAGCGCTCTGTTTGACCTGCGTTATTAATGCTGGATCATAAGCAGACTCAGCAATTAAGCTGTGCGAGTCATGCGCACAGAAAGGATGTGAACCACAAAGGAAGAACCTTGAATCTGCTGGTAATAATAATAATCTGTGACGAGTTCCCATGAGTGTGTTTATAAGTGTTTGAAATGTCTGAAAATTAGGAGGGTGGGGGGCAAAGTTTCAAGTTAAAAACATACCATAAATTATGCCAAGAGACCACACGCTTAACTTCTGACATCGCCCTCAAACTGGATTTATTTCCCTGCTGTTTGGAAATGCTCAATGGAGCATCGTCGCAAGAAAAAATAAGCAAACGGCTGATTTAGGTTGTGTGCACAGAAACAAACGGCGTTAACAGCCCCTGCTGTTTTAGTAAGAGATCCAAGCTCCAAAATAGCTTCCCTGCTGTGAGAAGCTGATTACTGCAGGAACCCCCATCTTCTAGTAGCTCAGTCTTATGACTTTCTGTGTGTTCATGATGTACTTTTTGAGAGAGATTTGAGTTTCTGTCTTAGTGTCAAGTAGGACAGCGTTCGTTTTTTTTCCCCCCTTATTTCTTTCTTTCCGCTTTTATCCCCCGGTGGCATGCTTCAGGATGACATTATTGGATTTAGGGACGAATATATTCTTAAATGACTGGCGACACGGCAGGGTTCCAAGAACTGTAGCCGTTCGGAAGCCCAGTTAACACCCTGTAAGAACAGGAGAGAGGAGATAAATGCATGCTGGGAACAATGCCCCAAAGCTACGTCTAATCCCTGCATTGCATCCTGGACACCGCTGGCCCTGTGTTAGTTATCGCAGCAGCAGCAGCGGCAGCAGCAGCAGCAGCGGTAGCAGCAGCAGCAGTAGCAGTAGCAGCAGCCTCCTCTCTGCTCCAACCTCTCCATTCCTGAAAAATTCATGCTACTTGAGTGGCAGAGGAGGTGGTTACAGTTAACGGCTGCTTGATGTCTGATAGTACTAATTAGCGCTGGTGTATTCATGTCTTTACGGTGGAGGAGCTCCATTGTACTGACAGCCTATAAAAGGAGGTGAACATATGTTTAGGAAGGGCGAGCTTGTACTGGAGATGGCATTTTGGCAGCGTAGGTAATTGTTGTTAAACACAACATTCTGAGCGTTTTATTT
The DNA here is from genome assembly GCF_037954235.1 of Aulostomus chinensis. Taxonomy (NCBI): domain Eukaryota; kingdom Metazoa; phylum Chordata; class Actinopteri; order Syngnathiformes; family Aulostomidae; genus Aulostomus; species Aulostomus chinensis. The sequence continues at coordinate 16,574,296 of NC_141342.1, read as the reverse complement.
GTGTTCTGTGACACAGTGAAGCCATCAGATACAAATACTGTTATTCTGTGATGCTTTATATCGCAATGCAGCTGTACTGTCCGGTCATGTTTCACGAGCTTTAATGGCCGGTAAGAAATCATTGTCAGTGGAAAATCAGTTCAGAGATGCATCCACAAAGAAGTGGACGTTGTTCAGTTGTACAGATGCCACGAGAATTAAAGATAGAGGCTGAGGCTCGCTCACATTTACGTTCCTTCTCACAGGGAATACTCGGAGCAGTACTGTTCACCGCAGACCGACGGCGAAGCAGAAACACTACGGGATGACAGTACCGCTACAGCTGGTTGGACAAGGCTGGAAACCAATCAGCAAGCTCAAATTTCAGGTGAAGACTCTTACTGTATAAATGATGTAAATATCTGGTCTGTACATTTATTGACTTGCTCGTGCTACGAAGACACTTGTTGCTTTTTTTAAAAAAAAATTCTCAGCGCTGCCCTCTAGCACGACTAGAACTGTGACATTTCCACTTGCTTGTACGATGTATCTAAATGTAAGGAGCACATTCCTATATTGATATACTGCACCACATATCCCATAATCCCATGAAACTCATCGCACAATATCAGGACAGATATGTATTTTTCACCATATGGATAAAAAAAATTGAGTTTGTTTAATATGTTTTTAGCGAGTAAATCTTAAAGTTAAGGTTAAATTTAAATTCAAATTTTGCAGTTGAAACTGCAATGCGGTTTACTTCACTAAGTTCATGTGAAATAACACGATAGTGCACTCTGAATTTTAGTTGAATTGACCAATGAAATCAAATTTCCTCAATGACTTTAACAGAAAGACCTCCTCAGTACCAATTCACACAGTTTATTCCCATAACCCCTCCCCCATCAATAAAGTTTCAAAATAAATTAATCGTGGACTAAATGAATGATCTTGGATTTGTAACGTGGCGCCTGCCTCTGATAGTGATGCCTGACTTCCTCCTGTTAACATAATTTGGCATTTTTATCAAGGTATTTGCTGTTACTGGTGGGTGGGGGCCTTCCATGCTCTTAAGGCATATGTCTTTTTCTGTATTTTCTGTCCTGTAAATTAAGTTAGGAAATGGTTTAAAATAACCTCTTCCAGAAAAAAAAACAACTGCAGAACGAGATTTCTATGTCATACTGGATTGGTTTGGATGTACGCTTCTGCACTGCATTTAATTTCATTGTCCGCCTCTGTGTCCAAATTACGATATTTTATGAGGCTGCTTGAAACTTGAAATCACATAAGAATCCAGCTCTGACTTGTTACATACGGTTCCCCAAGTATAGCTCCCGCAGTGGAAATTGTATTAACCCCGTCTCTACTGCTGGACACATTTCCAACATCCCTTGATATACACCATCATACCCAGCTCTGCTTGATATTAATGAGTGCTCAGAGCGTGCCAGGACTAAGAGCCTGCTATAAGTCATGGCTTGTGTGTGTGTGTGTGTGTGTGTGTGTGTGTGTGTGTGTGTGTGTCTGTCTGTGTGTTGTTTCATTTGCATTTCAAGCACACACAGCTGTCCAGCATCTATATTTTAGAGAGGAAGCAAACACTTCAGTACATCCACTGTTATGTGGGCTTGCATTTCGAAACCTTGACTTTAGATTTTGAGCTGTCGCAATATTGGTTTTTGGAAGCCAGATGGGACCATATGGATGACACTGGAGAGATGGGAAGGAATAAGGTTATCAGCTAAGGCTAGCACTGGCTATAGCTTGGTTAGAAAGACGCCCCCCAATACCTGACACTTATAGCGGATCCCTCTGTGTCTCTTTTAGTACAACCGTAAAACATAATTTATGAATACCAAAATGCTAAAATGTATTTTCTTGAAATGAAGATATACTTTTAAAAGGTCAAAGTTGGAAGATTAAAACACAGATGACACCTAAAATCAAGTTCAGGCCTATTTCAGTACATAGTGATACAGAATTGGAGTACTAAACCTCTATCTAGGTTCACTGGTCGCCATAGTAGCAACTATAAATAAACTGAATGCAATATTGAAGAAGACTAAGTGAAGAACCAGCGTTCGAACAGGAATTTTTATTGAGGTATTGCGGTCATCATGTAGTCGCATGGTACAGTGGTTAGCAATGTTGGCTCTGGGTTTGAATCCAGCGCTTGGTTTTTCTCCGGTTTTAATATTTAACTGACATTGTCACCTGTGTGCCAACGAATGTGTTAACCCAGAGGTGGCACCAAAACAGTGCCCATGTTTCTATGGTTCAGGTAAGATAGTTTCTTGCATAGACTCCTGATGTCAAGGTCACCTCGGTCCCTGTATCAACTGGATAAATTGCTTTTGAGAGGCAGCGTATCCCTGCCACATCAGTCACTGAGTGTCGTTATATCAGAACCTGAAGAGGAAAACAGCATGTAAAGCTTTTCTAGGTAGAAAAAGATCTTCTGCTGACTGATAATATCGGTTTATGCACCTTTATAGTGATACATTGTTCAACCAATCACCTCACAAGAACTTTTCGAAGCGTCTGCCCTTTCCCAAAAGGGCCCTGTTGGCAACTTCTCAGATGGTTCTGAGAATTGAATTATCTGATGCATCAGGCTATTAAACCAGAAGTGTTATTTTCTCATAGACATCTCTACACTCGACTTAATTTTTTTTTTTAACAGCCAGTGGAGTCGCCCCCTGCTGGTTGTTAGAAAAAAAAAAACCCCAATGGGTTCTGCACTGGCTTGACTTTTCAAACCTGAAGGCTATATTTAATTGTTTAGAACAGCCTGTCCACAGGACCGACTGTAGCATTAATGAAACGTTCGAAATCTGAGCTCTTGACTCCGTATGGTGTAATATTCCCAGACTTTATAAAGAAAATATACACGGCCGCCAGGCAAACTTTAGAACACAGCCTTCATTTTCGGGTTGTGTTCTTTAGTGAATTCATTTGTGAATTAATTTGCTGTGGCTTAACCAAACAGACAAGGTGCCACAAGGTTTCTGTGGGACGTTATTAGCTTTAAAACAAAACCGGTCCTCAGATCAGCAAATTAAGGAACAGCCACAATGAGGTGGAGATAAGTCCTAATTTGAATATATTACCCCTTAGACCAAACATACAGTGTATTGTCTTTCCTGAAGTTATACTATATATTTGCACTGTGAGGGAGGTCAAACATGTTAAATAAAATTGGCGTGAACAGAAAATGTCAGGAAGTTCAGTCTTATATAGCTTGTGCAATGATACTGTCTAAAACTCCTAAGTGTTCTGCTTCCTTATCCTCTCATGATCCACTAGACATTCTTGTCTATGGGGGGTGATGGATGACTTCACCAGCAAGCTTTGCCACAGTTGACCCAGATTGAACTACGTGTGTGATATGTATTTGTGTGTGTGGTTGCTCAGCGATATGAAGAATGTGAGGCAGAGGATTTTTATTTTTTTTTTTGCGCCTGAACAACACAGAAGTGTTGACAAGTACATGAGTGTGTGTGTGTGTGTGTGTGTGTGTGTAAGAGCCGCCCCGTTTGTTGCACAGCGTGACTGACAGAAATGATATACGACTCGGTGCCACTTCAACTGACACTAACGGAGACACACGGTCTCTCTCAGTGTTGTGACTCAGGGTTCGCGAAGACTCGTGGCTTTCTGTGGGATTAATGTCAAATGGAATAGAAACATAAAGCTAATCCTCTCAGCTCTTGTTCTAAGATACAAAGTAGCTTCATAAGGATTTCCGACTGCTCTCATCAATTGAAAACAGTTGTCTCGCATGTTTTCTCACAGCACTGGGTGGCTCAAAATTTCATCAGAACTGCTATACAAGAGATTTTCGCAGCTTTTTATTTAATTTCCACACATGGTAACAATTAGATTTTTCTGAAAGTGAGAAACTCATGCATCTTTTTTTTTTTCCTTTGGTGGCAATAAGACAGCTTAGTGTGTGTTTTTTTTTTTTTTTATTTCTCAGAGATCAAACTATGTTGCATTTCTGATGTCAATAAATTGCCTTTTGGTAATTCGTAGCCATCAATCTTTTCTTTGTATGTTTGGCCATCACATGCACTGGTAGCAGGGACGGGAAAAAACAGTTTTCGCTCTTAACCGAAGGGCGAGTCTGGAATGTTAACTCAGCCTTCTAATAAAGCAACTAAACAACTAAACTAACCCTAACCCTAGTGGTCAACACCAGAGATGGATTGACGATTCCCAGTCTACTGAAACCTGCACACTTGCTGTTAGTTACTCTGCATGCCTGTCTTTTACTTTGAAGTGTACAGTATACCGACTGGCTGATTGCTAGCTAGCTTAGTGCAAGGAATGGTAGTGAATGGGCAGGTTAGCATACCCCTTCACGCTCAAATGTAATTTTCAATTTCTATTTCATTGCGAATGGTATGCACAACCCTAGTTATAATAATGCAAGCAGACTTTTGGAAAAAAGTGTATTTGATGACTTTTAAGGGAAGTATGCTAATCCGCCCACACACACACACACACACACACACACACACTCAAACTCCCATTCATTCAGCTCCCTACTGCACGCACAGAGGAGAGAAGTGTATCTGTCTTCTTGTCTGGCTCTGGGGAGTGTAGCAAATAAGCATATTCCCCCCCCCCCCCAAAAAAGTTGGTGCCTTCTTTGAAATGAAAATCTCATTACTGTCGGTGCAAACCTTTCTAACTAAGGCTGCAGCTCTCTGACTCCAAAGCTAATGGTTCTCATCTCTCCTCCTGTCCGTTGTCTCCTTAGAGTCCCCCTCCATCATTGAAGCTCCTGATTGAAGCGGAAGGTGAGCAGCTGCTCTTGGCTCTGGAGAAAAATGAGTAAGTATTCCCTCCGTTCATAGTTGGCCTTTAGATCGGAACTGAGTGCTTTCTGGACCACAAATGGGTGACATATGCAGTGCCCAGAGGCTACAGTGGGGCTGAAGCCAAGTTGTGTCACATGTAAAAGCCATGGAGGGGGTGGGGGGGTGGGGAGGAAGACAGGATGTCTGTCGGTCTTGCTCTTCTAGTGCGGGCATGGTGACTGTTTTTTCACGTGCTGAAACAAAGACTGGAACGGCAGAAGCTCCTGACTACATATCACCAGACGTGGAGGAAAAGAGACACCGCTCTCCTTCTTCTTCCTCTATCTTTTCATTTGATCTGTTGACACAACACAGGGGAGAAGCCAGCTTTGTTTGAACGCAGCACACACTGCACTCTGGGTATTAAGATACCGTCAACACAGTGTCAGTCAAGAGAACGGCAAAGAGCGGGAACCTCATTTGAAAGAGATCACACAATAGGTGGAGTTTGACAGAGATTTAGCTCTGGATCTTTTCACAGGAATATTTGTCAGCGTTGCATTTTTCCTTTCTTTTTTTTTTTTTTTGCACAAGAGCTGAGTGAACGTGGCCTCGGTTTGAGACAGCCCTGAGAAGAATAGGATTTGATTGATGGAGCAATATGTTTTCCATCCAACCCGTCTGCCACACATGACCAACCAAGAACAAGAAGAGCCGTCTTTGTGATGGAGTGAATGGGGAAAGAGGGAAGGAAAGGAGGAGAGGATTGGTTTTTATGCCAATGAATCTCACTTGTTTTCCATAGTTAATATATGTAAATTCCACCTGCAGACTGTGGGACAAAGCTTTCAACACCCGCGACCGCAATTTTATGGCTTACCTACCTAAATATTTTGATGGGAAATCACACTCAGTCTCTCTGTCGAATAACATTCCTGCATTGCACAGCTGGGGATTTTACAAAGCTGACTTGCAGGTTGTCAAATTTTCACTGGCTCCATTTAGAGCAAGGAAACACATTCTCTTACAGTAAAAACATTTCATTTAGAAACCTGAGTTTTCCTGCGTGATCGGCTGCAGTTAGAAAACACCCTGCATTCCCGTGCATCACTCGCCTCCAGCGGGGGCTGTCGCCGTTGTCCAGGAGCTTTAAATATAAACTTGAATTCAGTGCCAATAGAAACCACGCAGAGGCGCAGTCTTGATCTTTCTAATGAGCTCGAGCCTGTTGGGAAGACTTAAGTCAAACAAACCTTCATATATTGCAAATACCAGTCTGTCAAAATGTTACTCTCACCAGCGCTTGAACCACATCTGGAGAAGAAGCTTTCATTACTGGCACGGGCTAAATTTTAATCACCTGTGGAATCCATTTCACGATAAGTTAAAATACAATAATAGAAAACAAAAGCTACTTCGGGTAAAAAAAAAAAAAACTGGATCAGAAAGGTAATGTTTTATTTTTGTTTTTTTTTTCAGTTGAATGTGTTAAATGGATCACTGTAACGCAGCCAGAACCGAACCTGTTGCACTGACATGAAGTGAAGGTTCTTGTCTGATGAAATCCAGATGCTGAAACTCAGGCAGCATCTGTAGTTGAAGAGAAAATCGGACCCGGAGTGAAATTATTTGAGTGAATTGTTTGTGTTCTCCTGGTTTTGGGGTTTTTTTTGGGGGGGGAGGGGGGTTATAAATATTGCTGGCAACAAAAACAAGAGAGAAGCAGGGCGCTGCACAGCTGAACGCCATCATTTAACTTGTGCAGGGTGAACATACTCAGGGTGTGAACTCATATCACCCCTGCAGCGCTACAGAGGTTGCCTTGGAAAGCTGGGATGTGTGAGCCTCACCACATTTCCATATCACACAGCAGTGAGACGATGTTTTGGTTCTGTGTTCATAAGAGCCTGTTGCCATTTCGGTATTTTGGTTCTAAAAGCAGCCACAATCTAACTCCCATAGCATTGCTCTTGAGCTTCTATTGTTGCTAGGATACAAAATGGTCCTCTATTGCTTCTGCAATTTTTTTTTTTTTGGAACATCAAGTTTATTTTCTGAAAAAGACGACTGTGACTCACCTGATTTTGTGACATAGAAAGATGTGGCATCGTCCCTCCGTGCCCTTGATTTCAATTTCGAATCGCGGTCACCCTTCAGTCTTAGATTGTAAATAAGTTTTGCAGAATCTTTGCGCTCCATCAGTCTCCGAAACCTCCGTCTACATCTGATGACGGCCTCTGGGAACAGGGGCCAGTATTTTGTGTTTTCCTGTGTAGCCAGCGGGTATCTGGTCCACTGCTTCCATGTTCCGTATGCTGCTCATTGTTAACAGCCTCTACAGCACTTGGAGGCTATTCTCTTCTTCTATACAGTTTCTGTATTTATATTAAGAATCTGTTTTTTAGAGACTAGTGATGCTGTCAAACTGCTTTACGACCCTTTGCGTAGCTTGAAATGCTATTCCATCATGTATATTATGTAATATGGCAGAAGAAGAAGGACAAAAGAATCCTAAGAATCCACCTAGTGATTTAAAAAAAACAACTGAGTAATTACTCATGATTATTATTCATCATGTTGAATGCCCAATTTGATGTAGATGTAGGAAGGAGAAGTCTAAGCAACTCTGAGAAGCTATCGACAACTTTTAATAAGACTTCTGATCATTTATGATAAATCTGTGAATTTAACACTGACAAATAAAGCAGGCAATGGACTCCGTAATTTTCTGCGACCTCGGTGAAGAAGATGTAAACTTGTGGCAACCACCGCCGTCACTGTCCAGCGTGGTTTGTTTCGCGTCGGCCCGCAGCTTCTTTGGCTCGGTCTCAGTTAGCATTTCCTTGTCCGGGTGATGACGTTTTGGGTGGGCTTGCAGGTTGGTGGTATTTCCAGAGTACTTAACGTTTGTGTGACAGTTTGCAAACCGCCGTACTTCTGCCTCAATCCTCGCTTTCCTTTTTGTTTTTGAACCCAAAACGCCCCCACACATCTGCGTTTAAGCATGCAGGCGCTGGATTTACACTCGCCGCCATTCTCTTGAATCTCTCAGCTCTCACCGCATGAGAAAGGCGTCGGCGTCTGGGTAACTAGAAATGCTCTACAGCGACACTAGCGGCTGGCAGACCGAATCGCTCTTCCTGCAAAGTGCGGGACACGGAGAATTTGAATGGGGTTGAATGTATCGATACTCGCGGCTGAAAAATCGATCCTCTCTAGGGAAACAAGATATCGATGTATATCGCAGAATCAATAAAGTTGCTCAGCCCTAATGTATAAATCTTGATATGTAAGTATATGCACACAGATATGGTATAAAATGATATATACAGTAGCATAGGCATATGAATAAATACTTGACTGTACAGGATATACATACAATAGGTAATATGGGTATAAGAATATGAAATTAGATTGTGCAAAAGACTGTGAAAGGTAGAGTGATTCTTGAAAGTCTGCTCCTCATGTTGAGCTGTTGTGTCAGTGGCACAGATGACATTTTGAAAACCAGCAACAGAATAGAAGCAGTTCTTGATAGTTCAGCTTTTGTGTGTTGGGGTTTGTCTGCCTTTTGACATTAAAGATTGCAGACGTGTGAGGCTGAGCTTTCAGATATTCAACAGCAACCTCCGACACACTTCAAGCAGTCTGTTTTAAGGGTGTGGAAAGGGCGCACACTGCCTGGAGGAGCATGTCAACTGATGCTCAAAAATCACAGCTCAAAAGATGGCTGCCTTAAAGAGCAAGACCGGATGTGGAATTTTTTTTTCCCCTCCGATTTATGTATCATCAGATTTAAAAAAAAAAAAAAAATCAAATAAAAAAAAAACTGCTTAGTTTTGGACTATAATTCATTGTCTTTTGGTTAGAATCTTTAACCTCAGCCAGGGAGGTCAGCGCCAGCATTTGTCAGTTTGTTTGTTTGTTGGCGGGATATCTCAGACACAAATACATGGATAGTAATAGAATAGAAATAGGAAAAACATACGAGGAGTTTTTGTTGGTGATCTTCAAGTTGTAGATCGTGAACACTGTCTGAGACCGCTGACAGGATAAAGTCATCAGTGCTATGGATGTGATCTCTCGGGGCCTTTTCCAATGTGGAGAAAATCAAATGATAATGTTTTGCATGACTAATGTTTCCTGGATTTGATTGTTTTTCACAACCACACAAGATTCTTCTTTTCAAAACTGAGAACACTGGGCTGTAGCTGTTTGTTTTCCTTGCATAGAACTTACCGGATGAGACAACCGGTCACCAAACTGGCAGCATAATGCGGTGTTTCAAGTCTTCCTCCTCTGGTTGTGTATATGAAGTGTGCAACCAGCAGGTAAATATCTAACCTCAGACAATTTGGGTAATTTGCAGACAAGATTTTAAGAGACATTTTATTCAGCAAGACACAATAATAGAATAAATGCATTTGTTCGAAGTACGAAGTTAATTTTGTGCTACAAACGAACTACGCCGTGGACGCATGACATCAACATCACCATTACCGGCTCTGCACTTCATCATATTGACATTTAATGTCCGCAATCTCTCTGCAAGCTCTGTTTTGCTGTTTGATAGCAGGTGTCTTTTTGAGAGACATAAATGCTTCAAAATTCAGGAGTTTGGCATTTCCCACCACATTTTAGGCCTCTGATTCATCTTAAGCCTAAGCGACCTGCAAACATTTTTCAGGTATTCAGAAGGAAACCCTTTCAAAAGTCACATCGAAAAGGTTTAATCGGCATTTTTTTTCCAAGTAAAAGATTACAGTTTACATGGATATTTATCGGCATGAGTGGGAACACAGAACCCAGGTGAATGTGGTATTCTGCGAATGACGTTCTGTGCTTTCAGTCTCAGACCTACATATGACAAGCAATCAGAGCCCCTCTCTCCAAAATGTACATGGATACAATGAAAGCTTGTTGCTTCCGTGGTAACTTCAGCAAATATGATCTCAGCTAAATTCGGCTTATCTGGGTTCAGTTGGGGTTACGTTTGGAAAAACAGCCAGGGGCAAAAGCACAACAGGAACACTGTCACTGTTCTCCACGCTGCTTTCACAGCAGCTACCGAAGACATAGCCGAGCCCAAGACACTACACTCTGACTGCATTTGTGACGTCAAATGTGACGCACCAAAAAAAAAGAAAAGAAAAGAAAAGGAAAAAAAAAAGAGCAGCTGTAGACGTCTTGTCTGTTCACCCTGGGAACAGGATGAATCAGCTTTTTGAAGCAGGTCTAACCAGGTTTGAAAACCCACAAATAGCCAGGTGTGTGCAGTGAGAAAGGGGTATAAGAGGTGCTTTGTCCTGCTTAGGTAGAATCTGACTGGAAAAGCAGACTGTTTAGCTCTTTTACAGAAACACTGAGACTTGTGTCCATCCAGTTGTTGAGCTTTGACCACAGGGTATGTAAGTACTCCTGGCCAAGCTGTTCTAGGAACTCTTGCTGCTTTGTGCTTTGAATGTGAGGCCTCCAGGCATATCAAGATCAGTCCCAAGCTGAGCAGGCAGCATGTTCTCCATCCGTGTTTCCCTCTCTAATGGACTGCGGGATCAGTGAATGGAGGCCTGGGGCTCATCATCTGGGTGGAGGATGTTCCTGCTTGCCTGCACTTGAGGTTTCTCTCTGTTCATCATGATGTTAGGCCTGAAGCATCAGGGGCCTGGAGGGTTGGCTATCCATCTTTTCTGAGGCTTTTTGTGCTGTGAGATAAAGAGACACAAAAGAGTGCACACACACACACACACACACACACACACACACACACACACACACACACAATTTAATCTGGTCATTTCCCTGGACGGAGAGGGCAGGCAGAGGATATGTTTCCTGAGTGACAGGCCTGGTTGCAAAGGTCTTTTATCTTGTGTTTGGAAGAACAATACAATTCAGGACAGGATCCAGACACAATTTGTCCAAGTTTGCATCTTGTGTTTTGGGGATGTTGTTTCACTCCATATCTCATGGCTGGATTGCTGCTGGCCTGTGACTTGTTGCTTCTCTCAATTAAGATATCCCTTTGTCTCACTGAAAACATGGACAGGAAACCGCCTCTCCTGGGGAACACCAGGCCCAAGATGCACAAACAACCAACCTGGAAAAAGAGATGTAATCGTAGAGTCATTGTCTTCTTCTTCTGAGCCACACACAGATTGTTTAAGCAACACCAGAGGTCTACGTCTGTAAAAACCTTCCTTCAAGGACTGAGACAAGGAGTGAAAGGATCAAATTTCTCAAAGCCATTACATCAGAAGGAAGCAAGATGAAATATCTTAGTTTTCTCATGAAATCATTTGTACAATGTCCAGTTGAACAGGTTGATATGACCATTGACTACTACACCAGTTCTTTGTATCAGATTGAAATGTGTTTCCCTTGAGCGCATGCGATGGGTCGACCAGTTGCGGCAACATCATGTTTGGTGTGTGACATTTCCTGTCCAACCCACCATCTTGATGCGATGACACAACAATGTTTACACCGTACCGCAACGCTCATGTTAACAGAATCTGTATTTGTTTATTTTGTCATTTCAACTGCTGCCACAAAAAAAGAATAATTGGAAGATTTGGAATCTAGTCATGTAGAATGAAAGCCAGTGGACCTAAATGCAGAAGTCAGTACTTACGTTTTTGAGCATGGATTTTTTATTTCTGAAGTAAAAAACAAAAACAAAAAACAAAACAAACAAAAAAAAACAGGATCATGCAACAGGATGCAAACTAGCAGAAAAATGGTCCCAACAGAAGAGCTGACAAAGACAGTAACAAATGCTGCATTCATGTGATCTTGGAATAATAACAAGTTTCCAACTGGGAAAGTTCTCAGGAATGGCTCCTCCGTGCAGGAAAGAAAACTCGGCAAGCAGAAAGATCACTTTAAAACAACATGCAAATTGGTGTCATGTATAGCGATGGTGGGCAACAGTCGATGTTGGGTAAATGCCAAGTAAACTGATTAATTCATGTGTTGAATATTATTTGGTGATCACATATGGTGTGTAATATGGCATTCATCAACTGGAAACAGCTGTCTGTGATGAGTGAGCTGGATTGGCTACAAATGTTATTATCATGGCTCGCTTGATCCTTTTCCTTCGCTTTTCGTTGTCACAAAAAACTGGAAAGAGCTGTGAATGTCGTGTCCACGTTCTCACGTTACGACTTACAAGCTTATAATCAATGCAAAGTCAGGAGAATGATCTCACTACTTGAAACTCTGACTGCAGAAAAACACGATGGACGATTTTACTGTCAGACACCTGGAATTGGGAACATTTCCGTCTGAGACCAACCCCATGTCTTTGTTGTGAGTGTTGATATGATGACAAAGAACAGTTGATCATTGGACAAGTAGAACATTACACTAGCCACTCCGAAACTAGCCACATGGTGCAGGTACATTTACAGAAGCGTGAAATGTAATTGAACTTGATCACTTGCTATAATCAGTGCGACCAAAATGAATTTTTAGGTGAGAAATAATTTTTTCAGCACAAACATTGAAATCTGAAGCAACATCAGACCTACGATTTAGAAAAAAAAAAAGAAAACCTTTTTAATCCTGTTTGAAATGCACTTCGTGTTTCCCTTCAGATGTTCCCACTTTCCACTTTCTCATGAATGCATAATAAAGTACTACATAGCTAATAATACTTAAAAAAAAAAAAAACAGGTGGTAAGAGATGAAGACAGGCAGGAAGCTAATTGGTTAGAGGAACAATGGGAAGAGGTCAGAGCTGGTGAGGACTGATGCAGGGCAGGCTAATGGAAAATACACAGTCCAAAGGGAAGAAAAGTCCAAAACTGAAACAGTCCAGGCTAGACTGTAACAAATCTAAATCATTAGGAGAGAAAGAGAGCTCAACTTAGAAGTATGTGAATGGTGGGAAGAAAATTTTAAGGAAGGAATGAGCGTTGAAGACAAATACGGCGATTTGATGTCTCCATCTCCTGAGGCAATAAGGGTTGCAGCTTTTGCAGTTTCTCTTCCTGCCATCGCTGATCAGATTACAAAGACTATGTTTACAACCGCCCTGATTATCTTATCTGTAGGAGACTGTTGATAGCTCACTCCTATCAGACCGTAATCAGCTCATCCACTGACCCATTAGTCAAGTACTTCAAGATAAAGTGACACAGATAGATAATTGGCTAATAAGTCAATAGCAGGCATGTACTGTAGGCCACATATCGTACTTCATCTAAAGCAACTCAGAAGGTTATCAGAAGGGTATTTACTGTTACACCAGGAAACTGGACCAGCAGCCCGTTAAGCGTCACACTCAAAGACGATAACCCTTTGAATATGACCACTGCTGTCCAGCGTGCTTAATGGAAATACAAAAGGGCTGTTATGCAAATGTTTGGGGCTCGTGCTTGTCAACAAGAAGAGAAAGAATCGCTCGGGAAATTTTGCACAAAAACACTCCTTCCATTCTCGCTCCCGCTGAGAAACATACAAACTTTGATCCTCATCAGCAAGATTGAAATGCACATGCCAGCACACTAAACTTCATTCAGAACCCAGCGAAGGATACACGCCGAGGTTAACTCTAGCCTTTGTACCTTTTCTTGTTCCCCTTCTGGCTACAAGGCCATGATATACTGTGATTCATTAGTTTCAAAGGCAAGTCTTGGAAATGTGTTCGTCTCTGTCCAGAGCCTGCTCCTTTTAACTACTTCCTTCAAAAGGGAATTTTGTGGAAGAAACTTCCCTCTTTTGAATTACCTTCTCAGAAGCTCCAATTATTTTCAAGCTTAGAGCAGTAATTAATAAGGTGGACTCGCCACTCCATGTTCCTAATTAATTAGGAGGCACCCGGCAACACTGGAAAGCTATTAGAATGGTTTTGGCTCCTTTCTGTGAGGAGACCAGTGAGAGCTCACGGGTGGTGTCCTTTAAAGTGAAGTCTTTTTTGATGTTGTTGTTGTTGTATGAGTATTTTTTCACTGTTCCATCAAACCTCGCCTTCAAAGTCCAGAAAATATAAATCACCAGCTTTTACTTTGCCTCTTAGTAGCTTTACAGTTCCACGACTTAGCCGTACTCCATCAAAGGCAACCTACAGATTGAGCCCCAAAACTGTGAATGAGTAGACCCTATCTGTCTGTCCATCTAGCCATCAATTCAGTTCCTCACGCTGGCTGCAGGTTAATCTGATGTCCTTGTCCTCAGCAACCTCCTCCTGAGGGACCCCAAAGCATTCCCTGGCCAGATGAGATATGCAATCCCTCCAGCATAGTCTTGACATACCATGTGACCTAAAACCATCTCCAGTGACTCGATGCGAAGGAGCAGCAGCTCTATTCAGACTGCAACGCTGTGTGCCATTGTAGGTTTGGAACTACCTGGGCTATTTCAGCGCTTAAGAGTGCACCAAAACACTCATTTGACACATAGAATTGAAAATACACTTAAAGTTTGGAGATGAAATCACGGACCACACCCAAAAACAAGTAGTAGTGAACAGTGCGCCGCTGCGTGCTACCGGCTCTCGTGATTCATCAAGCTCGCTGCAGTAGTGAGGGTAGGAACCATTTTCAAAAGAAACCTGTGTTTGACTGAATTTGAAATGAAATGCAATTTCATCCCCTTCGCACACTCCACTTTTATTTCAAGATTTTCCAATCTTGCAAGACATAATTCCATTTATGTACATACATTCGAAATGGAAAAAGGTCAAATTAATATGTTTTGTGTGCATATTAGAATGGGAAATGGGGAAAAAAAAAAACCTTCAGTTCAGATCTAATTGGAGGTGCATGGCTGAAACACGTTGCTGGGAAGACGAAATGGGTTTTATTTCCACAGCTGGAGGCCATTGGAAATGAGCTATACTGGGTGCTCCAGGTAGCACTCCGATTCTTTTTTTTTTTTTTTTCCCTTTTAAGTAAATGACCTATTTTATGTCTTGGGTGATGTGACAGCATCTTGAACATGAGTCAACCTTCTCTTGTACTACCCTGGACCTGGTAAATGTTAACATGGGTTATTAGTCAGCCTCTGATTGGAACCAAAGACGAAGAGTAATTTTACCCACAGGTGACCGTCATTTTTTTTTGTTTTTTTTTTAGCATGATATGACATTTTAAAGTAACAGTGAGATGAGTTGTAAGGGGATTTTAAATGGAAGAGTAGGCCATGTGTTCCATTTTCAGACCTTTATGTAAGTGTCTAATATTAGAGAGAGAGCATGATGATGGGCTTGATCTGCAAGAACATTTATTCCAAGAATTTTTCAATATTTTCCTTGTGGCTGATAACATGTAAGCATTTATTCTTTCACTTATTTCCGACTCTGAATCCATCTCGTGAATATGTTCAGAGAGACGACTTACCCTCCATGTTTGTGTGACCTAATTTTTTACCCACATATCTGTCTGCTCTTGACTCGACGCAATCAGACGTCTGAGCAGCGTTCGGGACTGTCAGTGGAATTGGATTCTGTTTTTTTTTTGTGTGTGACTGAAATCACAAACTTCAAAAATTAATACTGTTTTAGGGGTTGAATAAATGAAGTTAAATGTAAAAAAGGCACCAGCAGGATGAGCTATGACGCACAAGGCCAATAGAAAGTGACTGGTTTCGTCTTTTATGTATTTAATTGTGTAAAACCTAGCTAGTCACTTTCACGCTTGACTTTTTTATGGACCTCTTTTTTTTTTTTTAGAGATAATCCCTGAAAAAAATCTATATTTATGTTGATATCTAGATTATTTCCAATTGAAAAGTTTTTGTCGATCTTTGTACTGCAAAGTTTTTCAAAAGTGGATGTTGTAGTGAAGAAGTCTGCAACGACTGGGCCGTGGATTGTTTTGAACCAGGCTGCTAAAACCCAGTTGGAAGCGATATAGGACGGATATACACATACAAGGAGTGTATGGGAGAGAGGAGGGGACCACCTGTGCGCCCCCTCGGCAGAGTTTGAGTGATACTTCCCCTCTGCGGATACCCCAGAGGGTGGGAAGGAATAGATACATGATCCCTGTATTCCCGAGCTATCAATACTTGTGTGGACCAAATTTTCAGCCCTGAGTGCCTCAAGAAGTCTCCACAGCAGATTGAATGTTTGAAACACTTGCGCCTGTCATTCATACTCAACACCGCACACCGCTATGACCACTGTGTCTCTGATAAAACAGGCTCAGCGCTCACAGGGTCTGATTTTCATGCGTCTTGTACAGTTGTCCAGGTTGCATCATGCTCATACATGCAATTATACCCCCCACGCGGTCTGTCAGGAATATGACAGCTGCAGTCTGGTTCGTGCACTCAAAAAAGGTTGGGAACCCCCATTCTGCCATTCCAACGGTCAACACTTTTGACCGTTAGTGAATTACAGCAGTAACCAAAATAGGAGCCTCCAATCATCTTAGTAGGAGTAAACGTGTCAGCTACTACAATCGTATGTAGACATGGAGGAAACAGAGGCTGGCTAAATATAATGGCCGCCTCAAGGGGGCTCAGGTGTTGCAGAAATGGTGTTGAAAATAGAACATTAAACTTAAAGTGTTTCACAGACAGACGTTAAAGGACTGACACACTAAGAAGTGAGAAAGAATTAATCGTTATTACTAGAAAAGAAACTGGGGCCACAACCATTTCTTTACCAGAAAATTGACCAATTTGGTATGCATTATTTGTCCAGTACCTCAGTGTAAATGTAGCTTTAGCACCCTTTAGCTGAACTCCTTGTCTTAGCAATCTTGCTATTGTGTTCTCAGTCAGTCAGTTTGCCTGTTTGTTTTTATTCTGGTTCACGTTCTCTCCCTTTCACCCATTTAACCAAACGCCATCCATAAATTCAAGTGAAATCTCACTTGCTCAAGGCTCTGTGGTGCTAAAGGGAATAAACAAGAGCAGCCAAAGATTTTGAACTGTGTAGCTGCCGACTGTAAAGATAATCAGTCCTGGCTTCCATTCTCTCCCCTTTGACACAGACAAACAGACTGTCCAGAGTTACAGTGAGAGTTAATGTCAGCAAAAGTGTGTGTGTGTGTGTGTGTCTGCCTGCTTGCTCTACTTGTTCTCCATCCTGTTCTCTCCCTTTTCACAGTCCACTAACCTTCCTGTGACCAGCACTCCCTGCACATGGGGATCACTGACCGAGCAATGAAGCGGCACATGGTCGTCAGTAAGACGTTAGCCTGTCTCTCTCAGCTGATCCTGGAGTTTTTCCTCTTCTCATTTATTTCCAATTTCCACACCAATCAGTGCCCTTGTGAAAAATGAATGCTGGATAGAAAACAAAAACAGTATCAGTGTCACAGCAAATAACTGGTGCAGCAGTTTTCGCTCTTTTTTTTTTGTTGCCCTAAAAGATAACATCTCTGCTCATGAACCTCTCCAAAGGGGAATACATCCTCATTTTTTTTCCTTTTGTGTTCCGGCTTTTGACTCATCCAAAACTTTAAATCCACTCAAGACTCAATGGGAAACCTGCGTAGGAGTTTGAGTTCAGACGTCTCTTTCATTGCTAAATTTAGCTTGGTGTTAAAAGGAAATGGTGCAGAGAAAGTCAGGGACCTGGAGCACTGAGTCTTCTACCATCTCCATGTCATGCAGAAAGCAGATGCTTCACTTTCCCTTCCTGCCCGTCATTTTGAGTCGGAGGCCTCATGGTGCTGAGATATGGACACACAGGGAGCAGAAAGAGGAAAGGGAAATACGTGTGATTACTGGAGTGGAGGTTTCTGGTGTTTTGCTTTGTCAGATGAGGTGTGAAGGCAGTCCCACTTGACTTCTGTCTACCTGCTTCTGTCTCCGTCCTCTCTGACTTTTTCCCCCATCAGCAATTTCTAATAACTCCATGGGAGTTATTAGAAGAGACATGGCAGGGTTTCCTTTGGTTGGCCTCCTTTCTTCTCACTCACTCTCACCTAATTCCTCCAGTGTGGAGGACAGGAGTGAGCTGCCAACAACAATAGGAGCTGCCAGGTTTTGATAAAGTGGCTGCGGACTCTTTCGGGGTGCCGGGACCCCATGGAATCAAGGTCAGAGTCCGTGACACGGTTCTCTGTAATATCATCAGCAAAGTTTCAGAGTAAAGGGGTCAGAGACTGGTTGTAAATTCAGAGGGTTAAATGGGAAGTGCATTAGGTGACACATGAGTTGAGAGGTAGAGAAGTGTGTTTTACAAATAGCAAACACCTTCAAGGAATAACCCGGTGCCTAGGCTCTGTGCATAGTGGGAGAGTTTGTATGAATTTAGCGGTAATGTCATAACTATGATTGCAGCAGCACCAGGTATGTGCCACTTAGACTGTTTGTTGGCGAATAAATGCTACAACGCCTGAAGACTCGAGCAAAGTCCCTGTTTCTTGCTTGCTTATCTCAGCCTTCCTTGAGAATGAGAGTAGATGTGATGGAATTCTCTTTTTTTTTTGGGGGGGGGGGGTGTACTAGCCCTTTTAAGGTGGAGCATCCCTTATAGTTGGACTGACCTTCAAGGTGGACCAGCAGTAATCCCGTCCTTTTTGCCTCAGCAAATCTGGGGGGTTTAGAAACTAGCAGGAAGGAATAAATTGACATTTTGGGAATTTCACTCTTTGACAAGAATAGGTTCCTACGACTTTCGTGTCTTTCTGTTCAGTGTGAAATTCAACATTAGATTCTTTTTGATCGCGTCAACCAAATGTCACTTCACGGAGCTAAGAAAGAAACAGACTTCCTCATTTTTTTTTTTGCCTCCAGTTTTTATTCTTAGCTTCAGGTTTACATTAAATAGACAAATATGAAACAGTTACCGATATTCCCATGACAAGAAACATTTTTATTATCCAAACTGGCAACTTTTTATTACATCCCTTGAATGTCTGTTAAATTTGATCGGCTGATTTGAATAAATCTCATGGGAATATGATATTTTCATGAAGAGATCCGTGAAGAATACCTTCAAAATATCACAGCAAGAGACAAGTAAAAGTCCAAACTAGGTATCTGAGACAACACGAAGAAGTCATAAATTGAAGATACATTCAGAAAACTTGAAAAATCCAAACCAAAGTTAAACATTTTGGAGGCCTTTCATCTTTTAAAAAAACATCGTCTGAAGGGTTTTATGGCATTGCTCAGTCGGGGTGAGTGGTTGGGACAAAGGACCTTCGAAATGGTATCTAAAATTTTTGGCAATGGCCCAGTTTGCTGATTGCTTTTGTTCAAAATGCCAATGACAATTAATAAATGAATGTGGCTGCAAATCACCCCCTGCTCACCTTGCCTTTATGCTCGATAGATCAGCAGTGCAGTGAAATGAACGGGTCCCAGCTGCCTCTTGAAGTAGAGGTTTGCAATCGTTTCGAGACAGGACAATAATGTTCACTTCCTGGCCGCATTAGCTGAAAATTCTGTGCCATATTCCTCCCAGGGATCAATAGACCAAGGATGATCGATGAGCTACTAGTGCCTTATTGGGAAATCAATCACCAGCTTTTGCAACAAAGGTGATGTGATGTTAAGAGCTGATTGAAAGAACTGTGACATAACAGGGCCTTTTGTCAGCAGCTCTGCAGAAATCCATTTTAATAAAAGCTGTCAAGATTAATGAATGCTTGAGGGTTGAGAATCACCAATAAATTGGAATTCCTTAACAATCAACTCCTGATGTAAATGCATGAGGATTCTAACCTTGCAAGATTCGCTGAAAATTTGTTTCGATTTTGAATTATTCCGCTGTTTTTCTTCTTTCTTTTCCAACTCTAATCTTGTCGCGTTGTCCTGCACATTCGTAGATGTCAGTTATCTCCTAAGAGGACACTTGGCCAGGGAGCACAACGTAACCCACCTAATACATCAAAATCAGGCTTTTACTAGAAAGAGGGAGGACATCTACCCCAATGACACAATCAGAGGGGTGAAAGACACAAAGGGAGGGAGAGTACATTTGTATGCAGCCTTTAATTGTTTGATTTCCCTGAGGGCATGTGAGGCGGGGGAGAAGGGCGGGGGGGGGGGGAGGCGTAGAAGTACAGACAGGTTTAATTAATTGAAATGCTGCTTTTTTGTGTGTGTGCATTCATTTACCTTGCGAGGAGAATGATTGGCTGGATTGTTTGAAGTTCCCTAGTCGCTCATTAGGGCAAGCACAATGTTGCAATGAATATAGATGCATGAGCTTCGGGCCTTGAGCCAGTTCTTTGCAAAGCATTTGAATTAATGGCAAAACCATATTAGCATGACCCGTCCTGAAAATGACTTTGCATTCACCCCACCTAGGTTCCTCCTCCCAGTCTCAGTTTTAACCCACATTGTAGTAATTAAAATAACAAAATATGTAGAGCTGTTCTGATGCAATTTATTGTTTTGTAGTCGTATGTAAAGCTTATTGTTTCCACTTGGTTTGCAGCCACAGAAAGCAAGTGGATTTCCATCTGTGTGATTTTAATATTTGCTGATTTTGCTGCAGGCTAGAAGACATGAATATCAAAATATGTCTAAAGGGTTAATACACTCAAATTATTAAAAGTAAATTTTCCTCTGTGTGTCTTCTTGCTCATGCAGAGCACGCTTCATCTATGGAAGTGAATTTAACTTTAAACTGAGGAATAGTGAATTGCGTTTGTGAGGGAGCCTCACAGTGACCTTTGACCAGCAAAAATCTCGAGTCTTTATTGGTGTTTACGGGAAATTTGAAGAAATACCCTCAAGGCTTTTCTGAAATATCGTGGTCATGTGAGCTTACAATGACCTCAACCTTTGACCGCTAAAACCACTTGACCACTGTTTAACTCCATTCCTGCCCAGACACAAAGTCCTTGTTACTCGGGATCGCCCGCAGACCTCCAGACTTCCGTTGAAGTTGTTTGAGAACCAGTCCTTTATTTTTTGTGCATCACAATTCTCTCATGCCTTCCCGATTTTCCAGTGTTACACTGATGTTTGAATAAGTGGGATATGCAATCCGACAGGCAGTGTTGTGGTTTTCTGATAGTGTCGAAAGAAAAGCATGTGTTGCATGATCTGCTGTAAGCCATCAACCCGCCGTTTGTGGAACACACACACACACACACACACACACACACACACACACAGGCTCACACACACAATCTGCAACGTGGGAACAGCACATTTGTATGTACGAATGCACACACACAAGCTGCCATACAAACATGAGTAAATCATGCCAAGCCACTGCACTTCTACGGCACATTTTCTCCTTCGCTCTCTCCCAGAACCTTGTGCACAGACGCACACTGGAGCTTATCCTGAGGGAGTAAAGAAGCATGCTCTCTGCTTCTGAGAATCAGAAGCCCCGGGGGCAGATAGGAGTAGAAAGCAGTACGAAGGATCTCCCCTCCAGTGATCCACAGCAACAAAGGCGATTTTGAAGATGGCTGCTTTAGCATTCGGCATAATTAGTTTCAGATAACAATGTCACTGGGCCATACCATGAAAAAAAGAAGGGGTGAACAATATCCCCCCTTTGACAAACTGCTTTCATTTGTCTTGTTTTTCCTCAATTTAGATTTGTGTTGAAGCTTCATATTTCACTTGACCTTAAATGGAGCAGGTTTACGCTCATCCTCATCCTTTGATTAGTCACATGTGATCACTTTTCGCTGTCCCCTGGGCATCAGTGATATCATACATTAAAAAAGAAATAAGAGAGGCCTGTCTGCAGTAACCCATGAGTGATTATTGGGGAAGGGGGGGGGGTTGTTGTCATAGACACCATTTATCCAATTTTGCATGCCTTTGGGAGACTTTGTGGTGAAAGAAAAACACATGAGAGCTAAATGCGACGTCCACAAATGGAAAGAAAATTATGCGTAAAACCACCAGTCGACAGCTGAGTCAAAGTTAGAGACTTTTGCAGTTTGACTCCTTCAACTCATTAGTCTTTTTTTTTTTTTACCTGAAATGATATGACGATGTATGAAGATGATCTGGACTGTTGTGATTCCATACTCGTATTACACAATTGTTTCTTGACTCATTTCCCATCGCTACTATGCTGTCAAATAGTTCTATAGGTACTGACAGACTCGAGCTGTGTATCATCAGCATCATGATCTTCACGCGTGATCAAAAACGGTGTTGCATTTCTGTCCTAATTATAATCATCCATTGTTGAGGTGGTATTCATCATCCTGTCTCCGTAATTAGGATCCTGTGGAGTCATCCATCTCAAAGACAGAGCACAGAGATGACACATAAATGATTTCACGGGGCATGCCTGGGCTCAACCACATCAATCTGGAGGTGACAGTCATTGCAATAATTGTGTGCCACAGCTGTTAACGGCTATTCTGTTTGACCATCTCACCGACTACTCTGGGATTCGTTACAGGAGCTGAAAAGTAAAGGGGCTGTCGTGATGCTTTCTCTCAAATAAATACGAGAGCTTGTCATTCTTGACATCAGCCACAAAATCCTTTTTTTTTTTTCATGATTGACCTGTTGCTCCTGGAGTGTGGGTTCTAGAGAGAGCGGCGCCACTGACCTGCACGTCAGCTCTCCTGAACATGGCAGCCTTTATAAATAAAGTCAAAAACATCTGCCTTTTTGCTCTTGCCCCCACGCCCCCCCCCCCCCCCCCCGTACAGAAATAATTGGCTGACCTTCTGTAATGGCTGTGTTCATGACATGCCTCGTGGAAGACTGGGAGTTGCATTGAGATCAGGGTAAGCAGGGGGATTTCTGCCGCTCTGCTCTACTTGGCACTGGCCTGCAACACCGCCTGATGTCAGACAGATCACAGCCAGGAAGACTGGCCCTCTTCCCTTGCTCTTGGAAAAATGTTTCAAACACAGACACAAGTTTTTTTTTTTGTTTTTTTTTTTCCGGCTTTGGCTTTATTCCACTTTTTCCAAGTGAAGCTGGGTTATTGCCATTTGCCACATAAAAGCTGAGACCCAGTGCTATTACCACATTGCCTCACTAGTCACTCCACTGAAATCTTATATACTAATCGGCTTTATGGGCAAAGCATCTCTCTGATTGTTCCATGTTTTTATTTACATCTGGTCTAAATAAATCGTGGATCAGGATTTCTAAGGGCTCCGGAGCTACTTGTTCCCTCGAGGCCTAATGTTTTCACATTTATCATAGTTACCTCAAGCATTTTGTCCACAACCCCTTGATTAGCTCGCCTTGAGTCTAATGAGACATGGCGGAGCGTGTGACTGGGAAATCACTGCACATTGATCCAACTTGTATTTCAACAGTTGTAAGGAAGTCTATAGTGTCAATGTAATAGCCAAAAAGGAAGTTGATGTAATTAACCCTCCCAAGGAGGTTCTATGATTGGCTTGTGTCTCTTGACGTGCAACGACATGAAAAATTATGGATGGATTCTTGTAAAAATCTCAAGAGGTGTGTGTTTGGCTCAGAAAGAACCCATTATCCGGTGCAGATCCAAATCAAAGGGCAGATCAGGCAATTTGCTCACTTTCTTGATTATATGATTCATGTATTGCTCAGGAATTGTTGCACGGACTTTATGAAAACATTCAAGCATAGTTCTAATACTTTTGGAAATATTTCCAGACACATATATGGTTTCAGTCGCAGATTTGCATGTAATAGAAGGGTGGGCTGTTGGCCTTGGCGGATGGTCGGGCAGTCTGTCTGTCTGTGTGTTTGTGTGTTAGTAGGATTATGCAAAAAAGTTATGGGTGGATTTTCGCTAAAACTTTGCCAGAACTTTGTCTTGGCTCAAAAGGAAACCGTTAAATTTGATCCAGATATGGATGCAGTTTTCTTTTGTAGGATTCTTCACCATGATGAGACGGGGGGAAAAAAACAGAGATAGGGTTACCGATCCGAGACAAGATAGTTGTGAATTAACTCGTTTTTTTTAAATATGAAAATTTCAGTCCACTGGTGTGATATCAAGACACAAGTTGGTTGCCTGTGTTGCTCTTGGCTTGGTGGGTTGGATGAAGGTATGTGTCCTGGTTACGGTACTAGTGCCTCCTCTGGTTGTTCAGGGCACCTGTTTGTGGAGGATGGACATTTGGAGAATCATGTCAATCCCCACGCACCAGTCTCATCCTTCTGGTGAAAAAGGATGCAGCAAATGTGACTCCGCA
Organism: Aulostomus chinensis; assembly: GCF_037954235.1. Lineage (NCBI taxonomy): Eukaryota > Metazoa > Chordata > Actinopteri > Syngnathiformes > Aulostomidae > Aulostomus > Aulostomus chinensis. The sequence continues at coordinate 16,550,469 of NC_141342.1, read as the reverse complement.
TGTGACAGAGGGAGCATGTGGGTGTTCCCCAGACCAGCAGAGGGGGGCGGAGCAACAACAAGGACATCTATGTGATTCGGCAATGTGTAATTAGGGAGAAAAATGGGTCAAGGAGCCAGCCCAACCCCCCAAAAGTAACATAAAATAAATTAAGTTTCAGCTATTTCTCATGACATAATACAGGGACCTTTGTGATGATGTCAAGTCATGTTTGTAATACTCTTGCTTATGAATTTAGGTGTGTTTTAATTGTTTCAGTTGTGGTTTTGCACACATTAGAAGAGTGGGATATTAGCTTTGGTGGCGGTTGGTGTCAGAATATGCATACCCTAAACTATGTGTTTTTTCGCCCAATTATAACTTCCGGTGTGTTCGGACACCTTATCAAGAGAAGGAGATTTGTGCAGGGCTCAAAGTTGAAAACCCATTTGTGACCAATGACTGAAACGTGGTGGATTTTGTATTTTTCCCCCAAAAAAGGTAATTCTGTAATTTTCCCCGAGGGTCTTACGCCAACTTTAAACTACCTTTAACAGGGAACATTTTCCTTCTCACAAATGTTTCCCTTTGGCTTCTTGGCTTATAGTCATGACGCTGTTTTGTTGTTTCTCCAAGAGTTGATCAAAAGTGTCCCATGCAGTTTGAACTCTTCTTTCTCCCACCGAGAATTGGACATTTTTTTCACGGCCCGTGCGTGACTTCGGCTTTGCTCTCCTTACTTCTGAATGCCTCAACGCTTGCAATAATCACATCACCCTTTGCGCAGCACTATACGCAGCGACGTGTGTCATAATCAATAAGAGAGATGTTGCATTAGTCGAGGAAAAACTGACGAATCCTCCCTCCAACATGATTCTTCAAAATTCGAGGCATTTCTATCTCAGCCGCGTCAGCTCTCACCTGCAAATTAGAACTCCCCTTAGCTGCTGACTGATGATACATTAACTCCCATTCATCAAGCATGTCGCAATTAAAATATAGTACACACTTCTCCATTTCCTGTCCTCACATAGCAGCAGAACAAACACCAGCAATCGAGGCCATTAGTATAGGGGGAAAAAAAAAATTGTTCTCATTGATAAATCACCATGGAGATGAATTTTCTAGGGAGTATTCTCAATTAAAACATTTACAACAGTGATTGAACGCTGAAGTTGTGGCAGCTATTTCTTTCGGTGAGTCAATTTTTTATTTTAAGGAGACAGACATAGCATAAATCCTGTTGTGCTTCTCCACATGAAGAAAAACAGGATTACAAGCTAGAAGAACAGAAACAAGTGTTGTTCACAGATGGCTCGACTGGAATTTTCACCTCACCTCACCTACTTTCTTTTTTTCAGTCTGGAGACGGATAGAAACATAAGAATTCTTTGCGCAGCGGCAGCACAAACATCAGTGACATCTCCTGGCATTTACCAGCTGTTTGGCTGTGATATAAACCCCCTACATCCTGATTGATAAGCAATGAGCTGCTGCTACCATGACGGATGGCAGAACGAGGGAGTTGGTTGGTTCGGCGCTCAGGTGGCTGTGTGACGTCTTGTGCGTCACGTTGCTCAATTATTGTTACAAATGGTAGACTTGGGACCTGGTATGCATAAAACTATAGGTTCCTGACAAAAGGTAAATGTGAGTAGAGCAGTGCTGCGACCCACTTGATTTGGCCCCAAAACTTCAAAGATTATGTTGTAAATAACTATTTTTGGAGGTAAAAATGTTCTTTAAACACGAGTGAGATCTTTAGATCTCAAGGTTTTTTGTTTTTTTCCCCGTAATTTGTGAGAATGAAGAGTGAAACTTTGCTCTGTACATTTGTGTTAGTTGGTCATTACTGGATGACTAACGTCTTATTTTACATTACATTTGTGTTCTCCTGATTCTAAATGTTTCAAAGAATTATCTGCGCTTGAAAAATTGGCCTGCAGTGTAAATACAAGGCACCTGATGAAAATATATTTTACTGTGACTGAAATGTGGGGCTGTCAGTCAGCGCTTGTTTGATGAGGGCTCAACAGCATCCACTCACAAGATTGCGGTATCAGCTGGGGGGGGGGGGGGGGGGGGAGCCTTTTTTGTGCTTCTAATTTCCTTTAAGTAAATTTAGGCCAGCTAATCTAATGTATCGTAGCCTAAAGACATACGTAATGGTTAAAGTTAAAGAGTCGTATTTTGCCAAACAGGATGAGAAAATGAGGATTTTGATATAAAAATACAAAAAAGTCGTCTTTTTTTTTTTTGGCCTTATTTTGTCGAAAAGGTGAACGATCAAGGAAATGCATTTTTCATTTTAGTTTGACTTTTATCCATAAATGGACGTAAACGCTAAGAAACAAATTAATCATTTGCATGTACAATAGCAGTGGTGTTTACAACGCAGTGAACACAGCATTGAAAACAATAATAAAGAGAAAGTACGATCCCAAATGTGAAATTGAGACTTTCATTGGAGAGGTTGAAAGAACAAATGTGTTTCATTTGACGGTCTCAGACCTGGAATTGGAATGAAAACTACTGAACGAGGAAAAACTATCAACTTTGTTGGCAGAGGTTTTAAAAAAGCAACCGACTGCAAATGAGAGGCAAAAACAAAGCGCATCGATTAACGCGAGGAAAACATTACCATTACCATTATACACAGCTGCAGCTATTCATAGCATACAGAGTGAAGATAATACTTTCAGATGACCTGTTGAAGAGGGAGCACATGCTGATGTAAACAGGAAAAAAAAAAAAAAATCACGGCGATAAGAAATGCAAAGTCTGTTAAGCTGTTGATACGTTCCTCTACACCATATCAGTCCTGACACGCGAAAAATATATGTGTGCAGTCCGAAGTGTGCATCTCCTCACCTCGCATTCTCCCGTTATAAACATCTGTTTTGTGTGTGTGTGTGTGGGGGGGTGTTGTTTGGTGCATGCACACTCTTTATACATCCGGGCCCCCTGTGCGACTCGGTATATTTGCTTGGTGAAAGCTCATCAGTGGTCGTTCATGAATTTCCTACCTTCCAGGAAGCCAGTAGTCCTGTTTATTTGAGTGAACATCACCTCTGTCTGTCAGGGTTTGTTGGTTTGAGTTCCCCTAACTTGGGCTGGTTTGCTATTACACAAAGCAGCCGTCACTTTTGTTTGTCTCTTTATGTCTTTTTCACTTCTGCTCCCTGAGTTGGGTGTGTTATCGCTGCGAAAATAGTTTTGTTTTTGTTTTTTTGTGGTATGGTACAACTGGCCTGTAATATATATCAGTTTGACATGACTTTACCAGCCACTTCCTGATTGGATTGAATTCATTTTGAACCAGAAATGTTAGATTATTTCCAGCATGTCTGAATGATGTTTCTGTTAGCAACCGCTGTTGCAAAGACTGATCACTTTTCTCTTTTTCTTCGTACTTCATCAAGGAAAAAATCAAACAAAGGCTTTTTGGTGTCACCACAAGCCACCAGAACAGCTGACTTATATTTTCTGGAATTTTACTGGAGGGATTAAATGCACGTCCTCCAAAAGATATTCCATTATTTTTTATTTCAAAAATGGTGGCACGTCCACCGAAAATCTTTCACCAGCTTTCAAAAACGAGTGTATACCTACGGTAAACGCCTGTCACTGGGAAGATACTCTTTTACAATTGTGTGTGTGTCCTTTTTATTAGTCAAAAGGTGTACTTCTTGCCACCTGAAGACCAATATTGTACTTCTGAGGTAGCAAATATGTCTTTGAGGGAACTATGCCTGTGAGTACAGAACTGCTCTTGTCTCCATTTTTGCTTGTATGAGTGTTGACCCTTCTTCCGGTTCTGACAAATCAAAATGCCTGCCATGAAAACACAGGTGAAAATAACAACAACAACAAAAAGTTGGCTGCATATAATTTTAGTCGAGCAAGTCGAGGGTTTAGCTATTATGCACGCTCACTTATGGCTGACAGTGACAGTTAAATGAATAGAAACCATCATTAATGTTCATGTTGTGGTTTTCGTGTTTTGACAAGTCAAAAATAACTGCAGTGAAAAGGGCCTACTGGATTAAAATCTGAGTGCCAGGGCCAGAGCAGCATCCAGTGCGTGTCCTCTATGGAAGGATCTACAAATACCTTCCACAGTCATTTTATTTGTCACCTGCGTGTTTCGAACAAGCGACTGAGTACAAGAGGAGTTGTGGGAGCAGGGAAAACAGGAAGAGGACAAGTATGTGTTCACGCATTTGACTTTGTTTTGGAGACGTGACAGTGAACTGGGTTGGAGGGTAATTTATGGAAATCAACTGACAGAATATGTGATCAACTGTCCGGATGGCAGGACTGTATTTCTTTGTGTTGTAAATGGAGCCTTCATGTTCAAACTTGGCAAAAGGCAGAATTGTGTAGTGAGAGCAAGCTTACATGGAATCGATGGTGTTCTGTAGCCCTTGTAGAAAGTTAAACCATAAAACTTATTTATTACCACCCTAATGTTGATTCCATGATTCCATTCAATTGCTCCTGTGAAATGATGAGTCCATTCAGTTGTGGGTGTCACAAACTTTGGTTAGAGGGCAGTCGCATGCACTAATCATCTCCTGACATGAAGTACATCCAGTATAAAAGGGAGAAGGCACTGTGTGTGCTTTCTGCAGACTTGGCTAAGTTGTGTCTTGGACAAGACACTAAACCCCACACACTCACTCATTTAAAGTCACAAAAAACATCCTAAATGTTACATATGGAAGACACATGGGTGTCTGATACCCACACACTCCCCCAGACTCAAGACACCACAAAGCAATTGTCTGTTGTGGGCAGATGTTGAGGTTGTGTGTCCGACTAAGAGCACAGACCTAATTATGACTGAAGAAACACATCATTTTATTTGGCTCTCTTTACTCTCTGGCCTTGCTTTGATCCAATGATTATTACCAGCTCTTTGGCTCAGTGGAGAAGTAGAGGGTGGGGAAGCATGGCTCCCAAACACAATAACCCCCATCCCCGACTTGTTACAGCTGACACTCCCAGCTGGGTTGTCAGCGGTGAGGTCAGTAAGAGAATCCAGCTGCCTGCTGAGGTTTGTTCATCTGCCACAGTTTAGCATTTAAACCAGCCAACCATCTGCTGGTGTCCTGTAGTGTAATACTGTACATGCGATTGTGGTTTCGACGCATAAAGGCACAGACACGCTCATCCTCGCTGCCACAAATCAAAAACACAAATACATGTTTATGCTGTAATAATCAAACCAGGAGGGGGTTTTGGATTACAGCTTGTTTGTTGATCCCTCCGCTATTTATCATTCACCCCCCTGCTGAGTGTCCTTCCTCACGCCTGAGACAGAACGAGTCCTCAATAACCCCGACAAAGGTGACAAGACGGTCAGCCAACATTGTACTGGGGCTGTGACAGCGATAGCTTGCTGTTGTCATGTCTGTGGTGACTGAAGAATATATAATCGCTGAGAAAGGAAAATCAGCTACTTGAATCCCTGGACAGTTTGCAGCAAGTCGTTCCTGCAGTGCACTCTGCTTATTGTGCATTCAGGCAGCTGAAAATTGGGGAAGTCAAATATCCAATTTGAGAGCACTAACATGCCAACAGGCAAGGTGGTCGCGCCCAGGATATCTGCTTTATTTCTGCTGTCAGAAAATAGAAAAGTGACACCCTTGTGTTATGAGCCAGGGGGATGTGACCCTCTTCTTGCCCCGTAGAACAGTCGCATTACAACAAAGTGTATTTTTGTGTGTGAGAAGAGCCTTTGTGAGCCGAGTCAAGTGTGGTTGTTGTCTGGTAACTGCCAACCAGTTGTGCACCATGTTTAAATACTGTTCCTCTGAATAAAGTGACGGTTCAGGTTTCCAAAATTGAATTGCAATTAACTGCACTGACGAGTTTGACCTAATTTGACAATAAAATCGCATCTTCCCTTTGACCAGAAACTTAGATGGATGTCATTTAAGTGCCCAAAACAGCCAGTTATGACACTTTCCTATGATTTGTAGATGAGAAACAGCCTTCACAAAATTCAAAAGCTATCGCCAGTCCTCTACCTATTTTCCAAGCTGCCACGGTGGTAGCTCCGCCCCCTTCGGCCTCTCTCTGTAGACCACATCAGGCTTCCTCTTTCACCTTGTGAGTTGTCCGCTGCAACTTTTCACTGGGCAAGCGGAGTGACCAGGATGTTTCCCACCCAAAGACACATCCAACTGCATCTGTACAGACGCCCAATCAACTGAAGGCGAGCCAGCAGCCCCCACGTTTGTAGACGCAGGTGCTGTAGACCGGTACATTATCTGTGCACCCAATAGTGGAGTATTGTACAGTTTTACCGGGGACTCAGACACCCGGCTTGAAACCAAGACAGTGTTTATTACTCTGTTTGATTGGATCCACATTAGTAGGTACCGAGGTAGCAACTATTATTCCTGGGGTCCACATATAAAAACAGTAAAATACAAGAAAAGATCAATACATAACTATACTTTACAAAAATACTCTCCAAGAAACACGTGTAAACTTACACCGCAAGCCCCTCCCACCAGTGTCAGAACAAACCGGTACAATGTTGGACAAACCGGGATCTCTCTCTTCCTCTCTTAGATTTACTCCTTAGTTTGCTCAAAGGTCCATAACTTCAGGAGGACATGTTTTTCATGTCATGGAGTTCATAACTGATGCTTAGGGGAAGCTGCTGCTTATGATATTGACCCTCCATGTGTCCCTGCAGCAGTTGTTGATTTATGTGGTTTCTAGATATAAACTGTAAATGCATCACTCGATTGCCTCAGAGTTACTTTATTGATCATAACCCGTAACGATTTCTTCAGTTTTCACACATGTTGAATCAAATCACATTATTATGACCATCTGCTCATTACTTTCACCTATTTATAAGAAAATCATCTCTATCACAATGAGTGATGCCTTTATGTGTCTGGATAGAGTATGTCACAACACCCTATTTTCTTTTCCTTTTTTTTTTTTTTTCTTTTTTACAGCTGCTCGATTCAATTTATGCCCTCCTAAAGCGAGGATACATTTTAAATCACATCAGACTATTTATCTTCCATGGCGGTGCAGCAGTGGTAGAGCTTTTTAAGACATTGTGATTGATTTTTTTTGAATGAAGCCCCTATGGGTCACTTCTAAGCATTTGTTGTCTTTTTTTTTATCCTTTTTAGGGGGCTGTTTGCAAGAAACTATAGAGAAACCCATTACCTGGAAGATGGCAGTGCGGTCACAGGCTCACACAATGCCACGGTATGTTTTTAACCACTTTTTATTTTTGCTGTTTTATATTCTTCAAGCTGTCACAATAAACTTGTGCTCATGAATCTGGGATGTTTTCTTGCCTCTACCCAGCAGCTCTCATGCAAGGTTGGCCTTTTGTAGAACTATTTTTCTTTGTCAGCCTCTTAAGGTGGCCCCGAGGGTCGAAACACATCAACATTTCAAAAAACACAATGACATTTCAGAAAACAACAACATTTCAGAAAACATGATGACATATTAGATTACAGAAAAGGTAGGACAGCACTATTTTTTAACTCACTACCTTGGTCCCTCTGTGGACAGAATTCTTTCAGGCTTTTATTGTGAAAAATTTCAATTAAACCGATATATTGTGCTTGTTTTAGGAAATAGAGTTGGAGAGAACCCACATATATTAAAAGGTTTACATGACATCGGGTGGCCGGTAGTATTTTTCCATTCACGCACGCCACCAAACAAATTAGATACGTTGATTTAGGGTGGACATTTTAGGTTAATGCTTAAAAATCAGCACGAATCCCAAAGCAACACCAAACCACATGAACACATGCACTGAATAAACTCTGTGCAAGCTCAAACAACACATCGCCTCACCCTTCCCTTATAGCGTGAAATGTCTGTGTGTTTTCTGACGTATCACTGTGTTTAGTGAAATGTTATTGCAAAAAGGGTCAGGGAGGGTACAAAATAACATTTATGCAAAAAAATCAGAATCACATCTAAACCAGATATTGAGCAACCCAGCGCGATACAGAAGTGTGCTGAGGTGAGAGGAACCATTTCCAGAGTCAGATTTATATTTGATGAAATAAAAGAGCGGACAGAGGTCAGAGAACAGACTCTTTTTTTAAGAAACAGCTCAAGTCTTTCATAATGAATACGCTTAAAACCATCTAAGAAAAGTGCGCCTCAGACAGAAACACCTCACATCACTGCATTTGAAACCCTGTGTACCTTTTAAATTGAGGTGAGGTTCAAATATGTCCATGAATGTTATCAAATAACTTCTTTCTCTCATATTTTTCTCTAAAATCGATCCAGGTTTATGGGCTTTACACAGAGACACAAATTGAATCGGTCTCCATGTATCGTACTGTGGCTGGGAATATTTCTTTACATGGTATTTGACAAATACATCCACAAATATAATTCTAGTTTGTGCGTTGTTGTTGTTCTTGTTTTCTTTTTCATATATATAAATAATTGATGTCTCTACACTGCTGTGAAAAATCTTCAGTCTTCCTAAACCTTTGCGAAGATTTCCTTAGCAAAATACATTCTGCTTTCCGCTATTTTAAACGAATCCACAAATATCCCTGTGTGAAACGGTATTTATTCTCAGGTTCAGAGATGTCACGACAGTGGTGAATTAGTGTAATGACGCTGGACCACGTGGAAGTGTTTCTGTGCCTCACAGCTTCCACCTGCTTGCTGATTTCGAGGATTTGATCATGCAGTCTGAGAGGCAATTACATTTGTAATTTGTGTTCCAATATCCTGAATGCATAATAATAGACATCAGCCTGTGAGGTCCGTGTTTAAAATGCCTGGCCCACTTAAAGCTGAAATCCACAAAAAAGAGGAGATTACCGTAATTCAATAATGTACAACCCACACACGCTACAATGAGCAATGTGTATCTCTGCTGCGACTTGACCAGACTTGGCCGACATTTTAGGAAAGCATGAAGAGCATGATAATGGGTCAGTGGGCTCCTGAGACGCTGATGGCTAACAGGAAGTCCAGTGGAGGGGTTTTTGCTAGGTTTGTAACTTTTGTTTCACTCCCAGTGTGCTGACAGGTGTGCTGGTCCTACGATGAGGTGCATTGTTGGACCAGCACACCAACAGAACTTCAGTCTAAAGCTGGTAGGCCCCGTATTTTTTTCTGCTATTTAAAGAATGCATTATTCAGACAGCGAAAGGTGCCCACACTCACATGGACATAAAGCTTCTAGTCCCTCAAAAAAAAAAAAAAAAAAAAAAATCACAACTACAACAATGTGAACAATATGGTATGTCATGGTTAGCACTGTGTTCCAGCCTAACAGCCAGTATAAGGTTTGCATGTTCTCCCAGTGCCAGCGTGGGTGTTCTCTCTGTGCTTCAACTTCCTCCCACAGGCAAAAATCGTTCAAGTAAGGCTAATTGACACTAAATTGTCCATACATTGTCTGCACATGTCAGCCTTGTGATTGACCGGTCGTGGGTCGACCACACCTCTCACCCGAGGGCAGCAATGATTGGTTCAAGCTTCCTATGACCCCTGCAGGATAGATTCTGGATGGATGGAAGATTATTTGTATTCGGTGGCTTCCAGCTGCTCCTGTGGACGGTCATCCAAAGCTACGTGTGACAACAGGATAAACAAATGTGCATCTCATTTTCATAAAACATCTGCAGCGGTCCTTCTGCAGCAGATACATATGTTTCCTTGTTAAGATATGTACATGAAGAACAGCGCGGGATGTGTTCTTTTATTTTGTATGTAGAGGTATTGTTTCATTACTTGAAATATGAGAGAGGCTGCTTGGTGGTTGTAAAAGTTCCCTGGCACATCGTACTGTAATGTCCTTGACATTTAAGCAACAAAACAAAAATACTGTAGTCCAGTTATAAGCATTACATTTTTGGTCATTGATGTAATGATTCATTTATGACTTCATAAAACATTTGAGAGTAGTGGGAAATCCTCATTATTGTGTCCTTATTTCTTGTATCGTGAGACCAACTGTCCAATACATTCCAAATTTTAAAAAAAGCAACCAAACTCTGCATCTTACATGCAGAAATCAGCAGATTTGAAGGATTTTTGCTACATACCTACTTCACCTGCCCTTTTTTTTTTTTTTTTGGTGTCACTTCATCTCCGTGTGGATTTAAAGTTGTGTGAACGATCAGTGTACCTGCTCTCTGTGTTACCAGCTTGTGGAACATGGATACCCTTCAAAACCCATCCCTGTTCTCATTCCTCTCTCATGACCACAACTAGGGGAGGGTCTTTTTACTGGAAGCAACCAGATCTTGTGAGACTGATCCGTAGTTAATTTATTTGTCCCACCGGCAGGGAGGAGACTGATAGAATGATCTGGGCAAAAGGATCTAGAGGGTTCAGTTGTGAGTCAAAGGCAAGGTGTTGCTGCTATGAATGACTTTAGCGTGAGTGGACCCTCCTTCGGTTTCCTCCTTCTGTTTTAAGTCCTCTCCTTTTCACATTAAATCCAACCCTAGTCCGTATGTGATATAATAAACGAGTGCCATTTGTTGTAACAAAAGCCATCTATTGGGAATATGAATCACTGGCATGGATATTCAAGAGTTAACCTTGAATAATAAATGCATAGTTATGATAAACAATGTATTGTCCACACCCACAATAATGGAGGGGTATTAGTTATTAATCTCCCTGATTTCAAGTATGAAGCACTTTACTCTCATTTCTTATAGCAGGGGGGGAAAAAAAGTCTATTCATATCCCTCACATCGATACATCACCGTCATGATCTCATCAAAGAAATATGAGGCAATAGCATTAACTCAGTGAACTAAATCCAGCCCTGCTCCTCCCCACTACACTAAAATTTCATATTTCATCTAATGGGCTGTCTAGTCATTGCACCTTTTTACCTCGCTTTAATGGATTGTTCTCTTTCAGTACCCTTCTAGCTAGAGATATGGAAAGTGGCCAAGTCGGAGGAGGCTTTCCAATACGTTCCACATTTTCGCCGTTCTCTGAATGAGTTATTTTGTTTTCAGGAGGTTATCCATTTTAACCCCAATTGCCCGAAAACTGTGTTTTCCAGTTAGGAATGCTGTAGTCAAAAGAGACTTGAGTAATTTGCAGTAGGCTTATTTGGCGCTCTGCTCTAGGGATCTCCCTGCCCTTCCACGTAGTCAAGTCAGTTTTATTTGTATGGCGCCAAATCACAAATGGAGTTCTCTCATGACACTTTGCAAGTAGAGCAGGTCCAGTACCACACTCCTTCAATGAATTTACACCCAACAATTCTCCGTGAGCAAGCACATCCTGCAACAGCGGCGACGAAAACCTTCCTTTTAACAGTCAGGAACGTCAAGCAGATCCAGGCTCAGTGGGGACGGACGCCCGCTTTGACAGGTTGGGGGAAAGAGAGCAGGAGAGCGGGGCAGAGACAAAGATGGATCATAGCAGCTGTACAGAAGGAAAGAGAGGGACAGAGATAAGGAGGGAGAGAAAGAGAAGAGACTGATGGACAGACGGGGACGTGTGCAGGTGATGCTACGGGTGGCAGCTTGAGCCTCTTCAGGTCTGTAGCTTCCTCCAGCAGCAACAGCAGTCAGGGATGTGGGAAGTAGGGAAGCACAAAGGCTCCAGAAAAGAAGACGAGTTAGTAACACATATGAGTATAGGAGGATAGAGAGGAGGAGAGGGGCCCAGTGCATCATGGGAGATCCCCCAGCAGTATAAGCCTATAGCAGCATATCTAAAGGCTAGCCTAAGCAGCCCCAACTATAAGCATTATCAAAAAGGAAGGTCTTAAGTCTGCGCTTAAAGATAGAGAGGGTGTCGGCCTCCTGGACTGAAACTGGGAGACGGTTCCACAGGAGGGGAGCCTGAATGCTGAAGGCTCTGGCTCCCATTCTACTTTTAGAGACTCTAGGAACCACAAGTAACCCTGCATCCAGGGAGCGAAGGGTTCTAGCTGGATACACAAGGAGCGCTGAAGGCAGGGGGAAAAGCAGCAAAGATCCCCACTGGGAGTAGAACAGAGTTGACAACATACACAGGAGTGATATTGTTTAAGTCAGGTTCAGCACAACATGCCATAGGGACCTAGTTAAGGCTCCTGTGGAAGTTAGCATCACCAGTGGCTCTCCACCAAAGAGCCTGCGTGGTTTTTACATCAGAATTTGGATCATTTTATTTTTGAGACTTACAGGTTTGCTTCACAACACAATCTTCATTAATGAACTCCACTTTTATGATTTTTGAAGTGTAAATGCGATGGCTACAAGCAAGAAGCTAACACCATGCTATGAATCATCTACACCACTCGTGCATGACTGCAGCGTCACCACAATTATTCTCATGCCTCTTCTGTTTTTGGCCTTGATGGGTTATATGGTCCAATATGACTCCTGTAGCCTTGTAGTGTGATGTTGACTGACTTTTTTATGCCATAGGGAAAAAAAAAAACATTAAACATTAAACATCAGAATGTTAAGCTAATAAAAATATCTTAAGCTGTGTTGACCGCAAACCTTAACTCTGAAATGCTGGTAAAAATTTGGCAGGACGTAAAAGTGATTTTATTTTTATTTATTTTATTTTTTTTAGGAGCAAGAGTTCTTTCCAACTGCTAATTATACATCAACAGAGCAGCATTAACCTTTGGCGCCATGTTTCTCACCACCAAATACTTTGCTTTTCTTTTTTTTTTTTTTTTACTGTTTTTTAGCGGTAAAACAACAGTAGAGTTTGGGGACGAAAACAGCTGCTGAGTAAGGAGCTGAAAAGCTATTACGTTGTTTAGTTGAGAACAAAAATAATCGGCGCTCTTGACCCAACGCCGGTTTAAAGTACGATCATTTTATGTGAAAGATCATCCTGAAATCAGCTACATATTAGAGACTTACTGTGATTTAAGGATCCCCTTAAAAACTAGACGCTCATTCAAACCCTCAACATGCTAGCAGCCGCTAACTACCTTGAAGGGAGTCAAACATTTAAATTTACTGCCTGCAATCTATATTTAGAGGCTGGAAAACTCACATTTCCTTGTTTTCCAGAACAGGGGCATGTCTGTCAGACCTCACCTGAACGAGGCCGCTCAGCTGTGGCTGACGGACTGTTTTCACAATAAACCAGACACTTCCTCCCCCACCCTCTCACTGCCAAGGCTGGTTCAATAAACATGGTCTTAATTCACTTTCTTTACTCCCCATTGCCGCTTGACAGGTGGTCCATGAAAGTAGGTAACCAGGGAAGCAGCAGCACGCAAAGACTGTGATATGAAATAGGAATCACTGCATTTAGATTTCAGTGTATTAGCCTGTGGTGATGAGGGGGAAATGCTCCTGCAAAAGACTATTCCCCCGGGTTAATTTGCTCATATTTCACAGATATCATCTGGGACCTGCGTTGCTGAATTGTGTTTAAACCTGAACAAATTGCTTTTGCACTGATTGTTCTCCTTCTGCCATGGATTTTAAATCTAGATATTGTTTGTGCTCCCCCAGGCAAACTGCTACTACCACGGTGAGGTAGAGCATCACGTCAACTCAGATGTCAGCATCAGTACCTGCGCCGGCGTCAGGTGAATGTGCCAGAATTGGTTTCAGTTTCATGACAGTCATTCCACTGCTCTTAATCAAATACCTTTATAGTCAAATACAGAATCGTACCTTTAAATAGCTCTTCTACACGTCTCTGCTCTGTAAATCATTTGTCAGAGAGTAATATTTGTTTCCCCTAGTTTAACTCAATCAAATACAGTTCTGAGAATAATACCTGGACCCTACTGCCCGGTCTTTCCTTCTCACATTTTTTGCTCGCAACGTGTCGGTCTGTGACTTTTACCTTCGGCGTTTTGTTTTTCTCCCCTCGGTGTGACATCATCACATCCTTCCAGCCAGCTGAGGCCAAAACATATTTCCCTAAAGTCCCTTTGTCTCCTTTTTATTAATACAAAACTATCAGCAATATCTGTAAAACACTTGCAAATGGAATGATTAAATGGGATTTTAATAGGCAAGTAAAAGGGTCTACTAACACTGGGCCATCTCAACACAAGCACTTTTGTCCTCTAAAGACCAGTTTGTTTCACCGGTGTGAGCACTCCGTACCACACCCAGGTACTGTAAGCTTTTTAGCACCGGCGCAGTTGGACGAGGCAGACCTCCATACCATGCATGGAACATGGAAACATTGTCCACATTGCTGAACATAACAGGGAATTTAAGATCTGTTGTGCTGATTTCATGATTGAAATTTCAAAAAAACATAACCGTATCTATCTTTCCATGCACCTTTTCCTCTCCCTGCAGAGGTTTAATATCTCTAGAAGGCAGATCCTACGTACTGGAACCATCTACTGATCACGCTGATGGAACTCACTGGATCTACAAAACGGAACATCTCAGTTTTGCTCCTGGCACCTGTGGCCATGATTTGAACATATCCTACCCCGTGGAACATGCAGACGCCAGCCTCTTTAAGACTGTCAGCGCACGGGTAAGAACTGTTCTACAGCACACTTGCAGCTACAAATACTGAGAGGAAAGATTAGTAATTAGTCGAGTCAAGTTTTATTCTGTTTTTTCTTATTTTGCTTTTTATAGACAGCAGAGAAATGCCAGTAACAAGGGAAGGGGTCTCCCGAGTCACTTGAGCCGGGCTCAGGGTGATCTTTACCTTGACCCGTGGAGTCTTTAAGGAGGCTTAGAGATGCGCACCACTTTCACTTGGGTCTGGAAAAGGCCATATGATTAAAACCCAGTTTACTTACCATCTACTCGAGTGAATCTATAAACCGTATTTCTACAAACTCTTTAGGGGTCATAATCAATAAACCTTTTTTACAAACATTGCTCATGAGTGTATCGATTGATGGGGTTGCCCTGCAAAGCCTGATTTGTGTCGTCATTATCTTCAGCCACGGAAGTGTCTTGGCTGCTGTGTGCTGTTGGGATGGCTGGTCCAGACTGAGATAGATCATTAATTGTATATTGAATCTTCTTCGTCGCTTTTCATCGCTCTGTCATACTTTTACGGGCTTTCTAACTGAAGAATTTCCCTCCGGGGGATTAACAGAATAATTCTGATTCTGATTCTGATTCTGACTCTCCGGGATTTTCGTGAAATTAAAATTAAAATTATAAGAATAATTTCCAAATATTGCCAACCTTTTCCTTTAGTGCCGCTATAAAGTTTATATTTTTGGATTGCTGTATAATGATGCTCTGGATTAGCATGGAATTTTGGTTCAGATAGATGAAGGATTTGATTCAGGTCTGGACCTGATGAGATTAGATCTTGGTGGAAGTACGCGCTCAAACCAGGAAACTATTATTTTTCGTTTGTTTGAGGGTTTTTTTTTTATTTCCCAAGCAACTTCATGTTTGCTGAATTCACTGTATTTAGAGTTGTTTAAACTCTTGGTTTCAGCTTCTCTATCTGTTTCCCATTTGAATATTTATGTATTTTGAGTATACTGCGAGTGAGAGTTATTTTCTTATCATTACAGTGCAATCAAGTACGATAGTTTGGCAATAAAAACTGGTTTTGACACTGCAGTGTAAAATGAAATATTTCAAGTTGAGTCTTTGTGTGATGAAAAGATCACTCCGATTGCGTAAGAGAAAGCAAAGGAATGTTTTGAATTTGCATATTTGAATTGCAATGAAACATCTTTTTAATTGCACTGCCAATTCTCTTAAACCACATGACTGATTACAAACCTTTTCTGTTTCATTGCACGGCAAAGATTGCATTTTCACTCCATAACTCAAGGCGCTTCAAGGTGAATGTGTGATATTTATGTATTTTGCAGCTGTCATTTTGACCATCAGAGCACAGGATTTAAGATATAAAGACTACTGGAACCGTTTTAAAAGTTTGCAATTTGGATATTGCAACTTCTGCAAGAGCCTTGCGATGTATATTAAATGAATGATTCACTCATCTGATCTAATGGTGGTCCATTTGGAGTGTATAGAGAAGAGAGCTGGGCTTGATAAACGTCTTTGGAAAGTACACCGACTGTTAAATGGCAACATTTGCTCTGAAGACGAAGGCGTGCTCATACATTAAGCCTCTAGCAGGACCTGTCCATCCAGAATTAAGCACTGCTTTTTAGACCCCCCCCCCCCATCCCCATCTCTCCATCCTCGTACTCTGGTTCTCCTCTAAGCAGAAAGATAAATCAAAAGTGTGTGTGTGTGTGTGTGTGGGGGGGGGGGGTATGATCCTGGAGAGTGTCTATCCTGAGAGTTGAATCGGGCTTTAAAGATGATCAGAGCTGATAAGTGGAAAACACAGACGCTAGTGATCTCTATCAGACTGCTGAAGGATGGCAGGAGTGGATGATTTATCTGCTCAGACACTTGGAGGAGTGGAAGAAATGAAACCCACAGAAGAAGGAAAGCAAACCAAACCAGGGACTTTCCATTTCCCCAAAAACTGATTTTTAATTTTTATGTTTTAATTTCATTATGTTGACATTGGGGTGTGTTTTAGAGGAAGAAGGCCAAACATATGGCTGCGCTGGCTAGAACATGCACCGCGTTGTCATTCAAGCAATAGATGTTTATTAAAGCATGTTTCTTTAAAAAAAAAAAAGTTAATTAAAGTGCTGGCTTGGTTACCAACTATTGTATTCGGTGTCAAGAGGTCTATGAAAAGACTCAGCACAAGCTAACACATCCCGACAACAGCACAATGCAAATGTGTTGTGCTGAAAGTAACAAAGGGAATAATACGACTAAGAGAAAGGCTCATACTGATGATTTCTCCAGCGCAAGAACATATTTTAATATGCTTTATCTGATCACGATGGCCCGTTTTCATTTATTTAAGATGGCAAGTCACTGCGCCTCCTCACACAGCAAGAGATGTCAGAGTCAAAGGAGAAAACATCGACTAAATCAAGACAGATGCAGTGTGCAATGCAGGAAATGCAATAGTTTCTCGTGTGATTAATGCATTGAAGGATGTCAGTGGTGAGAGGTCCAGCCAGAAGGCAGATATGCTGGAAGGAAGTCCTTCAGCGTGCTACACAGAGGCGTCGAGGTGCACCGCTGCTGCTTTGATAAGCTGTGAGGTGTCCTGCTTGAGGGTCTCAAGATAAGGAGTGGTGCTGGCAGAGTGCCCCCCGCCCAGGATGATGAGAGTCGGACGTGTAAAAAGATATGATAGCCAAGTGACAGGGGCTGCCAATCTCCATCATCGGCACCACATGGAAATGTGGCTGTCCAAGATTTGAACAGACTTGAAGACAACATGCAAATGTACTTGGAGATAGTTGACATAGAATATTGAGGGCAGAACACAACATTTGGACGGATGCATTCTGAAGTGGACTGTAACGAATATGGATGAAACAGAACTCAGACAAATCCAGTTTTCTTCCAGCATGTAAGTTTAGCATGATAATTGGAAGGCACCCCACATTCTTACTAGATTTTGATTATATCTCTGTATGGATATGGGTTTGGGTTTTTTTTGCTGAATGAAGATACAGCTGCTATATAATCAGAGTTTAACTACACGATTGTTGTGACCAAAACAATTCCAGAATATATTTCCTACATTCATCAATACATAGAATCATTACGAAATGTAAGAGTGCTACCATCGTTTATTTTTGTCGCTTGGAAGCAAATGAATTACACTCAAAATATGGATGTAGTGAAGAGAAAAGCCTGTGAACGGTGTTAAAGTTGAGCTGAAAGGAAGAACTTCCATCTAAACCTGTTAAGTTCACAATGGTAACATTGCTCACCTACTCAACAACATATGGAAAAGATATTGCAAAAAAAAAAAAAGAATGTTTTTATATCAAAATCTCATAGTTTTCCTTCCATTAACCAAATATCAATATGTTGTTATATACTGGAGAGTAATATTGTACAAACCAATTTCAGCTGCTAATATCATGACATCCGCCTGTCAATCAAATCTGAACTTTTAGCCGCGTGTGTGTTTATGAGCTGAAACACCGTAGTTCGGGAGCAAGCTAACAAAAATGTGGCTGGTCTCCAGCGCAGATTCTGTTTTCTTTCCCTTAAATATCACGGTTATGGGACTCGCAGGCTGGAGTGGTTCATTTAGAAGGAGGTGGGATGTGTGACGGAGGACTGCTTCAGCAACTACGTGGAGCGCTACCATCTCATCAGCGAATGTAGTCCGGGCCTAACGTTGGGTTTTGTTCTGAAACGCTCCAGGCACGCCCGCTGTCCCCTGCATTTCCAAGCTGTTTCATTCAGAGACACGTCGCGATACTGCGGATAGACTCTGTTAATGCAGTTCTAGTCGAGGTTTAAGGAGTAAAACCTCTCCCCGCCATGTTTGAGTGTGAACCAGATAGTTACTGATGCTGCATTATTTACGGGGTGATCAGGACACCCCACTGTGAAATATGGTTGAAAGCACTGAGAGTGGATGTTCATTATTACAGCGGCACAAACAATAGCTCTCATTAGTATCCTGATTTAATCAGTACTGAAACAGCGTGTGGTGTATAGAACATGACCTCCTGTGTATAAATCCACGAGACTTGCAGACACTTGTAGTTTCTAAAGTGGTACGTATTTTATGAGCATAATAAATTGCATGAGTGATAAGCAAAATTTTATGCAAAGCTGTGTCTTTAGCTGTAACTCATTTGATTGTATTCAAGAACAGGTATCCTCTTTATAAAGTTCATTGAACATAGTGTTCCTCTCCCACCTCCTAGAGACTTGGTAATCACCATGGGGTGCATTTGGAGCACACTTGCCCATTCTGGCTTATCTATGGAGGAGGCAGATAAGAGCAGAGAGGATCCTGGCTGCCAGGCCAGCACGGATAAAGAGGCTCAGGTTGAAAGAGGGCCATGGTGTGAAGGCAGAACACTTAGCCAGCAGGGTACTATAGGATATGCTTGTGTGTGTGTGTGTGTGTGTGTGTGTGTGTGTGTGTGTGTGTGGCAAGCGGCGAGCGAGCCCGTGTGTAAATAGAACCTTGCTATGAAGTGCTGAAAAAGTGGTTTGAAACCTGAGTTTCTGCCCACACGCAGCATGTGAGCAGTTGGCTGCGAGCTGCTCTGTGGATGTGGGCCAAATTCATCGCTCATTCGGAACTGCCCCAAATTCTAGATCCCTATACTTGCTCCTTTTTCAAACCATATCTGTAAACAATGTGTAGATAGTAATTTAACCCCCATCCCCCATCCCATGCACTAATTTTCATGTTATTTATTACCTCTACCAAAGAGGCTACTGTATGTAAATTTGTTTGTGGGGGGATCCCACAACAATACCAGGCTGATTTTGGGGCACATCTCTGATCATTTGGGAGCAGTTTTTGAGATATAATGATTTGAAACAGTTGAACATGACGTATTCATTTCCAGAAATATTCTAAAAATACACTTTTATTGGTTTCTAAGGACATAGAGATTAGATAAATATAATAGGGACTGAGCAATGTTATTTTTTTCAAGGATGACAGCAATTTTTAGGAAGTGATAGAGGCTGATAACTGATACTTGAGGTTCTTCAGTGCTAGATCTCGCAATACGAAGGCTGCCTTTGAAATAACATTTTTAATGGAAAGTCGCTTCATGGAAAAAAAAAAGTGCAAGAGTAAACTTTGATCAGACAGAAAGTACAGATAAACATGTCAGAATTACTCTTAAAAGAACGTTTTTTGGAATGAACAATGAAGCATACAATGCTTGTACAATGTTTTAAGTGTTGTTGTTTTTTTTCTCTTGTGGTAAATTACTGATGGAAAAAAAAAGAGAATATGCCGATAGACTACTGTAATATAGAAATAACAAATATCAAAGTTTAGAATTGGCCAAAGAGATCATCAGTCGAGAGAGATTAAAACCCTCAATTCTGAGAGCCATTTGGACATTTTATACCACCTTGTTCCCAACAGTGTCAAAAATTCTGAGGTTTATGTACTGGCACGGTTCAGGAAGCATTTTCAAAACTGTATGAATAGGCCGTTTCCTGTGGAGTGTTCTTTGGGGTCTGTGTGACCTCAGGCGCTCGTATCAGGTCAGACCTGAAGTGTAGTTGATTGCTCAGAGCTGATTCCTATTTCTGGCTACCTGCTAAATTTAGGGTTCTCTTACCTGCAAGCTGTGGTTAAATGGGTCCTCCTAATGTTCTTTTTTCATCTCTCTCCCTCCATTCCATCTCCCATTTTCCACCCTTTCTTGCCCTTGTGTCACCCCCCCCCCCCATGTCATATTTTCTCCTTCGTGTTCTCACTTTTCGTCCTCGCCCGGTAGCATAAACGCCACGCCCAGACTACAACCAAGTACGTGGAGCTGATCATCGTGGCGGACAACAGAGAGGTAGGCAGGCCATGGCAACTGAAGGAATCTCGCGGGTCTACTTGTTCTTTTCTTTTTTTTTTTTTCCTTTTTTGCCCTTTTCATTATATTATTCATAACACATACAAATGAGACAATTCCTTTATGTGTGCTCTGAATAACCTCAAATTTGAGACTTTAGATCTTAAAGAGGGCCAAGCGGAGAAAAGTGTTCCACGCTGACTTGAGACATAGAGGTCAATGTCACATTCCATTCCCAGAGAGCTGCGGATGGAGACAGAAGAAACGCGGGGTATAAGCCAAGGTGGCTGAGGTTATCTCTTTAGCCTCTGGAGCTCTTTGATGAGAGCAGCTACAGCAGTGGCTTTAACATGAAAGTGATTGTAGTATAACTCCAGGACACCCTGCGAAGACGTCTCTTCAGCTATGTTAATACGTCCCAAAATGATGATAGATTAACAGTGGGTCATCACTTCTTTCTTTCTCTCCTTTGCGCCCTTCTGCCTTCACAGTTTCAGAAGCAAGGCAAGGACGTAGAGAAGGTCAAGCAGCGGCTGGCTGAGATCGCCAATTACGTGGACAAGGTAACAATCAAATCAATGGAGGGAATGTGGTGTTGGAAAGTGATTTATTAGAGGTCACGTCAAGCCTGGCGAAAATTAACCGACCTCCTGAGAAAAAGCTGATTGGATTATGAATGGATGATCAATTCCATAACTCGGCTGAGAAATGTTGTGAGGAGGTCGATGTAATAAATTGTGGTGCGGGAGGGGATGCTTAAATAAAACAATAGCAAAAGATGGTTTATTCATTTGGAAATTCATACATTGATTGATGTTTCTGCATTTGTTCAGCGCCATTTAAAAGCGATTACTTAATGTAATCTGTCTTCTGACAGGTGGCGAAGAGAAAGAACTCGAACATTTAGGACAGACAGGCTGGCCATTAACGTGACACCACGTCTCTCCTTCAGTTCTACAGGGCTCTGAATATTCGTGTGGCTCTGGTGGGTCTGGAGGTATGGAGTGATATAGACAAGTGTCCCATCACCCAGGACCCCTTCACCACTTTGCACGAGTTCCTGGACTGGAGGAAAGTTAAGCTGCTGCCTCAGAAGCCTCATGACAACGCCCAGCTCATCAGGTAGACAGAAGAAGGACACGCTCACTACTCTTAGTTGGTCTCTCACCACGTTGTTATGTACGATGACTGCTATTTCCTGTTCTTTTGGCCAATTTAACAAAGGACCAGTTACATGTGATGGGATCTTTTGGCAGAAATTAAATACAGTATTCACAAGTACGCACCAAAAACCTCAATCTTACCCTAAAACCAAATCAAGTGTCTTCCTGCCCAAACCTAAACAGACCTTCACAATAGTTGACATTCCATGATTTTGATGATTTTATGCTCATGATATCTGTACAATACCGATTTTTTTTTTTTCAAATGTGGCATAATTGTCCATTGGGACTTGAGGATGAGCTGGAAATATACATGTACGCAATATATCCGTCCCATTCTCATGAAGGCAACATGTCAGGAGTGCCTCGGGGGAATTTCTTCAAATTTGGCACGAAAGCCCACTGGGATTTTTGTGGCCAAAGATCCAAGTCCCTGTGACACATCAACGCATCATGGAAGCATACAACTGAAAAATGAGTTACTAGTTACTAGATACTTTGTGTTCTGTCAGCATCTCTCCCTGTTTATTGATATATTTAATTGTAAGATCATAGATTCACATAGCTTTGATTTATGTAACAAAAACCACAAAAAAACCCACAAACAAACCCAACAACCTACAACTGCCGCCTAATTTAATTGCTATCACGCGTGACACCAACTGCACTGATGCTCCCGTACACTTAAAAAAGGAAGGACGGGGGAGTCGGTTGCCACTAAATCCCACACACTGCTCCTTTAAAGGTGCCCTGCTGTGCAAATTTGTCACAATGAGGACACGGTGTCGTTTCACTCCAAAACTGAATTAAACATCTGCTCAAAATGTTAGAATCCCTGTTTAGTCACTGGCCTGCTCTAAAAGCCTCATTGAGATGCCAAGAAAATGCTGATGGCTGACTCATCATTTGAATGTTAAATGAGCCAATTAGATATTTCCAATGTGTTAAATAGCATTCTGTTGCCATCAGGATGTTTCTCTATAGTGTGATCAAAAGCTGTCAGGATGCATTAAACAGAGGTGGATTAAGTACACGCATTTATTGCTCCAGTAGAAGTACAGACAGGAGACAGGCTGGTGAAAGTAGAGGTACGGATTCAGCTGTGTACTCAAGTAAAACTGAAGAAGTACAAGTTCTGAAATGTAGTCAGCGATATACGTTGACCATGACCTCCGTTTCCTCCCTCTCAGTGGGGTGTATTTCCAGGGCACCACCATTGGTATGGCGCCCATCATGAGTATGTGCACAGCAGAACAGTCGGGAGGAATCGTCATGGTACGTTACTCGCTGAAGAATTACACACACTCAGGTTTCTTCCTCCTCTTCCTACTCTTGGCCACCACCTCCCTCCTGTCCAGCATGATTCTCTTTAATATCTTGGGAAAGGCTTGAGGATTTATGATAACGTGATTAACAACATCACGTGGTATTTCTTTTTTGTCCAAGTGGAGGCTGTGCTTAGCATCATCCCCTTTGTGCTTATCAATCGGAGCTTGTATCGATTACATGGTTGGAAACCCTTAGCTTCCTAATGAGCTGCAACAAATGAGTGACTTTGAGAGTGTACGTATGGGAGCTGAATTGAACCACGGGTCTTAAACGATCGGCTTTTACAGAACTGCAACCTTAGATGACGTGCACGTCATTTATATTAGCACAGACCTCGCTATTATTTTACACTCTGTGTCTGAGTAGCTGTTTGTCTTGGAGTCTGACTGGCTGGTGGTAAGATTTACAGCGACTAGACCCCAGATAGTTGCTCACTCTTGTCTTCCCAGATGGCAAAAGAAGGGACCTTGTCATAATGATGGAGCTCTATATACACACATACATCAGGTAGAAGACATGAAGACTTTGTTTCCAACCACAGACTGGTTGTTCGTTTACAGAATACCTTTGAACTCATTAGCCGACCTCTCCTATTAGTCTTACTGTTGTTTCTCTAGGCAGTTAAATCTTCCACCTCCAACCATCTGGAGTCTCCATTTACCAGCCCTGAGTGTTACATTAATTTTATTAGTGTGGGGAAACAGAACACAGACAATAGCAATGCCCTCTTAAACACTTCAGTCTCATCAGTCAGTGGAGGTGTCTTGTTCTTTTCCAGGATTTTCTTCTTTTTAAAAAAACAAAACAAAACAAAAAAAGAGAAGCATGAATCCAGTTAAAGTGCAGCATGCGCTGACAGCTGATGACCGTTACTTTGAAAAGCCCCCAGCAGAGCAGTTCGTCAGTCTGAGCTCGTGTTGCACAGCACTGCTGAATAATGTACAGGGATGGAAGACTCCAGAGGCAAGGTGCTCTGACACACAGCTTTGCATCCATGAAGAGCTGATAGATAACTGCAGCTGCATTATTTATACCGCCTCTTTATTTGCTACACACCTTTGCAGGAAATCTCAGCAGCTTTCACACCGTGTAGCTCAATCTGTATCTAGCATTCATTTCTCATGTTTCTGTCATGTTCGCCCGGTCGTCTTGTGCGTCCTCGCCAACAAATTGCCTAGTTTTGCTCTTGTTTGTGCGATTATATAGAGCAACACATCTGGCTCGGTTCAAGATTGTCGAGCAAGCATAAGGTGACAGCCCGCCGTCTGCTGTTTCATTTCTCAGTGCGGCGCAACGTCGAGTGGTGGAAATGCTCTGATAAGCACAGATCCAGCAGCATTGTTTGTTTAATCTAGCCAATATGCAATTATACTCACTTGTTTTGAGCGATGTTTCTCTAGTGGGTCATTTGGGGAACAACAATTTGGCCAGTATTAGATTTTATATTATTTGTTATTTTCCTCTGAGGGTGTAATCAGAAAGGTCTGCTTTTGATTAGCTATTGTTTGCTGCAACAAAGCCTGTAAATCATTTTAGGACATGGCTTTTTTTGTGTGTGTCATGTTTAGTTGAGGAATATACTAATGTAAAGATTTGATGAAACAGAAAATTATTATTATTATTATTATTATTTTTGTGCTTTCCTTTAAGGATCATTCTGATAACCCTCTGGGTGCTGCAGTCACTCTGGCCCACGAGCTTGGACACAACTTTGGAATGAACCATGACACACCAGAACGGGGGTGTGGCTGCAGAGTGACAGTGGATCGAGGCGGCTGCATCATGACTCCCTCCACAGGGTGAGTCCCAACATCTGTCTTGGCAATGAAAAGTCAATAGATCTGCGAGATAGCAGACCGTTTATCCTAGCATCCAAGTGGGAGTTATTCAGCTAGTTAACATGAGGACATACGCTCTTATTCGCTGATTCATTGCTCTCCAGAGGCCTCCCCTTTTGCTTCCAAACAATCCCAAATACATTATCATGATGTCAAGCTATTTTGCATTAATTCACTTTCGCACGTTGAGTGTCACACAAAAACCCCAGATTGTGAGGAAATGTAACTACTATTCCGTCTGTTTGGTGTTCTGTAATTGAATATCTGTTGAGTGTTAAGTGAATTATGCCAATGAACTGCTTTTGCCATTGGGTTTATGGTGGATCCAACAGCTGTGCCAATGCCCTGCAGCAACATGACTCATTCTGAATGGGAAGCCAATTGGTTCAGTTACAGTACATGACCAAGACAGTGCAGCTTTTCTTTTCCCTGACTCAACGTTGTCCTTTCCTTTCCTTTTCAGTAAATAACAGTGGACTTTTTTGCTGAAAATGCTGTGCATATACAGGATATACAGCGCACAAAAGATGCTGTGGTCCGAGTTTGTGTTTGAAAGACGCCTGGTGTATTTGAATGCATCATAATAATGGGGGGTCGCATCTAAAAATTGATTAAGATGTGCTCTCGATGGCTTGCCATGCCCTTAAATCTTGAAGTAGACCACGCAGATGGTCAGGAATGTTCAGGGTGGAAACATTCAGTATCAGTTCCAGCCAAGGTCTAGTGTTCTGTGGGAGCTCCAGACTCGTGTTTGTGCTGGAAAGATCCCTCTGTATTTAGTTTGGACTGAACCCATGAAAAACAAGGTAACACTATTCTTGATAGGCTTTATAGGCTTTACATTAAGTCCTAATTGAGGATATTCCTGATCAAGGATTGTTCGATACTCCCATTAATTTACACACATAGAGAATTGTTTTGTGAAGAAGAAACGAGATATCTTTTTTCCCCTCTTCGTCTTTCTCTCTCTCATGCTTTCCCTCCATATTCGCAGCCAGTTTGAGAGATTCTATTCTTTGACATATATGCAACTTTAATGTTGGGAAATCTCTCTGCAGCGCCGAATAAATAGTTAACCACCCCTGAAAACTCTCTATTAAACACTTTCTTATGTAGGAAGAACTTATCACCTCTCTCTTAAAATATTTAAATCTTGGTACGTAGCTGTGACAGACCTCACTAGATATGAAAAAGTGTTGAGACCAAGTGAGAAATTTGAAAAATGAAGAAGAAGAAGAAAAAAAAAAGGCATGAATATTTAGTTGTTTGCTCTGCTCTCCACAGAAATTGTGTTCTTTCACTAGTGTTGACAAAAGAAAAAAATGATCTTGGCTTCAAGATAATCCTCTTTACACCTCCTATTGCACTGTACTGCTACTCTACTGGTAAATCTGGTATTAGGGAAGTGATGTATTAACAAAAAGAAGATGTTTAGGAACTCTATATTACCTCATTCTTCCACCTCTAGTGATTCCAGACTCTGCCTCGGGGCACTTATATGTCTCTCGTGGGTCCAGCTCGAGCCCTTCTCATCTTTAAAGTGTCATATGGCCACACACATGGCTCCGGTGCACCACCAAGCAACATTTATAGCGCCGACTGACATGTTTTTCTAGGTAGGCAACAACTCTTTTCGAAAGAACAATGCAAACACATTCAATGCTTCTTCACAAGGCCAGGATCTGAATGAGCTTTTACAAAAGCTCTAATAATTATCAGCCCTTTCATTCAGTGATTAAAAGTCGAAGCCAAAACCACCCACTCTCTGTCAGTGAGGACTACCTATTGTGTTTTTATAGTTGTATTATTTGATCTCTCATTTCAATCAAACTGAATAGAAGAAATGCCTCAGATAAGTGCAGACACATCCTCTTTACTGTGGCTTTGGGAAAAGCATAGCAGATAATGAGATCCAGTTCATCATTACTATGTTGGAGGGGTTTGGGTTGGTGGTTGGGGGGCAGTAAAACTACAAGCTGTACCACAGCCAGCTGCACATCTGCTTCGAGAGGAGCTTGCTTCCTGCTTTCACTGGTCACGACGAACAGTCCCGCTCTTCATCCATCTTCTTATCGCCCACGTTAGCGCACATAAAGCAACTGCTAGCTCCTCCGTGGTCACACGTCCTGGATGCGCATACAAAAAAGACCCTATTTTCTCAGAGATTAAAACACATTTTGTGGGATTACGATGGACATTTGGTGGAAAGATTTGGTGAAAAGAAACAAGTTGTTAACTTTTGGAGGCAATCTGGATCAAATTGTAAGTCCTGGATCCTGTAGATTGTTGTAGGCCTTTGGCAGGGTAGAGCTATTAGTGGTAGCAGCGGATCTTATTTTGGTTGTTACAAAAAAATTTATGAACGTATTTTAATGATACTGTGTTAAAAATTTGCGAATTGCTTCCTGGTTCTTAAGTTTTATGATGAGGCAATTTACTATTATCTTTTGACCTTTATCCTCGTGCACCCTCACGAATGAAAAAGGCATGAAACAGTTGCGTTATGAAGCAGGTTTTCACATTTATGCCACTGACATTGTTCTTCATGACACGATAATGTTATGAGATTGTTGAAGCATTGGTAATTAATAACAGTTTGAAATGAAACTTTACATATTCTTACATTTTAGCAAAAAAAAAGTTGTGGTCACAGCATTCATTTTTATCCCGTCATCTAACCCTAACCAGCCAAGTTGCTATGTAAGCAGGTAAATGCATGAAAAGTCATGTTTGACTATTTTTGACCACATATGCAGATGAGAGAAGAAACGTTGACGTGCAGTATCAGTAACTGATTACGATGGGATTCCTGAATTTAGGAAAGTATCATCCATCCATCCATCCATCCGTCCGTCCATCCATCCATTTTCTTCCGCCTATCCTGTTAAGGGTCACGGGGGCTGGAGCCTATCCCAGCAGCCTTCAGGTGAGAGGCAGGGTTCCCCCTGGACAGGTCACCAGTCCATCAGGACCAACACATAGAGACAGACAACCATTCACACTCACAGTCACACCTACAGTCAATTTAGAGTATCAATCAGCCTCGTCCTCTCTTGATGTCTTTGGACTGTGGGAGGAAGCTGGAGTACCAGAGAGAACCCATACAGGAACAGGGAGAACATGCAGACTCCACACAGAAAGACCCCGTGCTCCAGCCAGGGCTCAAACCCGGAACCTTCTTGTTGTGAGGCGACAGCGCTGACCACTGCGCCAGCATGCCACGCCCTACAGACAAATGTAATATGATTAATTTGTTCTTTGTAAATCGTTAAATTAAACTCTGGTTATAAACTTACACACACAGGTAGTATAGTATAAGTAGCAAGTTTGATGATACATGGTGTGTATCGTATCAGATGCACATGTTCTTATTAGAATGATTATAGATGAATGACATCTACGTCACTCACACAAACTGCAATGGTGGTTGATGGACTTTCTCCAGGATGCTTATGCGGGGAAGGTTCATTCACTCACCATGTAAGATGAGGACTGGTGGGGTGGGGTGGGGGGGGGGGGGGCGCTATGGTCAGACTGAGATTGATGCATCTTTACTGCCATTAAACAAACAGGAATCACTGAAAGCGAGTTCAAGACAAGCCGTGAAATTGTGACCTGTGCCCCACCGAAGAGCAGGAAGAGGAACCTTCTTTAATTGGGCCCATAGGGAAATCAATGTGAAAATGCTCTTCACGATCTTCAACACAGGCCAGACTGCCTGGCACCAAAGGCCACAACAGATCATATCACCAAATGTCATGGCCCAGGGCTCAGGCTTGCACAGAGGAAGCTGTAAAACTATTAATAGATGTCTACTAAAACTAAAGTGGTTTTGCATGTTGAAAACCATTGTTGCTGTTGATGTAGTTTGAAATAGCTGTGGTTTTTCTTTTTTTCAGTCATGCATGAAGATCATGGTCTTCCAAAATGTAATAAAACTAAAAGATTGAAACCAGGTTGGTAAAAAAAACAATATTTGCACAATTCGCTCTGCGCAAATAAATAATGTTGTCAAGGAGAATGGGTGAACCAACTAGGGCTGAGCAACTTTATTGATTCTGCGATATACATCGATATCTTGTTTCCCCAGAGAGTATAGCTTTTTCAGCCGCGAGTGTCGATACATTACGACCCGTTCAAATTCCCCATGTCCGCACTCTGCAGGAAGAGCGATTCGGTCTGCCAGCCGCTAGTGTCGCTGTAGAGCATTTCTAGTTACTCAGATTGCCACACGCAGATGTGTGGGGGCATTTTGGGTTCAAAAACAAAAAGGAAAGCGAGGATTGAGGCAGAAGTACGGCGGTTTGCAAACTGTCACACAAACGTTAAGTACTCTGGAAATACCACCAACCTGCAAGCCCACCTAAAACATCATCACCCGGACAAGGAAATGCTAACTGAGACCGAGCCAAAGAAGCTGCGGGGCGACGCGAAACAAACCACGCTGGACAGTGACGGCGGTGGTTGCCACAAGTTTACATCTTCTTCACCGAGGTCGCAGAAAATTCCGGAGTCCATTGCCTACTTTATTTGTCAGGATTTGAGACCTTATTCGGTGGTGGAAAACACCTGCTTTAGGCGCATGGTGACTGTGATGGAGCCCCGCTATGCTATAGTCACCCGCGAATTGAATTATTGGCTGCCATGGTTTATTTTTAGTTAACCTGGAGGCTAGACTGGCTAGTAGCTACTTCATGTTCAGTATCAAGCTAAAAAAGCTACCAAAGAAGGCCACTGGCTGCACTTTAACTCTCCATTGCTCACTTTACTTTTCAAAAGCGTGCAAGCTACAATTTGCACTCAGTTTCAGTAAATGAAACTAATTTCCTGACCACATCTTTAATTCATTTTGTCCAGCATTTTGTCCTGATTCGTGCTTGTGTACCCAGTGCTACACAACCAACGTTGTCTTTAGCCTGATCAGTGATATGAAATGGCTCTGCAAGAAGTTCTGGATGAGTTCTCCATATTTTCTCTGATCCATAATGTAGGAGGAGGCCCTGGTTTGCTAGGGTTGAAGAGTTCTGTGCTTACATAAACATTTTGCCTCCAGGATTATGCTCAAGGACAGAATCATGTTAGAATTCCTGCTTATAGTCTGCAGGGCAGGTAACATTTTTAATAAGTGCATAATTTGATTAATCATTGAGCACAGACATATTTAATATAGTTACATTTTGATCCGACCTGTAAAGACTTTGAATGTAAAAAGAAACTCAAGTTGTTAACAGCTCATATATCTGTCGACTGGAACAGACCAGGTGATATATCAGTGTTAAACTGTGTTGAAAGATAACGCTACAAAGCTTACACAAAGCACCTTTGCTGACATCCTGGAATTCTCTGTATTGTTTAGCACTCGCAACCAGAATAAAATTATTTTATCACACTCATCTACTTGGACGGCACTCAGAGCTTTACAACTTTGTCTCATTCACCCATTCACACACTGATGGAGGAGGCCGCTGTGAAAGGGCTCCACTTACGCACCAGGAGCAATTAAGGGTTTCGGGTTTTTTTGCGCGGGGGACACTCCAACATCGTGGGAGGCGGGATTTGAACCTGTGACACTTCGGTTATTAGATGGCCACTCAAACTCCTGAACAGTGCAGCCACGAGTGTAAATGGGATTTTGTATGAGTTATGAGAACCATTGGAAGTGTTGGTCAGAACAGCTCATTCCTTGTAGCCTCTAAATGTGGGCCACTGCAGTACCAAAAAACACAGGAAGTATTAAATTCCCCAAATTTGCTGTGATCAAACAATCTTTCTGCTTCTCTGGATCTCAAAGAATTTCTGTCCTGAATACAAAACAAGGAACAAGTAGCAAGTATGTGCTCAGTTTTTCTCCTGTGCAGGCAGTTGATTTGATGTATTTTTTTGTATTTATTGATCAGTTTTGCCTTCTTCTGGGAATGATTCCATAACATTAGACCTCCTATCCATCAGCCTCATCTGAATACTGCGCAGCTTCGATTGATTGAGCTTGATTACTTTGTCCACTTTACCGGCCACCATCTGTCGTACAAAATGAGAGATGAACAAAAATGAGATGAAGCAGTTTAAAATAGAGCTCTTAGCTTAAATCCGTCATTGTTTCTAAAGCCGGCGCTGGGTAAGAACAAGGCCGGAGGTCGGAGTCATGCCGCTTCTTTTCCTTTGAGTTGGTGGCCCAGACTCCCATGAGGCGGTTGCTTGTCTGGAGAGTTTTTAATTCGCCTCTAGCCCCCCAGATGTGCACACCACCACTGTCCCTGGCACCATTCTACTCTCCCTGGAGACTGCAGCTGCTAAACGCTATCTACTGTAATTCATCGGTGCTTTTTCACAGCCATTATTTCTCCTTCCAGCTGCAGACCGTTGCAGGGTAGACCAGTTATTTCTGGATTGCTGCTCATAAAGAACAGCTGGATCCTGAGCCACTCGTGTATCTCAAAGTTAGAGGAGAAAAAAAAACTGTGTTTGTCATGCATGACTCGGTAACTGAGCGGTGCTGAGTTCATGGAAAGTGAATGACTGCATGAAAAGAAGGGGATGTATATTAGCAGTAGGTTTGGCTAAGGCTGCGGGGGTAAAGAGGAAATCAACAGCAGTCGCTAAGGAAGTTGATCAGGAATGTTGACAGCTGCTCATCATAGCGGGATTCCCCCTGAGGCATTTGGAGATGTTACAGATTTCCTTATTGCTCGTTTACTTTCACCGATTCATTCCATCACTCTGATCTTTTGCTTTAATCCAACATAACTAAAGAAACACTCAGAGGTACAATCTCTTCAAACTCTTTCACCTGTCGCAACCTCTGGATAGTGTTAACATTAGGGAGCAGCGTATTTTCGGAGGGGGTTGGAGGTTAAGCAGCAGGAGTTGAAGCAAACTGCGTGCGCACATGCACACACACACACACACACACACACACTCTCACACAGAAATCAAAGGCAATGAGAGAATGAGGCCATGTCAAAGTATTCTAGACATTTTTACAGCCGTATGAGATATAGAACCTAATCAGAGCAAAACACAGTTTCCAAAAAAAAAAAAAAAAAAATTGTTGTCATTGTGCTTCATAGAAAATGTCTTGGAAATGAAAATATTCATCTGGAGAAGAGGGAGATGTTTTATAGGTCAGTCCGTCCCAGTCAATCAGAAT
The DNA here is from genome assembly GCF_037954235.1 of Aulostomus chinensis. Classification (NCBI taxonomy): domain Eukaryota; kingdom Metazoa; phylum Chordata; class Actinopteri; order Syngnathiformes; family Aulostomidae; genus Aulostomus; species Aulostomus chinensis. The sequence continues at coordinate 16,518,708 of NC_141342.1, read as the reverse complement.
TCAAGGCTACAACAGATTGAAAACGGCATCGCATTTCTACGCATGTAGCGCTCGTAAAAACACTAGTGAACAGTATTTATCACGATGTCAAGGATGAAACTGTTCAGGCTGCACATTATTTCGCCTCTTTTCTCTTCATTATTTTGGCTTGAAACGTGCTCATTGAGAGATTTATTGATACTGGGCTGCAGCCATGTCTTGTTTGCTTCATTTTCAAGCCTCATCATTCTCCTGAGCAGGAATAGTTCTCGCAAACCAAGTGCCCTTGCTATCATTTAGCATTATGGATTTAAATGCAAATTTTATTGCAAGGGTGGAGGTATTAAAAACCTCATAAGGTACTTCTTTATCTATTGGAGACACGGAGAGGATAGATAGATAGAATCAACACACTTCACACACATACATCATCTGAGACACAGTATTATCACAGAAGAACTCAATAAAGCCACGTGAGGTCTGTAACTAAGATTTTGGCTGTGTGCTGTGTTCTTTCCCCGTGGAGCAGACCACCCTCCCTGTCCACTCCAAAAACAATATTAAAAACACTCGGTCCCCCGGATTTTTCCAAATGTTGGGGTGTTGCAAGTCTTGTTTTGGTGTGACTCACAGATGATCTCCTGTCTCATGAAGTATATATATACTGTATATATTACCAGATTTTCCTCTGAGAATGGAAGCAGATGTCGCTGGGGCTCTGCTCTTCGCATGCACGGAGACATGTTCTGATAAATTAATGTATTTTGTGTTGATTGGCAGTAATTAGCGCTGATTACTTGTTACCGGAGAGTTGAGAGTCAATCATCTACGTCTCTATTTGTGTCACTCGCTAAATGTCCTTTTTTTTTTCACCCGCAGGTATCCGTTTCCGACGGTTTTTAGCAGCTGCAGCAAAAAAGACCTGACTGCCAGTTTTGAAAAAGGCGTTGGGATGTGTCTGTTCAACATGCCCGAGGTCAAAGTGCTCTACGGTGGGCAGAAATGTGGCAACGGCTACGTGGAGGAGGGAGAAGAGTGTGACTGCGGAGAACTGGAGGTGAGAGTGCTAAAGGTTCTGAAGGTTCTGATCTCTATGCCAAAATTCAAACGCTATCCTCAGCTGTTGCACATAAATCAATGTTACTCAACGAGATGTAGCTACTGTTTACATCATAAGGTAAAATGGCAGTTCTGCGTTTTGTTTTTGTGTGTGTGTGTGTGTGTGTGTGTGTGTGTGTGTGTGTGTTGTAATACAACCTTTTAATCAGCTTTTTAAGCCACAGTGCATCATATTTTCATATAAATTAATGTCTCTTACATAAAAGTCCTTACAAAATCAGTTCAATGCCTAGAAAGGTCACGGTAACAAGGTACATCTCTCTTCTTTTCACACTAGGTGGCGCTGATGTACATGATGACATTCCTGCACTGCCAGGGGGAGGCATACTGAGTTAGCCCTCCAGTTAGCCTTAGACCGAACGGACCACGTAGTGACGTGCCGTTGTACAACCGCCTCGGCACCTGATAGTGTCAGAAACTGACAGAGTTACTGGCAGCTGTTGACCATAAACGCATGTCTATTATACTGTGTGTGCACATTTGAGAGATCGAGAAAACATAAATGCAAGTGGTTCTTTGAATTTCCCCGTGGCCCCAAACCAACATTTCCCAAACTGCAAACAAGCAGTTCACCTCACTTTCAAAAGGTCACAGAGCTCTCTCTCTATAATGCAAACAGAGTCTTAAGAAAATGAGCTTAGCCTTAGAATTTATTCATTTTGTGCAGTGAAGAGTCTCACTGTGATACAATTCACCGAGAAGTAACATCAGTGACAGCTTCATTGTGTCAGCTAGTGAATTATTCAAATCAATCTGCAGTAGCATGCACATATCGTGGCACACGTCGCTAACTGCTGCGAATGTAGGATGATAAGCCAATTAATCATGATCCAGCTGACAGTCAACAGACGGAGGAGATTTATGAAATATGAAGGAGACATCTATTATGACTCTTTGAGGGATATTTTTAATTACATCATTGCCTACGTGAGAGAGAACGTTCTGCTGTTTGTTTACACATTCCTACCCAGCAGGTCTTTTGTGAGCTATTCAGCATGTTGAAGCTACAGCCAGGATCAGGCTGACAATGGTCTTGTCCTTCAAAACAAAGAACTGACATAAGCCCCAAAGGCCTGAGCCAGAAGTGATAATAAAGCTCTCCACAGAGTTGAGCGGCGTCATGCCAACCCAGACCAGATTAGACTGCTCCAACAGCACTTCTCTCCACCATTAAACAGCCTCATTAAAAACCCTGAATCCTATTCCTCACAATCACAGGTTACTTCTTTTCAGAGCAACCCTGCTACCTCCTTTGGCCCCGGGGACCATGGGAAAGGCCTTAATGGTTTTCAGGCTGAGGGAAGTTCTGGAAGGCCCATCATGTCAGCTGTGTCCCCTGCCAGCTCCATCCATCTACTTCCCCCCACCGTCTCGTACTGCTGTACAATGTGTTCAGCCTGTGGCTTAATGGCGAAAGAGCGAGAGCTGATCCTCGGGGTCTTGTCAGCTTGCCTCTGTGTGAGATCATACATGCGCACGCAGACACACATGAACATCTTATATTCTAAGCCTTGTGGATGCAGCATTCCATCTGTATCAGGAGGCAGGGGGCTGCTGATTGGTGCGGTGCATGGCTCATGATAAAGCCTAACATGAAACAGATGGGCCTCCGTGGTGAGAGGGGAGATGTGAGAGTCATGATAGGGTTGAGGGGCTTTCAGTCTCTCTGTTCACTGCAGGAAAGGTCATTCAAGAATTCGGGTTCAATAGATTGACTGGGAACAGTTATTTCATGGGTTGTGTTTTGGTTAGAGATGACGAGACACAAAATTATATTAAACACTTTGAAAAACGATAATGGCTTTGATTAGTCAAGGAATCAGTCCATGGATATGAAAGTGTGCGGAAAACAACAACACCGCAAAGTATATATTCTCCAAAGAATATTTGAACCATGCTGAACGTTTTTACATGTATAATCCCACAAATGGTCGGCAGCGTGCAATCTATGTGCCTGCAAAACCCTGCTGTCTGAACCCCAAGCAAAATACAGCACATTCATTTTGTTTTAAATTACGAAGGTATTTGAAGTGGTTGTGGTTAAGGTCTGGTTAGGGTTAGGCACAAAAACCAAATATGAATCAATAAAAACAGCTACAAATGTCCTGAGCTTTTCAAAAACACCCAGTCTTGTCAGTAGAAGACCAGCTGTAAATATCCCAATGTCTCGGAAACTTCACATGTTCCAACGTTTCACTAACAACATGGTTTTGTCGCCAGAACAACGGCTCCAAATGTCCCGATGTCTCGATAAAACACCCAGTCTTGATGCCCAAACAGTGGCTGCAAATGTCCTGACATTTTGTTGAAAACACCCAACTTTGTTGACAGGACATCTCTAAATGCCCCCACGTCTCATTAGAGGCATCTGGTTGTCTTGAACAAAGGCTTAAAATGTCCCGTTCTCTCGCTAAAAGCCCTCGGTTTTGTCGCCAGAACACGTTCGAACACCCCCAACTTCTACTGAGTGAACACAATTTTGCCACCAGAACAATGAATCCTGTAACATGTTTTTGCCACTATCAAACCAGAAACTGCTGCTTTCTGCAAATATCTTGGTTTTATTTTCTCTGTCCTTCTTTTAATAATTTGAATCATTAAAGGTGGAGTCTCATTCCGGAGAGGCATGTTGACACTCAGCAGCCAAATGTACACACCCCTTCCTTTGGAGCTCTGTCCAAAGCTCCGTCCCCTGTAGCCGTGGTCATGGATGTGCACTGCCAAAGCAATGACGCCAGCGACTGGGCTTGCTGACCAAAAGAGCAATATGGTGGAATGCCATTAACAGTGTACTGTGGTTTAATTCTGCAGACTGAAGGTCAAAAAAACCCTCGTTGCCTTATAATATATATATATTGTACATAAAGCTAGTTTTAAGATTCTGGTGTTGTAGCTTGATTATATAGTTGTGGAAAAAGTGTTGGGCAGAATGTTTTGTGTGAGATTGATGTATCCAGAGGACACAATACTTAAATTGTTTGTACCAAAGTTGTTGTTGTTGTTTTATTATTATTACAGTGTGTCCTTTTTCTTGTTCCCCTCTCCTCATGTTTCTATTCTCTCCACGTTCTAGTAAATAGTTCCAGGCGTCTGAGCTTGTAGTGTCAGATGGGCATACAGTTTTTATAGAACCGCTGTCTTCCTCCTCCATGCCAGGGTTTTAGTTTAGTTCTTTTGAGGGCTTTATCCCATCTGATTGCAGTCTTAGAGATGAAATATGACGTCTTCCTTCTTTCACTTTTGCTCTCCGGCACTTACACTGCCCTTTCTCTGCTTTTTTTTCCCTATTTTTTGAAGGAGTGTTTGAATCCCTGCTGCAACGCTACCACCTGCACTCTGAAGGGGGATGCTGTCTGTGCTCATGGACAGTGCTGCCAGGACTGTCAGGTATGACAAAATATAACACATGAATGATATTTTGTAGAAAGATTTCTCTCCGTTTGTCTTCTCTGGGTCCTTATGTATCTTACTTGCTGTCTATATTTGAGAGTAGCTGAAGCCAGCAGGCACTCCATGCCGTGAATCCAGTAACTCTTGTGATCTGCCAGAGTTCTGCACTGGTACCAACCCTCACTGCCCCTCTAACGTCTACCTGCACGACGGCCACGCCTGCCACAATGTCGACGGCTACTGTTACAATGGCATCTGCCAAACCCACGAGCAGCAATGTATCACACTGTGGGGCCAAGGTAGATGGAAAGCCTTGTTGCTGGTATCCTGCCCGCGGTTTAACAACGGAGGCCAGCTTTTCAATGTGTTTCATTGTGTGTTGTAGGAGCCAAGGCAGCTCCAGGCATCTGCTTTGAAAGGGTCAATTCAGCAGGAGACCCCTATGGCAACTGTGGAAAGGACTCCAAAGGCTCTTTTGCCAAATGTGAAGCACGGTATGCTCTCACAGAAAACCTGTGAATGCATGTAGCTGTTTGCCACTAGTGGAATGCTGTGACAACAAGGGATATTCTGTAGTTGCAGGAGCATAACTGAACTCCCCTACACAACAGGACTGTTGATTGGATGATGATGATTCTTAATCTGTGCCGTAGAGATGATGCATTTTTTGCAGGCCTGTCTAAAACTTGTATGACGCTTGTACCAAGACTTGTGCGTGTTTGGCGTGATGATGAGTAGTGTACATGGTAACTTCTGTCAGCCACTTGTTAGCATCCACCTTTTTAAAGACACATAAAAGCTTTGAAACCGTCAGATGTGCTATTTACTGATGGTTTTATGGTAAAGAACAAAACAATAAAATTTCTTAAACTTGTTTTAACCACAGACCTTATTTCAGGCATTTAATTAAATATACTTGGAAAAAAAACCAAAAAACAATACAAACCCCACTGACTTCCAGATGAGGGAAGTGGACGTTTCTTCATTGCGTTCTTGTGCTGCACTTTTGTCATTAATTAAGTAAATTAACAAAAAAAAAAGTAATTTGTTCCACCTTCTCTGTGCTCTATTTCATTTCATCAAAAACTTCATAACTTTGCATTTGTGACTGTTGGATGGATAAAACAGGCAGTTTGATTTAACACCGAGTTTGAACGACTCGGGGTATTTTTTTTCACTATTTCCCATCATTCGAAACACTTACCTGTTCGTCAATAGAATAAATGACCAAACCATGGAAATAAACAACAATAATGAAGCAATTACCTGAAATATTGCAGCAAGTTACAAAATCTGTAGTTGGAGAACAGCACAAACAAGGTGCCCATTCCCCTAATTGGTGAGCAAGAGTGAGAGGAACAGCAATAGCACATATACGTGTGTGTGTGTGTGTGTGTGTGTGTGTTGTGTATTCTTTCGCGAAACAAGTTATTCAATTATCACATTGCTTTTCTCCTTGTTGTCACTTCTGTTTACAGTGATGCTAAATGTGGTAAAATCCAGTGCCAAGGAGGAGCTAACCGCCCAGTAATTGGCACCAACGCTGTTTCCATAGAAACAAACATTCCTTTGCAGGAAGGGGGAAGGATACTGTGCCGAGGTACACATGTCTACTTGGGCGACGACATGCCGGACCCGGGCCTGGTCCTGACGGGGACAAAGTGTGGAAATGGAATGGTGAGAGCAGCGTGATCCAACCCATGAGCAGCTTTCTTCATTTACTCATCTTCTACATTCAGTTGTGTTTTTAAAGAGTCAAGTCCCCTCGAAAAATAAGTTATTGAAAGTTTTAGTAATTGAATACCCAGCTATGCTAACCCATCTGTTGGACTACGTCAGAACAGTGTAAAGATATTATTTGAATACTGAGAATTTAAGAGTGGAACAAGTGATGTTGAGTGACTGACCATGACTAAGACCTTTTCATCAGGGTGTGTCTTTGTCATTTCCATTTTGCAAAACACATTTTCGATGTTCCTGACAGCACAACTTAGCCATGGGTCACATCGATGATACATTTACTCCATTTAGTTTAATTCACTTCTCTAGCCTCCACCCTTAAGGAGGATCCAGCCTCCACCCTCATCTGTCATCTGCGCCCACTGGTGCCAAGCTCATCTCCAGATGCAGCTCGGCTATTTTTGGGCGGGGCGCCTTTCACAAACCCAAAGTCCAAACTCTTGACTTTTAATATCCTTGTCCACTTCAGATGTGCCTGAATCGTCAGTGCCAGAACGTCAGTGTTTTTGGTGTGCATGAGTGCGCCGCCAAGTGCAGCGGTCGAGGGGTGAGTACAGAAGCTGCCATCCAATTTCCGCCCCTAAAAACATTGTGATAAAAATCATTCTCCATCAAGTTTAGTGGTTTGCTTAAAATTCCATTCCTCATACGGAGGGTAGGGAGCCATTACAATGCCTGGCAATCAATCATTCAGGGTGCTGAAAGCTTCAATCAATTAGGTATAATGACTTCATTTATGTTTAGTTTCAAGTGCCATTCGTCAAACTCTCATGCAGCCATCCTTGACCCAAAAAAATGTTTTGAATCCCAAAGTCTAGACTTTATTTTGCCAAACTGGGGGAGCAGTAACACAGTTAGATTTTCAGCTCATGTAGACTGACCACCCATCGGTCTTCTATGGGTGTTCCTGCTTAAAATTGAGCACGTGGCTTTTTTTGGTATAAGTCTTAGATTCACACACAGGTATGTCCCAAACGCCTGAAAGCTACATCTAAGCTACAATGGAAGCGACTGTCCCAAAAATGAAAGATTGCAAGTTGTAATGTAGTCATATTGTTGCCCTAGTTTCAATCAAGTTTAAAGCTCTTAGGACTGTTTGACTTGGACAAAATAAGAGGATGTTGCTCCTCTAGGACGGAGGGCACCCCTTCATGCACATGATTAGATCAAGATGTTGCCTTGGAAAGACGCCCTCACCTGCTCCTTATTACCCTGCTGGGGAATCCTCTTAGACTTTCCATTCCACCACTCTGCATAACAGGAGGACCACGAGAGACAGAGAGAGATTATAAAAATGTGGTACAAGGCAAAGGGTTTGCTCTGGTTTTTATCTTTGCCATGTGGATCTTAGATGTGGCGGCTTGTGGTCGACTAGACTGAAATGTCAACAGTTTTCATCAACTAAACCCTAGACTGAAATAGTGACAGTCCTCTAAGAATAAAATGCTAGCACACTAAATAAAACAGGGTAAGGATGATGAAATATGATGAAAATTAACAAGCCGCCACAATGAACAGTGGTGTGTCATGAGCAATCATTGACGCTCGCATTGAATTATCTGACAGAAAATTGCGTGACAGAAACTCCAACCGGTACTTCCAGTTTCTGCCTCTCCCGGTTTCTCTTCCTGTGTCATGAGGTACTGCCAAGACAAACTGGGCCACTTCGGACTCCTGGAAACTCTGCTCGTTATTTTCAGCTAGTAGTTCATAAACTGTTAGACAGCGAACCCTCTTAAATATCCGCTGCCTGCGCGAGCATTGTTGTGCAAGCTATAATCCCAGAGCTGACGTAAAAAGAAAAAAAACTATATTTGAATCCATTATTTGTCACCATTACTAGCCAGTTATAAAAAAAAAAAAAAACAGGAGTTCATACTTGCGATCTTCTCAAGCGCTAAAGGCTGGATACATAACACATGTAGTATCAGTTCAACATATTTAAGAAAGATCGTGGTTATAGGAGGTATCGATTTGGATGGATCATTCATAAATAACATCACATCATCTTTATATAATGATGTATATTTGTGATGACATTTGTTTGAATGTCCTTTTCCTGATCAGTAGCTTTTCCAACTTCAGCTAGAGGCTCTATAATCGAAGTAAAACAAATAGGAGACGGGAGCCAGCTGTGTTTGTGCATCTGGGGATGCATTAAATGTCAAATCATGAACAGATACAGACGCTTTTAGAGGCGCAAAAAAGGCAATTTGACCCAATCAGTAGAAGCATCATCAAAAAGTAAATCCGTGAAGTGTCTTGAATAAATACTTACATCCTACTTGGTCAGCTACACCTAAGGTGACTCTTCCTGCGTTGTCCTTGTAATGCTCTTAATTGCAAAAGCAGTAATTGTATATTTTGAGGGTAACTGGGACTGGACAACAATACAGTAAAGATATGTCACCAAGTCATCGGCTAATGTTTTTTTTTTTTTTTCTATATCAAATTGACGAAGAAATGTCGGGGTCTTTGTGATCTCTGCAGGTGTGCAACAACAACAAGAACTGTCACTGCGAGGCTCACAGGGCTCCTCCATTCTGTGACAAAGCAGGTTTTGGAGGGAGTGTTGACAGTGGCCCCATCAGGTTAGCAGGTAACGCAACATTACATCGACCGGTTGACTTACTGCAGCAAAGGTCTATGGAATGATGACCGCTTTAATAGAAATAGCCATGCAACAGCTACATGTGAGAAACTGTGCAGAAAAGCTTCTCTTTTTTCAATGTGGGAAATGCAGCGTTCGAAGAATCCTAAGAATGCGCACTGTTTGGAGAGGATTTTCGACAACAAGACAGAAACTGAATGACAAGTGTGCAGTCATGTTAATAGGTGGAGGCAGGCAAGCAGTCAGGCAGCACTGGAGGAGACTTCTTCTCATCTCCATGTGTGTTTCTGAGCAGACAGTGGGAATCTGACCATGGGGGTCCTGGTGGCTCTCCTCACTGTCCTGGGAGCTGCTTTGATCATCTGCATCAAGAGGAAAACACTTCTGGGCATGCTCTCTGCCAGTAAAAAGAACCCAATTGAGAAGCTCAGGTACGTGTTTTCATGATCATTAAATCATTTGTTCACAAATAAATAAACTGCACCAGAGTTTGTTCAAATCAAGAGTTACGAAAGGTCACACCGTCAAGCTAATTACAGTGTAGACTTTGTTTTGATTCATAAATTTGAATGAGTTCCCTTTTTTAACTGGTGTGTGATTAGAGGTTTGTCGTGGTTTTTTCCTTGCATTTCAGATCAGTAAGCACTGCAATCAGCAGACCGTCCACTCCTCACCAGCCTCAATCAGCGAGCACAGCGTCTCCGTCTCGGCCAGCCCCTCCTCTGCCTCACAGCGCTGCCATCTTCAAGGTCACTTGATCATTTGTCTGTACTTGACCAAAGTCTTAATTTTTCACAGATTTTAATGCAATGCATCATTTCTCCTGGTAGACTGTAGCCGTTGCACCAGTACGGATCATTCTCTGTTGGATTGACATGTTATTTTCACACAAATGGAAGCTCATTCAAATCCAATTAAATCATCCCTGTCTACATGGACATGTGGAGGAGTTTCTGATAATGGGATATGTGGTGAGCAATGTGTTCATGACACTTGAATACATTTCCTATCATTAACAGCTGCCTGTTAAGAAAGATCTTTCTGCGTGTTCTCCCATGAAGTGGCTGCTTCCTTGAAATATACAGTATATGACCGGCTCCAAAGGAACACTGCAGGAATTGTTAGTGTGTGTACGTCCTTTGTACATGGCAGCCTTGACATGCTCTGTCAGGGAAAGTAACCCACGATGGATTGAAATTGTCAGAAGTGACTTTTGTGCTGCAGGGTGGCGCTAGATTGGTGTTTTTAGTTAGCAGCATGTGGTTTTCATTGGGATTCAACGGTAAGAAGAGAAAGGTTGCCAGGCTGTTTGATGTAAGCACAGTGCAGGTGAGGTCATTTTCCAGTTGTCAGGAGCTGTGTTAAACTGCCACATGAGCTCATGTGTGCCTGCCTTTGTGTTTGGACCCTGCACATCTGGCCAGGTTTAAATACCAGGTACTCATATTTTGGCCCTATTCTTGGTCTGATCTGTCTAATTGGGAGTGTGTGTGGGCGATTCAGCTGTGCCACCTTTGAATGAGGCCAGATGGATGCTGGCTTATGGCTCAGACTGACTCTTTGATGGGGTACCTGAAAGCAGGGTGGGGGCTAGTAAGCAGGTCGGTGGGAGCAATTGATTTATACAAGAGGAGGATGAGGAGGAGGTTAATGTGACTCTATCAAATAATAGTCAACTCACTCTTCGGGCTCTGTCTTTCATCTTCCTGCAGCCTCCTCTCCGGGGGCCAGAGGCAGTGCTCCCACCAGGCCCCTACCCCTCTCACAGCCTTCGCAGATTGCCCCAGTGCCCTCCAGTTCACCTCAACCACCCCGTCCCTGTGTCTCTCACTCTGTCCCTCTCCCCGCGTCCTGGCCAGCCCAGAGCCTCCCCAGCGCCTCCACCTCACAGAGCCCCTCCACCTCACATTCACATCACAACCAGGGGGGCTTCATCTCGCGGCGCTTCACGCCATAACTCCTGTAGGATGGTCATGGTGGGTGAGAAACATTTCATTTTATGATGTTGCTGACTGTAATTTCTCATTACTGTGGCCTTTAATACCTAACCAGGGAAATAATGTTGTCACTGCACCTTCACAGCGGTGTTGTGATGCTAACCGTTTTCATGGTTCTTTTGTGGCCCATAAATGTATATGCATGTTGACAGTTATGCGCAGTCTCATAAAATAACGAGGTTAACCCGGGAGCTAGCGTCATCCAAGCGAGACTTCAATTCTACAATACAAACCACCTCATAAATAATGAAAATGTAGCCAGCCTTAAAGGGGTGAGTGGGGCACAGACGATGAAACGCCACATAGAATGAGCAAGTTTCTCCTAGTATCACAGCGTGGTGAAGTTGCTGCCACTACTAGTTTAGTTATGGCACTGCAGGCTGTCAAAGTTGAGGCGAAGAGAAAGCCAGAGGTTCTTGGTATTAAATCCTTCTCACTCAATGATTCTCAAAGACTCTTATTTGCCTTTAATCCGATTTGACTTGTAGCCTGTGAGCAAGCGAGGGAGAGAAAGGGCGAACCAGAGAAGGAAATGTGAAGAAATAGACTGAGGGAGTCTGAGATTATGAATGAAAGAACCTAATAATTGAAGAAAATATATTCATATTTTAAGACATAAACTGAGAGTCTTCGCTGGCTCCAGCATTTACGGCTTTTTGGGGGGGGGGGGTTAGTGTTGGTGGTTTCTTTATCATTTAATGGTTTAGTTTTAGACTGTTTGTTGCACAAAATAAGCAATTTCAGGACATTACCTCAACCCCTGCAGGGATATATTTCTTTAAATAAATAGAACATTTGAGGTTAATAAAGAGTACAGTTAGTGGTGAACCACCAGATTCAAAATACCAGAACTAACTATGAGCTACACGTACTAGGACACCTCAAGAAGATCAGGAACCACTTTGAGGCTGGAATGATCCCTGAGTCGACTGTAATTTGTATCGCCAGAGGGGAGATGAGGTAAAAGCAATGCTATACAAGTATTAGGCTAATTATAGGTGCCTCAAATAGATAATGACATCTTGTCCACATTGGTGTGTGTGTGTGTGTGTGTGTGTGTGTGTGTGTGTGTGTGTGTGTGTGTGTGTGTGTGTGTGTGTGTGTGTGTGTGTGTGTGTGTGTGTGTGCGCGCTTCACCTGCCTGAGCCGTTGGGGTTTCCAGGAAGACTTGTGAGATACGGGCTCAATTTATTCCCAGATTAGTCATGGTGTCAGGCATGTTTCCTTTCATTGGTATGCACTAGCCGCAGCAGTCCCGTGAGATTTTCGGATGTATCACTTGTTTAATGCAGCTTGTGTTGATACTCACACATGCAAGCAGGAGACGTAACTAAAAAACTGCAGGTTCGGGTCGAAGCAGGGATGCTGTGGTTCGCTATTTGACTCCCTCCTCTCTGATGTTTGAGCCTTCCCTCCAACTGAGGAGAGGAGGAGGAAGCTAATGGAGACCAGCTGGGAAGTGGGTAGCAGGTCTTTATCATGACCTCAGTCTTCCAGAGAGGATTAAAACCACATGACAGCTCGTCTCATCAGGGGCAAGGCTGCCCTGAGACAAGGACAAAACAAGCATGCTAGGGGTTCTAATTGTCTGACTGTGAGTGCCACCTAGTGGAGACTGCTAGTTGTTTTTTTGTTTTTTTTACATCTGCATAGGAATTGGAGAAGCCCAGTCCTCCTCAGAAGCCCCTTCCTGCTGATCCAAGGAGTTCTCGCCCGGGGAGGAGTCGCACTGCCGTCCAGGGGCCCTCTGTTGTGTGTGGCCCCTCATCCGTACCTGGTGTACCCAGACCTGTGCGCCCTGTCCCCCACCCAGAGAGGTGATTCCTCTTCACCAGCCTCATTTGAAAACCAGACCTAAATATGTACCATTCACTTATCTTTTCCTTTCCTCCCTCTTTCAGACCCAGTCCCAAGCATCCTCCAACGCTACCAAAGCCTTGTATCATTGCCAACGTCAAATACAGCAGATGAGACTTTGACCAGCAAGGGACATTGTCTTGATAAGACACTTAAAAAAAAAAGTTTTGCACTATGGAAACTCTGAAAACCTTAAAAAGATGGTGGCTTCTCTGAGTTTGATTCAGGAGATCTGCCGTGTCCCCGTCGGTGCTCTGTCTCTCTGAATGGTGCTATGAGTCTGAGCTCAGGTACTTGTAAAGTATTTATATTGTGTATTTATTGCCACACATACAGTGCACTGTGCCAGACACTTTTTTTTTTCTACACAGTAGCAGTTTAGAATTTTTAAATTTGTCATCAATAATCACAAGTTGATATCTCAAGCGATGGGAAGTTGGTTTTTTTTTGTTTGTTTTGTTTTAGCTTTATTTGTTTTTAAAGCCGATCTGTGAAACTGCAATGATTTAATGCAGGTTGAAAAAAAAAGAATATTGTGCAATGAGTAAATTTAAGGTGCATTTAAGAGTTGTTGTTGTTTTTTTTTTGTTTTTGTTTTCTCTCTCTGAGTTTTGAGCCAGTCTGGGAAAAAGAAACATTACCGCAAAGTTCTATTGTGAAATGTCACCGACTTACACCGACCCAGCCAAGATGAAGGAGGCGTTCAGCAACAGGACATTCTCTTATAGGACGCCACGTTTGCTCCACGTGCAAGCAGCCGGCGTGGCTCCACTCTTCACGTGTGGCTTCTGACTCCACACGCATGTTGTTGTTTTTTTTTTCTTTCTACAAGTGAAAAGGAACGATACTCTTTGAAAGGAGACATTTCTAGATCTCTTTCTAGCCACCGATCATTAAAAACTGTGTAGGCAACTGCAGTGATTATTCATTTTCTATTATTTGGTACCTTTTTTTTTCTTTTTTCTAATTTTGGCTTTTGGGCTTAGTAGTTCAATCAATCAGAGTGATGGTAACAGTATTTTTTATTCTTTTGCTGAACTGTAACATGTACATTCACACTGCGCAGCATTTCCTTTAAGCACAGCTCTGACACGGACTGAACTTTTGTTACTTTTGATACTGTTCTCTCTTTAATAATGCACTAGTTTTTAAACTCATTGCTTCGACCAGTTTGCTTTTTGTGAGTGCGTGCACGCGCGTGCGTGTGTTTTTTAACGCATCTATGTGTTCATGTGCTAAATAGACTGTGTTTGACATGTCTTTATGTTCCTTGTATTGTTGTGTTACAGGTGAACACATCTTAATGGAGAATGCTTGTTTTTGTTTTTTTTTAATGACAAACGTTTGATATGTAAAGTAAACACTTCAAGTGTCTGTGCCTGGTCGTCATGGTGTTTTGAGCCCTCAAGCAGTGGAAGTAAAACTGTCCTCCGACTGCAGGAGAGCATTTTGCTGCAGAACAATCATGTTTGCATGTTTTAAGTAGGTCGTGTTTTTAGTAACTCTGGATCAGATCAGCTGTATGAGTGTAACAATTTCAGCTTCTACACTGAAACCAGAAAGTATCAAAGACAAAACACGGCCATTTTAAGTGCCGCGGGGGTTCTAGTTAGCGCATGTACTCCAGTACATAATTACAGAATCCAATTTTAAAACCACCATTGCTGAATATCTCTAATGTCAGAATGTTGTGTACATGAAAGACTGTAATTTATATTATTTCAATTATCTTCTTGTTTCCTCTAAATTAAGCTAATATGGTTAAATACAGGTGGTGTTGTGTTCAAGGCCTGTGGGGGAGGAAAAAAATCAATATTCCAGGTTGAAGAAACACAGATACACAGCCTGGGGTCATCATGCTAATGTGTGCTATTATCTTTCAAACAAACACACACACACACACAAATGTTTACATGTCAAGGTTTTGTGAATAAGGATAAAAGAAATTCAGAGTTGTAGACGCATTGCACAGGTAACTTATTAATAGATGCATTTTAAAAAACCAAACATGGGAAAATGGGAAGTGCTTAAATCACCATTGCAGCCCTCTGACTTTTGCAGATGAAAGTTGCAGTTATGTCATTATTACAAATCCAATTTTAAGAACAAGCCAGCAACTTTTTTTTGTTGTCCTCTAAGCTGAAAAAGAAGAAGAAAAAAAGAATCCAACACCTAATTGTTTGAAGTTTTTTCCCCCTCATAATTTGTGAAGTCTCATAATCTTGAGTTCACCTGTGAAATTATAAAGTCGTCAATAATAATTAGGGTAATGATCTTAATAATTATTGCTATAAAACTTAAGTGTGTAATTTTATTCCGGGGACAGAAAAGGGCTTCCCTACACATAATGTCCAACTGACTGTGACTCACCTAATTACCTTTTCTTTTTTTTTCTTTTTTTTTTTTGGAATTAATGAGAATTTCATTGATTGGGATATCTTGAAGAAGAGTAATACCCTCACCCACCACCCCCTTAGTTTAAAACTCTTGATCCGGATCCAGCTCTCTCTTCACTAGCTTCCACGTGACTGCGTGGCTAATCAGGTGATTATGACAAGCTTGTACGCGAATGAAAAAGCTCTTTGCTAATCAAAACACGTGTGATGCCATGCCGGCGAGAAATGACGCGCCGGTGCGCACAACGCGCCGAGCCGCGGCGTCAAAACTTCAGTCTTTAGTAGCGGACCCCTGAAGTGAGAGGATGACGCGGGTGTTAGGATGCGTACGGACGCGAGTTTTGGAGAACTGAGTGGACATTAACGTTTGGCTTACGAGCTAGTGGCGTCATGACGGAAGAAATCAACCCAATCGAGCTGGACAAAGACCCCGCAGGTGAAGACGGCACCGGGGAGGAGGAGGACTCGTTCGGTTTCGGAGATGATCTGGAGTTAAACCAGTTCGATGGTTTGCCCTTCTCCTCTCGCTACTACAGCTTACTAAAAGAAAGGAAGAACCTTCCTGTGTGGAGGGTGAGGTGTGAGTTTGAGGACGCCCTGGTTAACAACCAGCTGGTTGTTGTATCCGGGACTGCAAAAACAGGGAGGAGTACTCAGGTGAGTGTGCACCTGGAGGGGAGGGGAGGCGGGCTGGAGGACCCGCACGTGCCTGAGACTAGACTGAAGTCTCGAGTCTAACTGAATGTGTATTTGTAGAGACTTTTTGGGCTAGAAATTAAGATTTGACTGAATATTTACTCCAGTGTTTGACCTCGCTAAGATTTCAGAGTCCAACATTTTCATCTTGAGCATATACAAACCCCTGACCCCCCCCCCCCACACACACACACACGCACCCCCCCCCCCCCCCCATATTGTAACACGCATGGATGAAGGAGTCTAGCGTCACGCAGCCACTATTCACTATTATGCGTCCAGGCTTGCGCCAGCTCAGCAGATGCTGTTGTGTTGCTGCTCTGACTATCCAAGCTCCATCCTGTCGGCCTGCCTGACACTCAGACTTTGCACAAAAGCTCGCAACAAGAGCAGCGGACCTCCTGCTGCTAAACCCTGATCCGCTGGAGCCGCCACATGCTGCCAAAGCAATTTTTCATAATGAGCTATAATACCATAGGATATCTGCTGTCGCTGTTTGTTTTTACTGTGTGCTTTGACTAAGAAGAAAGAAAGCTGCTATGACTCATACAAGGGAGTTGGAGAAGAATCTGTTGTCATGTTGACATGTGTGTTTGTTTGTTTTCAGATCCCTCAGTGGTGTGCAGAGTTCTGCCTGTCTGCTCGGTACCAGCACGGCGTGGTGGTGTGCACGCAGACCAGCAGGCAGCAGGCTGTAGATCTGGCCTTACACGTGGCCGACGAAATGGACGTCAACATAGGTCACGAAGTGGGTTACAGCATCTGCCTGGAGACGTGCTGCTCCTCAGACACTGTTCTGAGGTCAGTTGAAGAGCTCATCCATCTGTTTCGCGGCACTTTGTTCTTCCACCATACGAATCTAGACTAAATGTTACACAATTCCGATCATTGGGAGAGGACTGGATAAGCATTCCCTCCATCTCAGATTTCTTTGCATGTTTGTTTACTTGGAAATCTTATGTTTAAGTATTCTTTCTTTACATTTTTTTTTTTTGTAATTTATTGTTTGAGGTAAAGGTTGTTGTTGTTTTTTTTTTAAAGAAAAGCATCTCAAATGTAATCCAAATCACCCCCAGATCCCTTGTTTCTTTGTAATATCACCCAACTTTCTGCCTAATTTCACCAAAATCTGTCAGTTTTTAGAGATGTCCAAACAGAGAAACCACCAGATGATCGGATCACCTAGTGAGCCCCTTTTTTAAATTCACCTTTTGCAGATTTCCCGTCGTAAACAACGTCACTTGTGCGCAGTATTTTCCCAGCGCGGTCTTGACTCAGTCATGTGAGAGAATAAACACACAAAAATGATCTTTTTATTCAACATCGATGAAGCTCACGAGGCAGCTCGACTCAAATTCGTCCACACTCACGCTTCTGTTTTTCTAGGCAAAGTTGCCAGATCTTTACAATCGTATTCCTCTTTTTATCATCCAGATACTGCACGGATGACGTCCTGCTGAGAGAGATGATGTCGGACCCTTTTCTGGAGCGCTACGGGGTCATTATCATCGACCAGGCCCACGAGAGGACGGTTAGCACTGACGTATTACTGGGTCTCCTGAAGGACATCTTGCTGCAGAGACCTGAGCTCCGCGTTGTGGTCCTGGCTGTCCCTCCCTTTACCGACAAGCTGTTGAGCCACTACTCGGGAGTCCCGCTCATCAGCCTCGGGCCCCCATGTCCTGCAGAGGCGGTCCACAGCAGCAACAAGGACTACTTCTACTCAGCACTGAGACTGGTGCTGGAGATCCATCGTACCAAAGAGGAAGGCGACATTGTTGGGCTTTTTGCCTCCGCTGAGGTGAATGATTGCTTATTCTATGAGGACCAGATGTCGAAGACTGGAAGAAGAAACTTCTCATGCTTGTATTTCACTTCTGCAGGAGGTTCACTGTGCCCACAGCATCCTCCAGAAAGAGGGAACCAGGTTGGGAGCAGAGCTGGGCCAGATGGTTCCGCTAGTTCTGTCTCCAGGCCAGGGAGGGCTTCTACGCGAGCCAGCAGAAGGTTCCCAAAGATCCAGGAGGGTTTTTCTCGCCACCCAGCAGGTGGAGGACATGTGGTGGGCGCCAGAGTCCGTCAAGTTTGTCATTGACACAGGCGTCCAGAAAAGAATGGTACTGCAACATTTGGGTGCCCGAATTTCCTCAGGCACAGGACAGCTAATCTTCATGAGCAATATTTGATTTAGATGCGGTTGTGACTTTCTTAGGTGTACAATCCAAGAATAAGGGCGAACTCGGAGGTGCTTCAGACCATCAGCCAGTGTCAGGCCGACGTACGCAAGCAGCTCTCAGGACCGACGGGTACGTCTGATAACTGGTCCCTGGCTGTTCCGCCTGTAACCTGAGACATGAGGGTGTCTGAGTGAGGGAACATGTCTGGTTTGCGCGGTCAGCCGTTCTCTGATCAAGAGAAGCACGCACATAGAAAAAAAGAAAATCCACACCTCTGTGTCCAAAGGGGGGCAAGGAAAGAAGAGATAAGGCAGATAAGGAAGCACCCAACAGCGGTTAGCTGCTCCGTAGCTGTTAGCTGCTTGCTCTGATTGAACTTCGTTAAGCCGCTATCTTTCTTTCCCAGGTAAATGTTTCTGTTTGTACGCCGAGGAGAGCGAGCTTCCTGCAGAGACGTCACCACGGATCCTAGAATCCAACCTCACCTCAACTGTCCTTTTCTTAAAAAGGATGGAGATCGGAGGCCTTGGGCAGTGTGATTTCATCGACAGACCAGGTGAAAATAGACTGCTCAAGCATGACTACAAATTAAAAGTATTGTAGGTGTCCTTGTTCCCACGGACAGCATCCCTTTTCTTTTCTTTTTTTTTTTTTTTTTGGCTAGAGCCAGTAGAAATGAACTTGCTCTGTGTAGCTGTTTGGACTCATTGAGCCATGAAGTAGATGAGCTGACAGGACCATGCTGCTAACCATTGTTTGAACTTTAACCCACCCCAACATGGACAGCACAGAATGGGCTAAAAGAGGGCCAGCTCATTAATGATTACACAACATGTCTTGTTAGTGCAGCAGCAGCAGCAGACCGGTGCGGTAAAGAGGAAGTACAAGCCAAATGTGCCAAGTAGCTCGACATGCCTGGATGACCCGGCATGATCGTGATCTTACATCTACTGTGCAGGTTCATGTGGAATGTGTTCAGGGTGAAACCTTTTTTTTTTTTTTTTGGTTTCTTTTTTGAAATTCTCCTTCCTTGGTGCAGATCCAGAGGGTCTCATGCAGGCCTTGGAGGAGCTGGATTACCTCGCAGCTTTAGACGACGACGGCAATTTATCAGAGATCGGGATCATAATGTCTGAAATCCCCTTGGACCCTCAAATGGCCAAAGCTTTGCTAGCGTCCTGCGAGTTTGACTGCGTGAGCGAGATGTTGACCATCGCAGCCATGCTCTCAGGTACCGCCATATGGACTGTGTTGTTCTCGCAGACGCTGAAACCAGATGGTCTCAGCTAAGAGTGGCTTGTTTCACCCGTTCTTGTCTCTTGTTTTTTGTAGCGCCGAGCTGTTTCCTGGAGCCGCCTGCTGGCCCGAGCCACGAAGCAGCCCAGTGTTACAGGAAGTTCCAGCACCCGGACGGCGATCACTTCACCCTCATAAACATCTACAACGCCTTCAAACGAAGTCAGAGGGAACCATGTAAGACGCGGAACCGCAGAACATGGTGTGACTGATGTGTCCTCACTACAGTTCTTCAGTCTGCCCTTTTTAGTCCCGCTTCAACACAACAAACGGAACCGAGCACCATCACACCAAGGCGTGTGCTATCAATTGAGCATCAGACGCTTAACAGCGAAGGATTTAAAGAGATTACAAGAGGAGTAAATACTTAAATTGAATGATCTCTATGAATTTGTGAGAGTATTTGATAATACTTGAGGAATCCTTGATATGAAAGAACTGTCATAAAACTCCCGCATGAAGTCCAACTGTGTATTTTAGCATGACAATTAAAACCAAACTACATTTATTCATCCAGAGGCCACTAAGTTTATCAGTAGACAAACCGCATGTCCAGAGCAGAACAAAACCTCAACGCTGGTAAGACACTACTGACTTTATCCCGGCAACTATTTAGTGAGAGTTGGACTGGAGTTTTGTGATATTTAATGGGAATAATCCTAAATCCTATCCTCTTGATTTTATTTTTTTAGTCTGTTTTGGGCAGAGGTGCAAAATTCTTAGGGGGGGGGGGGGCGGTGTTCTGGACAAGGTTAGGAGTCATCACCTGGTCAAATTAAAAGGATGGTATTTTAGCCTGATTTGGTAACTTTCCATTCCTCAAATCATTTCACAACATGCAAATCATCTTGCTCGTAGTTGCAAACACGAGTTCCTGCATGACACTAAAATCTGATCTCAAAACGAACGCCACGTCCTGTCTCCCCCCCCCCCCCCCCCCCCCCAGACGTCAGCGCTGAAAGGTGGTGCCAGGACTACCTCCTGGATCATTCCGCGCTGAAGACAGCCGAGGCCATAAGATCAGAACTGATTGACACCCTGAGGAGGATCGAGCTCCCCATCTCCGAGCCCTCCTTTGGAACCAAGACCAACATGTACAACCTCAAAAGAGCCCTGCTGGCTGGCTTCTTCATGCAGGTATGTAGAACCAGACAAGCTATGCGAAGCAATTTCCTCTCCTCCGCCTTTTGTATCCAAGCGTCGACCTCTCTGCTGCAGATTGCTCGAGATGTGGACGGATCAGGAAATTATTTCATCCTGACGCATAAACACATGGCCCAGGTGCACCCGCTCTCCGGCTACGGGGCTCAGTCTCACAAACTGGGACTGCCCGAGTGGGTTGTGTTCCACGAGTACACGCTATCAGAGAACAACTGCATGAGAACCGTCTCTGAAATTTCCCCTCAAGTGTAAGTTGATCAGATATTCCATGCTTACTCACACCAGGAGGCTCTGAACTCAGGGGTCACAAGCTCAGTGCTGTGGGGGACGCCACGATTGTGCGAAAAACAAACGTAGATGTAGAATGTTTAATCTTTTTACACTCTGCTGCTAATTGATGATTACACTTAAACTAAAGCCTGCAGATCTCCATTTTCACTTTTTTATTTTTACATGAATAAAGTAATTTTTTATTTTTTTTAATTCAGCTTAAATTATTCAATTTATGGGGGGGGGGGTGCAAGAGGTTCACTCACAGGAACTGTTTATCCTACGGGAATCCACCATCCAGAATCTTTCTTATACTGTATCAATAAAGCAAACATGTTATATTTTAGTAATTTCAGGGAAACGGATCTTTTTAATTGAAGAATTATCAACCATTTACAATTTCTGTGACACTGAGTATTCAATTCTGTTTATGGGTTTAAAGGTTCATTCAAATGGCACCGCTGTATTTCTTCTACAATCTGCCTCCGAGTGAAAGCAAAGACATCCTGCAGGACGTCCTGGACCCAGATGGCTCCAGACGGGGCGAAGATGAGAAAACCTCTGAAGCCGGCAGCGACTGTGGCGTGGAGGAGCCGCAGCAGCCGCCATATGACAGATGTGTCATTCAGTGAACCCAAATTATAATCAATCGTCAGGTTTTATACGCTCGTAGAATGTTTATAGTCGATGTAAACTCGGTCGCATGTTCACCAGCGATCAACTTATGCAGAGTGAGTCGTGTTGACCTTTTCAGAAAGTCAAGATGTCGTCTGGGGAGGTAAAATGTTTTTTTTGTTTTTCCTTCCTTGTCTACTTTCTCGGCTCTCCCTGTCATAAGAGACTCTGGAAATTGCTACTTTGCTGACAGATGTTTAGGTTGTTAGATGAACAGCAGAGGGCCTGTTCTGTTGATTTAGGCGCAGAGAAAAACAACCCCTCGACCACCTGCACAGACAATCAGATAAACATGCTGCCAGAAAAGCCATTTTTCACTCGTTTATTTATGCAAAACCTGTCCGTCAAAGAGGTGTTTCCTTTCTCTTCAGGTTGGGCTGATTGTAGAATCGAGACCAAACTGAACAAGAGGGCTCAGCAGTGTATCGATATCATGATTCTGGATATTCTTGTGAAGCTCAAGTGTTGTGCTTGACAGTTTTAAAGGCTACACTAGCAGATGTCCATATTTATCAAAAATAATATTTCCATATTTTGTGGGCGAGTCTAATTATCCTTGCAATATGGAGATCCAGGTTTTTGGACAAAAGTATTTTGATCTGTCAGCCACGATGGACCACTATTGTTCACAGAAAAGGCAAGTGTCATGTATTTTTGATAAACGGTGCTGGACCAGAGCGGAACTTTGTCATCAGTACAAAATGTCAACTTGAACCGTTTGTTCCTATTCTTTACACCTCTGTAGAAACATGTTGTATATCTATCAATATTCACATGGTATAAAACGGTTCTTGAATGGGTATTAAATGTTAAGTATACAACACTGGTGCGAGGGCAAGTAACAGTGCCAGAAAAGCTACTCTGAAACATTTCCATGAGCTCTTATGCTCTTGGCGGGGACAATAGCGTCTTATTTCATTGTGAGCTTCACACAGTCAGGTATTCTTTCAGTTTGTCCATGATGGCGGGAATCTTGTCTGCCGGGATCAACATCACTGTCCTGAAGGGCTTCATGGGAACGTCATCGAAAGACCACCTTCCACTCAAACAGGAGTCGGTTTCATCCTGGACTGAGTAGTGGAACTTCACTATGGCTTGCTGTAAGAGAAAACGGGATTAAATTGTGTACTGCAAAAAAAAAAAAACATGATACAACTGTTTTCTTAATAGGAAAAACCCCACTGGGGCTGTTTTCAGGTTTGTTAGATACCTATTTAAAAAGGGACATGCTTACATTTTAGGAAGTATCTATCAACATCCCCAGATCCTGACAAGAAGACAAAAGATCCTCCTCTTTGCTTGCATTAGGGAGCTAGGAGCCACAGAGGCTAGTTAGCTTAGCAAAATGAAAGGTAGTGGATGGGAAGATTAGCAAAGCTTCATGAAACATCACCATATATACCCTTTTTCTCCAAAAGCAGGCTTCGCCTGCAACAAACATTAACTGTGAAATAACTTGAAGTTGTAATTTTAGACGAATCGCCTGAACTGCGTTCCCGAGCGGGCGCGGTGAGTCGACTGCTGCTGGTTGAGTATGAAGACTTCCTCACAAATCAAGATCCTGATCTTTATTTATTAGAGCCAGAATACACAAGAGGAGGAACTAGAGGTTTGGGAAGCTGAGCAGGCTATGCTATCTCCCCATCCACTTCCATTCATTGTGCTAAGCTAACTAGCTGGTCAGTGTATCTTGTCTGGCTCTTGAGAGGATGGCAAATAAGTCTATTTCCCCAAAAGATGTTAAGTTCCTCCAGCACTGTTCCAACAGTTCCTTAACACTTGACTTCACCTCATAGAAGAATTCCTCCTCTGCATTGACAAACATGTATTCCTCCTTGGGGGGTCCTCCCCTGGCTGGGATGCTCTTGGTTGCCTCTTTGCACGTCTTGCTGATCATCAGACAGTAGTGACACCTCCCGCTGGGCTTATTTGTCCTCTGCGCTTCAGAGATCTCGTCCCTGAGGAAAAGAATGACACTTCACATTTCTGCCATACAGTCAAGTTTAGTTGTTGAGTTACATTTTTCTGATCCGTGTATAAAGACGAAGAAACTCCTGAAGCCCTTGGACTCATCAATGCCAAAGAAAAAATTTTTTTTTTCTTTACAAAAAAACATACCAACCATAAATCGTTACAACAATCACCACAGTTCAAATGCAACAAGGACTAATCTACCTAATCAAAATGGTTCATCCCATAAAACTGTGGGTAAACGTGTGAAGTGCGCCTCCTAGTGTTCAGATAGTTTGGCTTCTCTGGACATAACCTCGGGGATGCTGCAGCTCAGGTGTGAACCTCTCTGCATTGTTGAGTCCAGATTAAAGTAATTAGTTGTTTAATTTGGGTAGATGTGAACACGGCGATGATGATCGGCTGCGGACCAAAAGATGAGAAATGAGATTGTTTCCTCAAAGCAGCCCCATCTTTTACCACTGCAAACCACTTCTGGAGGACCGAGCTAGAAGGCAAACTTTACAAATGCCAGCCGAAAGGGCTGCCGAGTGCGCTTTGCATACTGAGATGCAGATAAGCAAAATGAAAAGCTCCCAGCAACCAGCCAAAGAGTGACTCACTACAACTTTGGAAAAATGCTCTTAAGTATACTAGAAGAGGACGCTAGTTAGGCAGGGCCAACTCACTGGAGCTGTTTGTGCAGCGGCAGGGCGATCTGTGGAGGTACGTTGATGAAGCGCTCACTCAGAAGCAACCCCACGGGTTTGCTGGTGTCACTGAGGATCTCCTCCAGCTGTTCAAAAACCCCTTGAGCTGAGTTCTTCTCACAATGATCCATGACCAGCTCCTTCACCTGCTCCACACACTGCACACCCTGCAGAGAGCATCACACACACATGAATTAGCTCGTCTCACATGTCTTATATTGTCAGATCTTTTGTGCTATATGTGTGTGTGTGTGTGTACCTTTCTCTCAGTGAGGTTGAGCATCGTGATGAAACCAAACACTTCATCTGGATCATCGTCATCGCTGTCCTCGGGCACCTCTGCTTGCTGGAGCAGGGAAAAAATTGCTGGAGTTAAAATGTTTGAGAAATTTGCCTGCGATAAAAAGAGGGTTAGGGTATTCATCGTCTCACCCTGATGACGCTGCCCACGTGATTCTGTTGGACGATAATATCCGTCATCTCCGATGTGTTTACGTGAGCCTTGAGGAAGAGCTGCAGCCAAACAAAGCAGAGGAGGCATTAGCTGACGCACAACATGTGAGGAGGAAACAGATGTTGATGTGAAAATCCAGAGACGCAGTCCCACACCTGTTGAAGGAGCTTCTTGATCCCGTTGTGGTCGTTGTCTGAAATTGTGTGAGCTTCAAAGTCCACAACTACCTCCTGAGTATGACACAATAACACACAAACGAAAAATGTTATTAATTTTTAAAAATATATTTAAACAGTATATAATGGACCAGAAATTCTGGTTGACATACAGTTGTGCTAATTAGTTAGCATTTAAGTAAATAGACAACACCAGCGTTGGTCAATATCGCCTCACCTTTAAAATTACCATTCGAAAGTAATTACACTCAATCAGATCTGATAAAAACAATTTATGCTGCTCGTCTGACAGCAGCTGGGTTCATTTTAGCTAACAACAGTTAGCAAGCTAGCAAGGCCAAGCAAACAAACGAGTGCATTTGTTCTTGTACCTCATTAATTTCCTCCTCTGATGCTTCACTGTCCTCCCCGCCAGAATCGTCATCCTCCTCCGGACTCTCATCGGAGCTGTTGTCACTCTCCTCCGGATTTTCACCCAAACCCACGGCTCTCCTCTTAGCAGACGAAGCCATGCCGTAAACGTGCGCTGAGCGTGTCACTGAGTGGGCGAGGCTAGAGGTAAATACGTCACTTCCGCCGGTAGAGAGGCTAGGAAACTAAGCCACTGACGACGCCATTACGGCTCCGCAGGCTCTACAAAGTCTACCGGGCGCAACGAGGGGAGAGCCACAATGTCGGCGATTTTCCTGAAGAGCGAAATGGGTTAAACCAATTGTGGAAGAGGGGTGGAAGTTATTTAGACTGTGATAAGACTTCGGTTTTTCCGGCACAAGTTGTTAAGTTAACAGTAAAATATCTAAATAAATAATAATTTATGTTCATATACGAAGGTTTCGGTGAGGCATTTTTTTAGGGGGGGCAATTTGGTGAAATTCACACCCCCCTTGAGCATAAAGTAAGTCGCCATGCTTAAAGCTCAAAGCGCAACTCAAGGTAGATGAATTTATCTAAATTATTTTGCCACATTTTATTATTTTTTTTGTCCGTCTTTTGTAGTTCGTAGCACTTTACAGTACCAGCAACATAAGAGAAGTCCCTTCTTGTCATTGAGCTTTAAAGCTTTATTTCAGCGTAGCTACGTTGTGCTGTCTGTTCTCAGCACGTCTTGCTAATGTAAACAATAACATGCGAGACTCGAGCTACAGTGAGTTTCAACACTACTGCTACTGAATTTTTGCTTCATATTCAAGTCCTGTCCAGGAACCCTTCTTGTCTACTGCCCTTTTATCAGCAGACGGCACATGACAGTTTTTAGGGTGTAGCTTTGCTCGCTGTGCATTCACACCCTCCTTCCTCCCTCTGTTTTTTGTTCTTTTTATTTCCAGGCTGATTTCATTTTGACAGCAACATTAATATTCCAGTCTGGTTCTTGGTCTTGTATTCTTATCAATTTGATTTCCTCCAGCGTTGTAGCAAAATGCAAGTTCTGCTTCTGAAGGAGCCTAGAGATGGAGATTCAGGGCCTGATCCTTACATCAAGGTACATCATATTTAATTGTACTCATCTAATCTAGCTGTTTTAAGGCTTTGTGTGTGACCTCAAATGTGTTTTTGCAACCTCCCCAGGAGCTGGCATCACATGGTCATAAAGGAACCCTCCTGCCAGTGCTCTCTTTTAAATTTGTTTCATCAAACACCTTGTCAGATAAGGTAATTTCATTTATTGCGGTAGTAGCTTTGTTCATCTTATTGCTCATGTCTTCTGTGGTTTAATTGCTTTTTCTGTTTTAGCTTTTTCAGCCAGAAAAACAGGGGGGTCTGATATTTACCAGTCCGAGAGCAGTGGAAGCTGTGAAGAAGTGCTTAGAAGCAGGCGAGCGACAAGAAGGTTAAAAAATACATCATGGCTTACAGTAATCTATGTCTTAGATATTTCCTTTTGCTAAGATCCCCCCCCCCCCCCAACTGTTAATGCAGAATGGAAGAACTCTGTGAAAGACAAATGGAATACCAAGTCCATCTATGTGGTTGGGAAGGCAACTGCTGCTTTAGGTATGTGATCGCCACCTATGAAAAGACTCCTAAAGGGAAGAAACAGCCATGCTTTTGTTTCCGCTCCGTCGATGATAATTATAACAGAGTGTGTCAGGCACCTGCTGCTCACACAAATGTGCGAAGTGTTGTTGGTTCCCCCGGTAATTTAGAAAAAGCTGGTGCACAAGTGACAGTTTGCTGTGACACGCAATTAAATTGTTGGAGCGAGCAGGTGCAGCACCCTCCTGAAACGTGCGTCACCCTCTTACTTTAACAGCTGAAACCATTTATTGCCTGCTTTTATTAGACTGGATTTTTGACCAATATCCCAATATTTTACAACCGTTTCGGCCGATGGCTGTTACTCACGGGTGTCGACTTTACACGTGTAAAAACAAGTTTATATGATACTGAAAAACACTTATAAACATTGTGAATGTTAATAGTAGCTTTTTTTTTTAATTTCCAAAACATTTGAAAAAAAAAAAGATTAACTGAATTGTTTCCTCATCGTAAATGACAGATGACGAGCAAAGATGAAGATATTTGAGCAGACTTTGCCGATGAATACTGATACATATGTTTAAATCGCCAATATCTGCCGATACCGATAAGTGCCGATAATATCGGTGTGCAGCATAATCAAAACAGCAGACGAGCGCAATGGTTTTTATCCTCAGTCGTGTATCGATGTATTGCGCTATACTAGTATCAGGTGATTAAATCGTACCATGTCTCATTCAGTATTTTAGCGCGTGTGCAACTTTGTGAAGATGGTAGTAAATTGACTGCAGCACGTTGTATTTTCAGCTGTACTGTGAAATTCATCAATGTTGTGTTCCACAGTACGAAATCTTGGTCTGAACCCGATCGGCGAGGACACCGGGACGGCAGAGGTTCTGTCTCGTGTTATCATTGAACGTACGTCCCGATTTTGAACGATGACATTCTTCATAGTTGTATTTTAAGAAATATTAAAGCTGGTAGCTAATATGACCTTATATTTAATTCTCAATATAGGAGAAGACACAAATATTCCACCACTTTTCTTCCCCTGTGGCTCAATTAAAAGGGAAGTCTTGCCCACGGCTTTAAGGGAAAATGGTAAGCTTGTTGTGCCTCAAGATTAAAACTCAGGGTGATAAAATTCCCTCTGGGGTTACACTAATTATAAAATAGTAATTGAACAACCATCGTGACTGCAGGGATCTTTGTTTCCAGGAGTGCCTCTAGAGACGCTGACTGTCTATCAAACAGCTGAGCATCCAGAACTGGAGAAAAATTTAACAAACTATTTTACAGAACAGGTAAAGTTCCGCTCTTATGAAAGTTCACATTTATATCTTTTATACCTTTACCTATGTTTTTTAAATTTTTTTTATTTCTACTGACAGGGAACTCCGGCGAGTGTAGCTTTCTTCAGCCCGTCAGGAGTGAAGTTTTGCCTGGATGTGATACGGAGGCTGTCAGATGAAAAGCTGACTCAAATAAAGGTATGAATTCCCAAATAAATAGATTTAAAGTGCCTCTCAGAGTTATTTAGACCTCTTTTTTTGTTTCCAGTTTGCAGCCATAGGACCCACTACACAAGATGCTATGGAAGCAGAGGGTCTGTGCGTCAGCTGCACTGCAGAGAAACCCACGGCTGAAGACTTAGCAGCAGCGATAGCTAAAGCGCTACAGTAACCTTGCACAAATCTGAAACTTGTCCGCTTTGTCCTTGTTTTGTTTTTTTGTTGGTATATGTTGTCATCCGTCAGTGTGCTGCTTTTTCTAACTTGTATGTAAAGTTATATTGCACTGAGAAAAGGAACATTTGTGCCACCAAAGCCATAAAAGTGAATATATTTATTAAGTTTGCTGAATGTAGTGAAACTGGATACCGACTAATGTATTAAAGCTCAGTGGTTATTCACTGTAAAACACTCAAGTGTGTATGTGTGTGTGTGTCTTATTCAAAGCAGGTGTTGACTGAGGTTATTACTACCCTAGACCACCATTCACCTCCACATGAAAGTGAATGTTTTTACTTGTTTCCGCAGGTCAACGCCATTCGATTGAAAAGCAGTGGAGCATGCGTAGCACGTGCATTCAATGCAAGCGCTTCCAAACAGTAGAGTCAGGTTTACGCTTCACACCTTCAACTGGGCGTGGAGAGACTCAGGATTTGCCTATAAAGCTGAAGTGGTTTCATCTGTATGTAGTCTGAGCAGTAATCCGACGCCACGATGCTGACTTCTATCCAGCTGATCATTTTGTTTTTTTGGACAAGCATCAGCAGTTTAACTGACACAGAGAAACTTTTCCATAATCGGGATCATTCTGATGTACGGACGCTTGATTCCCATCAAGCTGAGCTCATAAAAGACAAGTACACTGCTCAGGTAAAACTGCTTCTTGCTCTTTTACATGTCAGCATCCATTCCAAATGTTCTTATTCTATGTCTTGTTTAGCTCTTCCTCTCTAGATATGGCTTCACTAAACCAGTGAACTGGGAGGCGATCCAGTACGACTTCCTTGATGATCTCCCAGCCGCCATCCAGGAGGGGACCTCGGAGGTCCGCTCGAGGGATCCTCCTCCAGATGATGATCGCAACAGTCCAACTGCATTTATTTCAGCACTTAAAGAGTTCCAGAGGGTCTCGGGCCTGCCTGTCACTGGGGTGTTTGACGAGGCCACCAAGTTAGCCATGAACAAACCGAGGTGTGGAGTCCCCGATAAGGAGGTAGACCTGAACCCTGCAGACGCACCTGAGGAACACAGTCCAAGTGACACTTTTAATGAGACTGACATCAACAACACAGCAAGTAATCTAAGTGGTGACAGTTATTTTGTGACTAATTCGTCTGAAAATGATTTGAATGACACAGAAAGTGTTCTCACAGGCGTTTCTAATGACACAGAAGATTTCTTTTTAACTAAAACCTCCATAAACACCACACGCGACATCAAGAGGGAAGCAAACAGCGAAGTGGCGCCACGCAGGAAACGTCACCTGGCCTCTCTGGTATCCGAGAGCAGGCGTAAGAGAGACGTGAGTGAAACAGGTTACATGGCCTTTTCTAAGAAGGTGTTGAAGTGGAGGCTGATGGGTGAAGGCTACAGCAGTCAACTGTCCATAGAGGATCAGAGGTACATCTTCAGGCTGGCCTTCAGGATGTGGAGCGAGGTGTCTCCCCTGGACTTCCTGGAGGACACGCGCTCCCCGCTGGAGGATATTGATATCAGGCTCGGCTTTGGCACCGGTAGGTCAGCTCATATGGCACTGGCACACATTTCTGCTCCCACAAGAACTGAGACTTTTTACATGCTCACTGAAAGTGAGGCAAATCTAGAGGACGGATGTGTTGAATATGTCTGTTAGGGGCTGGGGTTCAGTCTGAAATGTTTGAATCTTTGACTGCGGTATCTTTTCCTGACCGCTACCTTTTTTTCCCCCCGATAATATTTTTTTTGAAATGACACCGCATATTGACATCACAAATCTCTGGCTTTAATTTGCTGCTCCTCTGTATTCTCACGCGCTAAAACAGGTTCATAACATGAAAATGAAAATCAATTTACAAAAGTGTGTTTGAACTTGTCTTGGAGATTTACGCGTTAGGTGTTAACAAATTGGTCTTGAATGACACATCTAGAATTTGTCCTGAAAATTAATACGATGTGCAACATTCTTGAACTGTAAAATTAGTATCGTTTCATTCAAGGCCGCAGAGAAATCACTGCATCGTTTATATTTCTATACCGCTCAGGAAGACACCTGGGATGCACCCAGAGATTTGATGGAACTGGTCAAGAATTCGCCCACGCCTGGTTCCTAGGTGACATTCACTTTGACGACGATGAACATTTCACTGCTCCCAATGCAGGCAGTGGCATCAGCCTCCTGAAAGTAAGAACGCCATGAAAGTGAATGTCAGGTGACAAAAAAAAACAAAACTAAAACAACCCTCTTCGATTTGGTTCATGTAATTTGAATTCTACATGTGTTTAGGTGGCAGTTCATGAGATTGGCCATGTCTTAGGCCTGCCCCACATCTACAGACCTGGATCTATAATGCAGCCCAGCTATCTGCCTCAGGAGTCTGGCTTCGAGATGGACTGGATGGACAGGAAAGCCATTCAGCATCTCTATGGTATGTGATTACAGCACCATCTAGTGGACGTCACTCATAAAACCACACCTGATACACTTAACGCATACACAGGATCAATATCATGTTAACTATGTATTTATTTACACCAAATACATCAAATATATAAGTTTCTCACTCTTGAAAAGTAGTAATATTCTAAGCCTCCATTTACATCTTCCCTGAAACTGCCTGAAGCTCCCCCAGGGAGGCCCACCTCACACTTCCAAAAACCTCTGCTGTCAAGGTTCAAGTTAAAACAAACTGGGGAAAAAAATTGTGTGTGTGTGTGTGTGTGTGTGTGTGTGTGTGTGTGTGTGTGTATCTCCAGGGGGCTGTCAAGGTCGATTCAACACAGTGTTTGATTGGATCCGAAGAGAGAAGACACCCTATGGAGAGGTGGTCATCCGCTTTAACACCTACTTCATGAGAGACAGCTGGTACTGGCTGTATGAGAACAGAAATAACAGAACGCGCTACGGAGATCCGGTGGCTCTGCAGATCGGCTGGCGTGGAATTCCTAAAGATGGAGTAGATGCACATGTGCACGTGTGGTCCAGAAAAAGAGATGCAGTTTATTTCTTTAAAGGTAAACCTGCAGATAAATCACATAATGATTCCTACTGTGTCTCAGAGGAGAGATACATGATGAGTTTTGTGTGTGTTGGCAGGTACTCAGTTCTGGAGGTACGATAACGATAACGATCGGGTTTTCCCACGGGACCCGGAAGGTCACAGCTATCCGAGGTTAATCTCCAAAGGTTTCCCAGGGATCTCCGGTCCGATTGACACGGCGGTTTACGATAGGAAAGACTCCCACATCTACTTCTTCAAAAACACTCTCGTAAGAATAATATCTTCTCATTAACTCTGGCGCTGAGACAAAGGAGGCGTTTTAATAGGTTAACACACTTGATTTAGGGATTATCTGGTTTGAGGAGGATTAAATTGGTGATGGCTTACCAAGAAGGCTACAGGGAGCCATTCTCACAGGCACCATAAGCAACATCACTATGTTAGATTTGAAGGTTCTGGTCCTACTGGGGCCTCCTCAGAGTCAGAGGAACCTCATCTACTAACGTGGGTTCCTGGTAGTAAGGTGTCATATTTGTTTCCATGTTCTGTTCCAACAGGTTTACGCATTCGATGTAGAAGCCAACAACTTGGCGAAGGGCTACCCAAAAAACCTCCGAGACGTTTTCCCTCCTGTGGCGAGCGGCGATCATCCAGGCGGCGGCATCGATGCAGCCTACTTCTCCTACACCCACAGCGCCATCTTTCTTCTCAAGGGGACGCGCTTCTGGCAGGTGGTGGGCAGCCGCAATCGCAGGCGCCGGCCCTTTCTACCACAGAATGGCCTGCTGCCCCATAAGGAGGTGGATCAACACTGGTTCGACATCTGTAACGTTCATCCTACCGCTCTCAGACTAACCAGGTAAAGGTGCTGAAGCAAGGGCACTGCTTACAATGTGTGTATTTGTACTCGGAAACCCCATACTTGTTCAACACAAGGTGACATACCGAGACCCAGACCTTATTCACACTGCCAGTCAGATTTTCTGGCATATTCAGAAAGTATATAACATCGCCAAAACCTGTGTTTAACCATTTAGTGTGTTTAACTTCATTCCAACTCATTACTGCAAATTTGATATTAAATTTGGCATAAAAAAAAACTGATTTCCATGAAAATACACCTCATCTTAGTAATGTGCTTCTGCGCTTGTCTACAAGTTCTGGTGACTATGAATTGGAAGATCATGGTGTATTTGTGTTTACACACCTGTAGCTTTGACGTGTGTGTGTTCACACGCAGAATATGATAAAAAGGATAATAAACTATTTATAGAGCACTTTTCCTTCAAAACAGTGCTTTGTAAGATTTAAAAGTACAAAAACACATTCAAAAAGGATATAAAAGGTCAAAAAACACAGTTGAAAATGATCTAAACAGAGAAAATGATGCAGATGATACTTAAAGTGCAGTAGAATATTCGGATGATAATCAAAAATAATCCGACCTTTTGTCCTATGCCTTGTCATTTCTGAACCAGGAGGACAGCAAATGCTGTAAATTAAAAAAAAAAAAAAAGAACAAATGTCAACATTTGGACACAAATCCGATCTTGTCGTTTGCAAATAACGGTGCGGACGGAAAAAAGATTAGATTAGAGAAACAAATCCAATTTGTCTGCCAGTCTGAACGAGCGCCTTTATTTAGCTCGCAACAACTGGGATTAATTTATAGACAAAGAAGGTCAGAGGTCAGCAACACAATGGACCACAGCACCAACGCGTCCCCTCCTAACCAAACTGACAAAAACAGCTATATCAGTATTATGTTGGCTATTTTTTTTTTGTTAAACAATGCGTGTTATTGATTGCTTCTGTTTCTCATTTAGGGGTGCAAACTCAATCTTCTATAGCACGATCGTGACTAAACATGTTCGTTGAATGTTTCCCGTGTGTTATTGCTGTTCTGTGTCGAGCTGCTCGGTGTGTAAGTGTGAATCGCTTTTACATGATAACCTTAAAAAGAAGAAGTGCGTACAAAAGGAATAAAGCATCAGCCGCAGTGTGCTTCTTTATAATTATGGAGCGACGTGTCATAGCAGCATTGGGCTTTTACATGTGCTAGAATACATGTATAAAAACGATTACGAGTTGTTACCGATGAGAAGCGTTTTTGTATATGACAGAAAAGACTCTCCTGTCGTACATAATTATCTGAAGGGCGTCGCACTCACACTCCTGCGGTGGTTTTATGATCCTTTCTTATTTTCACAGTATGTTGCAGGGCAGAATAATACACTGTTACTACTTTTCTGATGATAATAGTGTAGGTGCAGACCGCAAAAATTGCAGACCCACAAAATTGCCGTCAACAACATTACAAACAGAAACATGATGTTTCTGTGTTAACTTGTAAAGAAGGCAGCTCTGTCAATTTAAAAAAAAACCCAAAACCTGGAGGTGGGGAAACGTATATTTACTGATCTGCGTCATTAAGGAAAAATATATGTACTATTAATCAACCCCCCCCCCCCTCCCCATAATCAAATAAAAAAATCAAGTCTTATTACTTAACGCTGTTCCATTTTATCCTAATCATTCCAGCATGGTGTAAAGAAACAGAACATTGATTCTGTAATCAATATGTAACTTGAAGACTCTTATTAATTCAGCTCATTTGAGGAGATTAAGCTCCTGGTGGGATCCAGATAACTAGCGTTGTGCTCCAGGCACTCCATAGGCTATATTAATAAATTGAAGTAGAAATCAATTATAAGCAAAGGAACAAAATGTCAGGGTAAGGGTATGAGACAGATTTCATGAGATGATGAGTCTGTTCGTACAGTTACAGAGGGAGCGCCCCCCCCCCCCCTCCCCCTCGAGTGGCATTAACAGCATACTAATAAATGTCCTTGTTCATCTTTCACTGCAGGTTTTTGCTTTTTTTTTTTTTTTTCTTTTTTTCTTGAGTGTTTTGCTTCAGCTATATATCTGGGCTATTACTGACAAAGAAATGTTTTCTGGGTTAATTAAAATGGTAATTAGAGGTAATTATACGATATACAGACATATTTTATCACTTTAATAAACATTATACTTCATAATGGAGTGTGTGCATGTTTGTTGCTGCAGTATAATGTGCAGTTTCCTCAACAGGAAGTATTGATGGACTAATATTTAATGTAAGCTGATGTAGTGCAGTGGAGGTTTCTTTATCCTGTGTATCATACATCTGCACCCCGGAGTTCCCCGAACAGACGAATCATTAATGCAAACTGTTATTCAAATTTGCAAACTACTTGGCAGCCGTACTGCACAGCTCAATGATCTGTGCTTCTGCAGCGGCAACAGTGCCGCTATTGAAGCACTCTTTTCCTACACCGCGGGCCTCTTTGGATGTGATTAAGATAAATGAAATCAGTCATGCCGATGGAACCCGAGCTGTAGCAGCGGCGGCGGTGGCGGCGGCAGCAGCAAAAGCCCCGCAGAGATACAAAAACCTGTGTCATGGCATGGAGGAAGCACAGAAATAGGAGAAAGGAAGAAAAGACCCTCAGCATTGGTTATGTATAAATCCACCAAACTTCTGCTGGAGCTGCTGCCTCAAAGCTGAGCCTGAGAGTCCTTGGTAGCCTTCATCATCTTTATTTCTTCTCGCCCTGCTGTTATGAAACATTTTTTTCTTATCTTGGTCAAAGAAAACCCAAACTATGTTTGTCTAGTTGTAGTTGATGAAAAGTGAACCTTGACTCCTTGCTCACTTCTGGGTTTTTTTGGATGCTGTTTTGGACTTGGTCTCATAGTGTTTTGATCATTTTGGCATTTTAGTTGTGATTATTTGCTCTATAATGTTTTTTTGTAATGATTTAGTCTACGAAATGTGGAAAAAGGAACGCTTTTAGTCAACTTTTTCTCAGTGAAATCTGAAAAAGTCACTGACCAAAGTTTTTCAGTCTGGTTTTTGTCTGTGAATATTTTCAGTCCAGTTTTTGTTGAAATCTGAAAAAGGAGTTGACGACAATTTTAGTTGACAAAAACAACAACAACAAAACAGTGGTTCATGCACATTTTTGGGCTGTTTTTTTGTAACTTAAATCTTGATAGAACAAGAAGGCGGTTGAAGAGCAATTTTAGTCTCGTTTTCATCAACAGAATCTGAAAACGAGTTGTAACGAAGAAGTTCTTTATGCTGGCTTTTGTTCACAAAATCTGACAAAAGGGTTAGTTGGAGGTGAAATCTGAATAACGCTAATTGCACTTTTTCTGTCTCGTAATCTAAATCGAATCTAAATAACTCGTCCTGTTGTGTCGTCTCTTGTGTTTCCATCGAGTGTTCATATAGATTTGTATTGCGAGAGCACATCAATGTCCAGTGGGGACTTTGCTGTCTGCTGTCCTGTCTCTCTCAAGAATATTATTGATAGAAACGTCCGTGGAAGTAAAGCATTTAGAAGTAATCCACTTCCTGGATCTCTCTTGGGAATTTTCTGTCAGTTGCACCTTGTTGGCAGATTGTTAAATAGTTACAATTGATTATGTGTTTACACCTTTTATTACGTGTTCTCTCAATCTGTCGTTAGCTGTCCGCCGCCTGCCCGCGCAGAAATAGAGCGAGTGGTGACCTCATCGTCAGGGGGAAAAAAAAAAAGGGAATAAACAATTCCATTTCTTTAGGAATATATTGATCAGCAGCCTTGGAGGGAATGTGGAGGATGTTTCCTGCATCCTGTTCCTCAGTTGCACCTCGGCGTCGGCCAACTGGATTTCAAATCCATTTACTGTCTTGTTATCATTAAAAAAAAAAAAAAGTAACAGTTTCGGTAGCAAATATATGAAAAGTAATCACGTAAACCTCTTTGACCTCAGGTAACTTTGCTCTTCCGTGAATCGTTAGAGCATCATGTCATCTTGACATGTACTGTATAACTATAACTGTATATGTGCAAATATGTCCCTATATTTTTAAGATGAAGCTGTCACGGTATAAAATACATAAGCAGCAGGGAGTTGTGCACATTGTAGCAGCGTCTCAGCGTGTTAGAGAAGATAGTAACCAGTAGAGGGAAACCTCCACACACAGAAGTAATCCCCACGGTAACCACTCACTCCCTCACTGGCACTGAGTCTTACTATTGATTTGCTATTGTTCCTCACGAGCTGATCAAATGATCACGCGCAAACCCCGTCAGAGCAGAGAGCACAATCGCACGTTTGATATCAGAACACGTTCAGACAGATGCTGAGTGACGAAACAGATTAGTAGATGACACAAATAAAGGAAAACCCTGAGCATATTTTAGGACCGTTTGTGTATGAATTCAGTGATATGTATCTTTTTACTTCTCACATTTTATTTAATTTTCTATAATATTTGGGGAATATCTTTGCCAAAGATGTCAGTTGGTGAATGTGAGGGTGTATTTTGAGCGCAGAGGAAGAAAACAGAGGATTTTTTTTTTTTTTGGACCGAGCTGTATATGTCCTGTGCGTGTGTGTGTGTGTGTATTATTGAAATGACAGGTTATGGAAATACATTTTCCAGGGGTATGTGCAGTGTTATATTTGATAGGTAATTTGTAGGAGCTGCCAGAGATTCTAAGGCAGAGTGCGGATCACCATTTTATTCCGACTTAACCTGAAAAGCGGATTGTGAGTTGAAAGTTGTTTTTGCACATTAACTCTTGAGTGACGTCGTTAACAAGACTTGTTTGCAGTGGTCCCCCCCACCCCCACCCCCCAAAAAAACCACAACAAAAACGCAGAACAACCATCTTAGCTCTGTCAACAGCACATAAAGCAAAACATGTTAGACGCGTTCTCAAAGATGCGTCCACGTATGTAAATGCACGTGTGCACCTTCACACTGTCCTCCTGCTTTTCTTCTAGCCCCCCCCCCCCCCCAACAGATAAAGAAGTTCGGATTAAAAGAGAAAAACACTGACTGATGCCTTCACAACTGCCTCTCAATTTCACATTCAAATCAATATTTCAAAAGCTTTATCATCAAATAGTTTCCAGCAAAGTGCTCCTCGAATCTTTAATGCCGAGAAGAGGTAAATAGGATTTTGAATTCACAAACCCCAAGCTTTCATGCAGTCATTATACCGTGAAGAGAAGGAAACTCTTTGTGTGACTAAGAACTGTGTTAAGTCTGCAGTAAAAGCATTTTTTTTTTTAAGTGACAACAAGTATCTCTGACTTTTTTTTTTTTCCTTCCATGGCTACATGTGAGCAGGCGTCGCTGTATGCCAAATGGAAATAGTACAGTAATTACACATCTCCTCTTGAGAATACTATCAAACAGACTAATTTGAATGCGGTATCCAAATCATGCAAGTGTAATTAAGTATTGTATAGCCTCATGCATTATGCAGCATTTAGGAATTTACTAAATACCTGATAAACAAATAGCGTGGGTGTGAATAGAATATGTTACCACCGGCTATCAGCCTACTAATACGTCGCCATATTTTGCGCTGGAATCTCGTCATATATTGAACCTTGACCTTTGGCTACAGAGGAGCGGCGGAGACAAAACAAGGGTCTTTTCTGATGATGTCAGTCTGAGTGGCAGTTGCAGGTCAGGGGGGAGGGACAAGGCTGTCCCACGCATGGTCACACAGGGGTGGCCGCCACCGCTAGCCTGGGAAAGTGACAGGAAGAGGACGTGCCATGGCAGGCTTTGTCCGCCTGGACGGGCAGGTGGACGTGACAGATGAAAAACAATGAACATTGAGACAACCTTTAATCTTTATTTCTTACTTTTGTTGTTTGGGCTTGCTTTTTAAAGGGCCAGTCGATGAAATTCCGTTCAGTGGCCTTTGATAAGCCGCCACAGAAACACATGGAAGAGCTTTTCTGCCAGTAAATGATAGACTAAGACCAAATATAGCCTTAATAATACAAATAATGCCATGGTAAGTCATAATTATGACATAAAAAGTTAAAATATAAGATAAAATTTAATAATTTGGAGATACAAAAAGTGATAATGTGAGGATCAAAAGTCACATGTCATGATTATGAAATGGTATGTCTTAAATTGTATGGAAAATCATAAATGTGAGACTAAAAACCCTACATTTCTGAGAGAAAAGTCATAATTTTGAGTTAAAAAGGTGAAATTATAAGATTAAAAAGTCAGATCTCATAAATACAATTTTGTTTTCAACCACAGAGTTTTGACTTCTTCAGTCGTTATTTCTCAGTTGTTTTCGCTCCCATTTTAAAAGGTCACTTCACCGAGTAATAATTTTGCCTTTTTAATCTCCATTTTATCACGCTTGGGATGTTTCTGCTTTATTTCCTTGAACTGGCAGAAATAAGCTTCCGTAGGAGCACCCCTGGAGCATCAAGTAATAATGTCAAGTGGCGGACTTAGGGGGTCTCGTCTTTCCTCCTCCGCCTCCTCTCTCTGATCCCGCTCTCACCAACCGCCGCCGCCATCATCCCTCTCCAACTCTCCCCTGTGGCTGTTTCCAGATCCCACCCTGATTTTGCCCGCTCACCTCAGCATCCCCCCCTTCTTTCTTCTCTTCTCTGCTCTCTCTCTTCCTGTTTGTAGCAGTGGAACAGATGGGGCTGAACTCGAGAGGCAGGGGCGAGAGCGGGAGGGGGGTTCTTTCGTTAATGGGGGGACGGTGTGTGTGTGTTTGTGTGTGTGGGGGGGGGTGTCACACTTTGTGTTCCATGCCAGTCTGTGTGTGTTCAGACCAAATTGGGTCTGGAAGGTGTACAATAAGTCTTTCAGATACTCCTTCAACTCATGTGGGACTTGTAGTCACTCTCTGAACCAAAATAATAAAAAAAAAGGTGGATGAGAGAATTTTTGTTTCAGCATCTTTGTAAAAGATTTTTAGATTTTATTTACTGTAACTCTATTTTCGCTCGAGCATAGATTTTTTGAGCTTTTGTTCCCTCTCTCAGCCTCTCGTGGATCCTGCAGCAAACCTCCACCAGCAGTTCCTCGGTACGTTATACAGAAATGTACTCTAAGATCTGTGAAGGAACACGAGCTGGCCTGCAGATGCAGGTTCCAAACTGTCGGATCCAAACTTCTAGAAGAGCTCAGCTACAGCTGTGTTGGATGAAACGTGGTACCTGTACTTGCGCGGCACACGGTTTTCCCTCTGCAGTCTGGAGGTTAGCACAAACATCTTTGGTGCACACTTGAAAGTAAAAACCATCCATAAGCCCACACACTCAAAAATAGAGGTACTTTGTCGGCCATTTGAAACAGGATTGTGTACTGTACCGACAGTTCTCTTGGTCGTAAGATACACGTTTGACCTCTTGAAGACCAATGTTGTTCTGTGGAGGTAACAACTCTGACTGGAACGTTCTGCAGACGGATACAAATAGCATGGAACTTTTCTCATCTCAGAGTGTGTAGGTTGTGTCACAGAGGGAGACAGGTTGTAACTGACAGAGAATGTGATGTGCAGTTGGATCCCGCTACTGTTACTGATGCCGCATGATGTAATGTGATGTAATGAAAATCAGGTGTTGTAAATTAAAAAAAAAAAAACAACTTTTGAAGTGTCTGGTACAGTGCATACTGGTTAAAAGAACACTCTATGAATTATTATTATTACCTCTGATTTTACCAAAGTGTCTATAATAAACTGTCATTCTCAAAGTTATTTTTATAAATTGATTCTAATCACAATACTTACTGGTCATAAAGAGAGAAAAATAGCCACAGGTCAGGGATCAAAATATATATTTTTCTCTTTCTGTGGCCAGTCAGGGGTTCTGTACCGTTATGTGAAAAAGAGCTGATTTATTATCCACCCTTGGTCTTCTGAGGGTCACGTCTGTCTCTGAACTGCCTGCCTGAGTTCTCTACAGGCTGGCCACCCTTCAGAAGGCCCCCCAGCCCACACAGAAAACAGGCTAACCTCCCACATTCACAGTGGACCAGTGACTGACTGTCACTTTCACCCCGGTTTCTATTCTGAGGTAGCGTAACAAAAGTTTGACACATTTCCTCTGGAATATAAAACTATCGCGTCCATCCTGTGATACATGATGAGACCGAGCTGCAACGCGAGGTATCCGATTCTCTATTTGTCTCTTAAGTGTGCTGCCAAATTATCATCTGACTGAAACTGCTCTTCCTTCCTTCCTGTTGTTGTTGATTTTTTTCAACAGAATTTACAGTTTCTTGAAAGTTGCATTATCACACACACACATCCGTCCGTTCACTCAGCACAAACAGTTGTTTAGCAGCTACATGGAGATCTGAGTTCTCCAAACAGATGCCTTTTCTTTTTTTTTTCTTTTTTTAAATGAATGTCAGCCAAGGAATGTATTTTGCACATCAGTGTCAAGGAGGTTATTTTATGTTACAACCTCTGGCTGGTGTTGGTAAGTGTTTTTATCAGTGTACCAAACGGCGCGTAACGTAAAATGAGTATCACATGCTTTTCACCTTGAAGGAAGTGGTGTGTATTCTAGCCGCTGCTCTTGGAAGTGCTGTGTGTCAGCCATGAGAGATTTATGTCTTCAGAGAGGAACTTCTCTCCTCCTAATGTTCATGCATTACATTTTGGAAGACTCAGTAGGCAGGATTCTAGCTGGGAGCTGCTGGGGTTTGAGCTTTGGCTCCCTCCCATGTAGGTCACACCTTATTATGGCAAATTTAAAAGTTCTTGCCATGACTCTCTGTTTAGAAAATGAGAAGGAGGTCCCTTGTGTGCATGTGTGTCACAGATTTAAATGGTACCGTTTCACCTCCTTTCTGGAGTGTTTTGTTTGATCTAAATGAGAATTCGGAGAAAGTGGA
This sequence comes from Aulostomus chinensis, assembly GCF_037954235.1. Classification (NCBI taxonomy): domain Eukaryota; kingdom Metazoa; phylum Chordata; class Actinopteri; order Syngnathiformes; family Aulostomidae; genus Aulostomus; species Aulostomus chinensis. Next base: position 16,477,645 of record NC_141342.1, on the reverse strand, counting down.
ACAGCTTGTGAAGGAGCAGTGAGAAATTGAGACTGACGTTGCCACCTCATAGCCCTGAAATTGTGCGGAGTAGTTGTGCCAGTGTCTTTGTTTGGAGATTAATGTTGCGTCAGTCACATTCTTTGAATGAGGGACACTCGCCAAACTGCATGGTGAAATCTAGCTACATCAAAAACACCCATTCGGATGCAGAAGAAAATAGGAGAGAAGCATTTGGAGAGAATCATAAATTTATCTGACATGCATGGGCTCCTGCTGTTATGAGCTGCTGATATTCTGCCAGTCAAAGCTTGCCATTTGTGGCATCATAAACCTCTGTGTTTTAACTTTGTGAGCATGTCTTTGTATGTGGGTGGAACATTGCTCGGTTGCGTTATGCGGCTGTACACACATAGCTCTGAATTAGGAGGCCCCTCTTTCTCTCTCTCTGTTTTTTTCCCCCCTAAAGGCTTTGCTCAGGGGCATGACACATTTCTGAGGGGCTTTGGATCCCCTGGCCTGATAATTCCTTCAATTATTCAATGGTTGGCTGGCAGTTGAAGTGAGGCCATGAATAAAGCAATTCTGTGGGCATACGAGCCCTGACAATACAAACACACTATTAGCACTCATTTCCTCTTTTTTCCTTGAAGAAACACAACTGCATATTTGGAAAATGGAGACTCTGAAAGCAGGGGTGGATGATTAAACAGGTCTGCTCCGACACCAACAACCTGCCCCCTTCTTGACCCTACTCTTACACGCCTGGCTAGGTTACTTTTGTGGATCACGTGGTACCGGTCGTCTCACCCTTCGAATGGCCCTCAAAATAGTATATTTTCAGACGCAGAGAAAATTCCCAGGATGCTTTGCAAAACGATGCATGAAAAAAATGGCTACCGGAGAGGGTTAAGAAGCCTATAAATGTTTTGTTTTTTTTTAAAGCAAATTACCATGCAAAAATCCATTTGGAATTTCCAAAGGGAAACATAATTGGACGTTGCCAATCGAAACAACGTCAATTTAATGTTGATGCAAGTAATATGTAATTATAACCCTCGTCAATTTGTCAGTGACAGCACAGTAGCCACGTTAGCTGTTTTTTTTGGTTGTTTTTTTTGAACAAACCAGGTAATTGATACATTTATGAGATGGAATTGATAACTGCTTTGTAGAAAAAGAAGTAGTCTGTCAAACAGCTGTGGTTGTAGCAGTAGCAGGTAGTAATTTTGCACAGTAGATACATTCTTAATGTCAAAAATCCAACACTTTGGGTTCAAGATTGGGCAGAAAGATCAAAGTTAGAGGGTCCGAACACTCTTGCAGGAGTGAGCTTATTACTGCTCGTGCAGTCACCTCTGGGGTTCATCCCTTCACTCTCTTCGTTAGACTTTGTGAATTCAGGCGAGTCCCCCCTTCTTCTTCTTTTTTCCCCTTCTTCAATGTTTGTGCCTTGCTCGAGCTAACACGCATCAGATTATAGCCTCCTTTCTTCTGGAGAGGCGCCACTCTAGTGGTCGAGTTGATCTTCTCAGACACCCCCCTAACTTAGTGCAGTCAAGTGTAGGACAAAAGCAAAAGCAGGGGTGCTGCGCTCCGCCCCTAATGAAGTTGTAGGTCTTGTTTCTCTCTGCGCTCTGTTGGAGAAACAAAGCTAATCATAGTGAGAGCAGCCCCAGACTGCTCCAACAGAGGGACCAGGTGCTTGTTCTTTTTTTTTTTTGTGCCTTCGTCTTTTCCTTTTTTTCCCCCCTCCACAGTGCACCTGTCTTTAACCATCTGCACCTGCTGTCTGTAATAAGAAAAAGGGTGCAGCTCACAGCAGTCCCTGGATGTAGGATGTGATGGTGTAGTTGAATGTGATGATGCCTCAAAGCTAGACAGAGCATACACATCTTTCATCTCCTCCATAAATCCATAAAGTCTGGCTTAACGTTGACCCTGAGCAAAGAAACGTGTCACAACAAAGGCAAAGAATTCTGCCTCTCACACGCGTGGTAACACCGAACCACTAATGTGTGCAGACAAAACTGTCAGACAACTTTAGATTAGTGTTGCGTGTATTTAGGAAACGCTAGGTCCTTTTCACTCCCGTGGCGTCCCATTGTTGCATTATTTTAATCTTCTCAGCGGCAGATTTCTGATGTATTCGGTTCACCGGAAGGTCAAGGACAAGGCAAACGCTCCTCCCGCTTCTTCCATCCATAACTCAAGAGTGTTTTATATAATTTTGTGCATCTTGAATTCATGGCATGTAAAATTCATCAGCAAAAAGATGGATTCAAAGCCCGTGTTGAGTTTTCAATGCTTTCTGTGGAAATACAAACTTCAGCCGGTTGTATTGTGTTGAATAAAGGGCTGGCCTTCAAAATCCAAATAATTCACCTTTGAATACAAAATGATGAAACCATGGGCTTTGATGCGTACCCATGGGGGAGGTGGGAGGTTGCGGGGTTGCAAATGACTGCCAACTTACTTGAGTGTCTCTCCAATATAGCGCCCCACCACCACCACCACCACCGCCGCCGCAGCCACCACCACCACCCCGCTGCCGCCTCTGCCAGCATCTCCGTGCCAGACTCTGCTCCTCCAGATAAACAAATGCTGGACAAATTTCTCTTTGTTAAACCGGTGTTGACTGCTGCATAATAATGAAGGCTGGTGCTGCCAGAGCATGTGTCCAGCCAGTAATGATCCTCCTGTCTGAGAGGACAATGAGGAAAGAATGTATTCATACAGACGGACCCCTCTGCCACTCTGCTGTACATTCTTCCTTTCCTGACTGTCTTGGCATTAATTTGTCTTTGTAAACAGGAGTCCAGTCACTCCACACAATTATCCTGGAATGTATTCATAGCAGGTCTGGGATGCAGCCCAGGGCAACCTTCTTACCATTCTTTCTTATTTTGGCTGACTTATCATTCAGTAGATATCACAACATGGGCCTAGCCTTTCCGTCCTTTTTTTTTTGGTTGTTTTTTTTTTTTAATAATCAAAGGCAGATTGTTAAAAAGAAAAAAGTGTAAAAAAAAAAAAAAAAGTGATTGATAAAATATCAAAACTGCACGACAGAGATCAACAGGCTCCGACAGTTCTCCAACTGTATGCAGTGCTGCTTTTGAAATCTTCATTTTGATTGATTTTTTTTTTTTTTAAATGGAAAAAAGAAGAAGCACTTTGCTATGGAGCTCTGTTTAATTATGCATGGGAGAGGTCTGGTGGCTGTAGGGAAAGAGGTGAGAAAGGCTGCTTGGTTGTGGAATACTTTGATACCTGGCAGCTGGATCTCACTTGTGCAGATTAATATTAGTTTTAGAATATCACACATCATTACGGAATTGGCCAGATCACAAGGTTACTGTGATAATGAGGAGATGACAAGACGGTAAACTTCAACGCTGAGATATGGATTTAAACATGCTTTACAAGGCTGGAAAAGGAGGCTGATTTTCTGCAGGGTGAGACCGGCCATATCCAATTAAATACACAAGGTGAAGGGATTTGCATCGTGGTGTAAAATGCAAAGATACGATGCAGTTGTTTTAAAAAATGTAAAGCTTTTCCAAAAGGAAGTTCTTCTTCTTCTTCTTCTTTTTTTTTTAATCCCCCTCGTACATCTAATAAGTTGGAAATCAGTAGTTGTTTCAACCGGCTGAACACCAAAAGGCAAGCTTTTGAGCAGGGGTGCTAATTGGCCTCCAGTTGGAACAATGTTTTGCAAAGTTGACCTTCAAAATTGTTGTTAACCAAAAATTTACCGCAAAAAAAGAAGAAGCGTAAATCCCTGCCTACAAGGGCTAAAGATGCAGTGGTGACAGAAACCTGGGAAACCAGGTAAGAACTCTGAAAGACATTTCAGTGTTTGGTGTTAATGGGCATTGCTAACTTCCTAGCTTGTTAGCTTTGCTCTCTTTGTGGTCTGTGCATTTCATTCTGCAAAATGTGCAGTCAGCACGTTAAAGTCTGTTCATTTAAAATTACCATAGTTCATAACCACAGGTTTATGACACGCCGCATTTGCGAGGTGCAGCTCTGCCGTAATCTTGCGGAGATGAGGGGACCCGTGTTCCAACTCTGCTTGGGGGGGGGGTTCCTGAGCAGAGGATATTTTGAAACGATGGGACCAGAAGGTCAAGGTGAATGAGGGGATGTGAAGGGTGAAAGCATTTAAGAGGGCTGGGGTATGGGGGTGTGTGTGTGTGTGTGTGTTTCAGGGGTCAGGGGAGGGCCACCATAGCGGTAGCACTTTGTTCTAGTATGAGGATAATGGAGCAGTGAAAGAAGGAAAAAAAAAAAATCATACATTGCATTGTAGCTTTGCATTTGATGGATTTTTGACTCCCTATTCCCAGGGAGACTCATGTTATCTGACTGATTGTCCCTCGAATCCCATCACGCTCATACATAAAACACACGTTCCAGCAGTTAGATTAATTTAAAGCATATGCATTGCACTAGTGCTTTTTATGTTAACAATTTATCTCATGAACATGGACAAACCCACTGAGAAGCTCTTGCTATACTTAAGTTTTATTTTTAACTCATCGGTTCGGTCTCACTGCATTCAAGAGCCTTATGTCCCGCCGCCCCCTGTGGTTGTTATCTACTTGTTCAATCACAGTTGTCGTATCTTTAACAGACATAAAACATTTCACGTATTCATCACATTTTACGATGACATGACATAACGAATATTTTAAATACTTGCAATTTGTTTAATAAAAAAGACTTTGTAGCCTGATGACCGAGAAACCATTTTTTTTGGTTTCAGGCGAGGGAAAAAAAAAAAAGAGATCAGATTTAGATGCTGCTGTATGTTTGGATTCTGAATCAACGTAGCCGCGAGGTTGTGTTTGCTCTGAGTGCTTCTAGTTGCTGATAATAACCAACACTTTTATATTTAAATGGCAATGTGTGTATCAGTGTGTGTGTGTATCAGTGTGTGTGTGTGTGTGTATGTGCATGTGTGTGTGTGTGTGTGTGGGGGGGGGGCATGCGTGCCTGTGTGTGCATTATTGCTAAATCTTACTCCGGTAATGAAGTTGGGACTGTTATGTTTCTCTCATTACCTTTTCATTAAAGATATGACTAGGAAATGGGGTTGCCATGGCGATGGCTCCATGAAGTCTCCAAGCTGTATGCAGAGCTGCATTGTTTACTCTTTTGCCAAGACTGCTGTCATCAATAGGAAACAAAGACTTTTTTCCCTCCTTTTCTTCATATCTTTTCTCTCTCCCTCTCTTTTTTAGCTTCCTTTTATCACACAATGACCTGATAGGAAAAGAACATTCTTCACTGGTCCTATTTGTCAATGCTGAGAGGTTTCATTAACTTGCTAATTTCTCCCAAAATGATAGCTGACACTACTCGGTGGGGCAGGCGGGGGGGGGGGGGGGGGTGATTCATAAGGCTCTAAGCAGTAATTTACGAAGAAGAGATTAAGGAAAATGGTATGGAGCCATTTTAACTAAATGACAGTTGAGCTTACTGTCTGCAAAAGAAACGACGTAGTACTTTGTGAAGGTAAACAAGTATATCATTGGTTATTTGGATATTTAAGGTAAATGTGTACGGCGCTCATGAGGGTGCGTAGAACCCATTTATTCGCCTTACAATCATGTCCTCAAAATGAGATAAACCCTTGGTATCGGGAGGAAATCACGGTGCCCACCAGCAAGGTAAATAGAAGAGGGCAAAGACAGAGTTGCAACCTTTTCTCCTCGTTCATCAGCAGCATTTTCCAAACCATTAGCTCTGTCATTGCTTCCTGTACTTTTCATGTCTGCTCACTGGCTTCACCCTCAGTACTGTGATTAGTTCAAGCAGGATGCTGCTCATCGATTTTGCTCCACTGGGTGTTAGTTAACCCTCTGCCAGCTTTTAATTGCTTCTCTTGACTGTTAAAGTAGTACACGTCTCCTGCTGACTAGAGCCTAGGATTGAATGTGGTTTCAACAGTCGTCCAAAACACGACGCCGTGATGCCTTTTAGAGTATTCAAATGCGTCGAATCCTGTCGCAGCAATCGAGAAATAAACATGTTGTGCTTGTATCCCATAATATGGCATTTAATTGAATCTGTTACCTGCTGACAGCAATTGCTGCGGTGCCGAAAGGTGTGGATGGAGGAAAACAAGAGATGAAAGAAGAGAAATGTTTAGTCTCTCACTCGCGCTTTGTCTTCCACGCCGATTGGCTGTAGGATGATTGACAGAGACATGATAGCTGCTGTACACAAAAGGTGTCACATGTACACTCAGAGATTAGCATGAAATTGGGTTTTTGAAAACAACAAATCTTCACTCATAGAAAAGCTGGCAGCCCCTGAAAATCATTTGTATTTGATTACTGTGATATGAGTTTTTCTTTTAAAAGATATATTGTATAGATAGATACAGTCATGGATTATACATACTGTACTTCTTGTGATGGTGTTTTCATTGAGGGTTTTAAATGAACTGAGTTCAGATTTATTCTTGATTTTTAATGACAGTGTCGTGCAGCGAACACAGCAGCAACTTATCTACGACTTTAATCTCGGTGCTCTGACTTTAATCTTTGACTTTGATCTCAGGGTCCTCACTTTGATGGCAGGGCTCTGACGTGAACCCAGTCTGACTTACTGCATCTCACTATTACTAAGAAGTATTTGCCATCACCCATCCATCATCTCTAGATAAAAAAAAATAAAAAAAATTGCCAGAAAGTGACTCTTTGCGCAGGACGCCATTTCAGCGCCAGCGGACAGAGAAAACAATGGAGGCAGAGACAGTGGTGCACAGAGGAAAGGCAATGTAAAAACGCATTATATGATAGCTTTTGGCCCTTGGTCCACCATTAAGCTTCAGTTTTGGCCCTTGAAATAATTTGGGTGGTTTCGCCCCAGACCCCCAGACCTTCAGGGCTCCAGCAATGCAGGCGCCAGGTTTGATGTCAGCCGGGTGAACGGCTGCTGAGTTAATCAAGTCCCATACATACGGACACACAGAGATTTCCTTCCTTTGTGCAATGCCGTATAAAGGTTGCAGATATATCAGCGTCAAGTAATCAAACCTACGATCTCAATCCTGCAAAGCTGCAGTATCTCAATATTTGTGCAAAGCTTGAAGTGACACGTAACAGCTTTGAGTTTCCAAACACAATGCATAGATGCCAAGATTACTCCTGCGAACAATCCATAAAACTGATGCGTCTCCTTCACAGTTTGATGTAGATATCCATCTGTGCAACTACATGCGAGAAACACTTTGTTCATGCCAGAGAGGAAATTAAATGGATTATTTGGCAGATGCGGCATCATTTAAGGAATGAGAAATATCATCCATAATGAGAGATGATACAGTATTTTTCATATCGTGTGCGAAATTAACACTGTAGGACATTGGACAAAATGCTGGACTCAGAAAAGGGAGATGGTGGGAAAATCATCAGCCGCAGGAGGGGTTGAGGCGTAGCGCTGGATTACATTTAGCAACTCGTGGCACAAACAATTATTTCCAATGAGTCAATATTTGCTTGGAAACAGCTCATTCTCTCCGTAGACAACATTTGTAAATGAGCCTAATACATTTTATCAACATGTTGACAGAAGTTCCTAGAATATGGTTATGAGAGCCTCATAAAGGCAGCCAAGCAAAACTTCAATACTTCTCTAAACGTCCCCTTGGTTTTCTTCTCCCTATCATTATTTGAACGCTGTTTGAAGGTCTTTAATTTGCATCCTAATGCTGCGCCCTTGTTCAGTTTAATTTACAATGCAGATGCAGAAGCGATAACTGTGACGGAGGTTCATGCCCAAGAAAGGCAATGGAAGGGGAAAAAAAAAAAAAAACATTTCACATGTCCCTCACGTGAACTGAGCTGATAAAACATTCATATTAAACAAAAGGACATTCAGTGGGTTTATTCTTTCAAAGTACATGGGAAGGCTGCAAAGGTAGAGATGCTTCACAGAGATGTTTGATTCATGATTTGTCTGTTTCCACGTCTCCATGTTTGGTTAATAGTAATTTATGTACTCCGAGTCAACATTAGTACATGAAGACAAACAGCGCAGAGGAGCATTTAGCCAAGTGGCAGTTTTCAGAGCCGCCATGGGATGGAAGTGACGGCGGCTTTACAAGAAAACAGATTGGGCTCAGGACACTTTTTTTTTCGGGGGGGGGGGGGGGGGTGTAAAAAGTAGGTTGCAATGCTGGGGGTGTATGTGCCCAACCCCCAAGGCTATGACAAAAAATATGGGGCACTTTCTCTCCTCTTACACACACACACACACGCTTTCTGTCTCACTATTCATCTCTCTGTCTTTCCTCTCTACCTCATTATATCTTCAATTATCAAGTCAGGAGAGAAACTCATTATTTTTGGAAGTCAATGCCCATGCCGGTATTTGTGTGTGTGTGTGTGTGTGTGTGTGTGTGTGTGTGTGTGTGTGTGTGTGTGTGTGTGTGTGTTTTTGACACAACACGAGAGGGGGAAGTCCATTTGTCAAGACTGGAATCTCTTAATACAATTAGCTAATTGTGTTTAATCAAATCAAATTACACAGAGGAAAAATATCATTTATATATTTTGGCTTTGTAAGCTTCTGGAATTAACTGCGCAGAATGATCCTGTGTCATTTAACTATTTGTCGCTGTGTTTTAATTGACGGCTGCTTATTTCATGCACGCCGTGACCAGGCTGAGCGGCATGTGACCCACCAGAGGGACTGTATCTGATTTCATTATTAGCCCCAGTTTGACTGGCTTAGCCCTCATATGTACCATGAACACCTTTACCCTTGGGTGGCTCCAGTTAATTACTTCAGCCCATAATGCCTGAGATACCACCTAATAAGCATGGAGTGTTACAAATTGTGATGCTCGGATTAGCTGCTGCTTACTCCCAAAATGAAAACCTGAATCACTCCAGTGTTTAGAAATGAATGAGTTTTGTTTGTTTTTTTAAAAAACACATTAACTATGGCTCTCTTTCTTTTTTTTTTGTTAAGATGCTGCAATGGCCAGGCATGTGAGTTCTTATCATCTAGATTGATTAAAGGGTCAGTTCACCCGTATTTATTAATCCTTTCTAGCCTGGCAGATAGTTTTATTTTTGATAAATTCCTCTCTGAGATTTCTGCCTGCATGCTAATATAATCAATACTACTTTGCTAATGAGGAAGAAGTCCTTTTGAGGACTGTTGACAGCATGTTCTGGGGATTATCCAGACTAACCAGGACATCACTTCTGAAAACACACGCTGCTGGTGAGCCTCTCCAATGTAATTTAAGCAGCACAAATGAAATTCTCTTCAGATCTTATGTGTAACAATCCCAGAGGCAGATGCCTAAAAACTTTGGGCGAATAAAACCAAAATAAAACAGTCCGCATTAAGAGACAGAACAAAAATAATGGAGATTCAAAAGACACAGAGGTCAAAATCAATGCAGCAGAGGCAGAGATAATCTAACTTCTCCTCCCTTGTATGGGTAAAGCGGTCTGTCCTTGTGGTACTCTAACATAAATACTACAAATGTGTCTCTGAGCCCAAACCTGAGATAACCCTCAAGATTTCCTGGCAACACTCCTCACAGAAGATATTGAGCAGAAGTTTTGATTGGCTCAGTGACGGAGTGCAACAGAGTGGTCATGGAGAAACAGAACAAAATGTTTTGTGGAGAAGAGATGCAAGTTCTTCCCACAATTTGACTCGTTTGTGGCCTTCAGAAAGAAACCTCGTCCCCACAGTTTGATTATTTCATGGCTACAAGATGTTATCTTGTTCCCACAACTTGATTTATTTAATCCTACTCGCCGTAACATGTTGTTGTGAGAAAAATGAATCAATACCTTAAATCGTTGTTCCGCAAAGTAGTGTTTTTTTCGCCTCCCCATGGCCGTTCCAAGGTTCCGTCGAGGAACAAAGAGAATCGCCATCTCACAAAATGCAGAATTACCCGCAATTATTCAGCCCGCTCGCCTGCAAGGATAATCTATCAATGTTTTGTGCTCTTGAATAGTTGTAAGTGCTTTTGTTTTGGGACCCTCTTGCACTTAGCGAGGTTAAAGTTCACCTATTGTCTCCGTGTGTAAAATTACAGTGTTTGCAGACATGCAGAGGAGGCAGGCTATTTCACAGTGATTAGGTGTATCTAAGGTGGTAGGTTTGTGACTACACGTGTGGGTTGGTGGTGGGGGGGGGGGGGGGGTAAAACTTGAGACAATGCTGCACTTCACGAGCACACTGTACAGGCAGCCCTCCCACACAGCCTTTGTGAAGCCTTCTCTCTCTTGAGCCTCCACTTCAGCCTCCCTGAGCCCATTGACTCCCACTGGATGCTCTCCACTGTGTTTCCTGGGTGAAATATATGGGGGCCTCTTTAATACTGTAACATCCGTATCCATTCCTTTCACACATGCCCCCCCTCTCAGCAAACTGCAGCCAATACAATTTAATCCAATTTGGTAGGCAACTTAAATTCATCCAATTTCACAGATTAGGAGTTGTGGTCTTCGTGCAAATTTTTTGCTTGGTTGTCCTTTTTTTTTTTTTTTTTTTCATTTTTTTTCTGCACTGAAATACTGGGAAGCTGGTGCATTTAATATATAATACATTTTTATCCAAACTTTCCTGAACGGAGGTCATTCAAGCCATTTTTATATGAGTTATATATACTTTTTTTTTTTTAAGCCGTGCTTATTTCGCTCCGGAGATTTAACTTCATCACATATACAGCAGTTTCTATAACAACCACACGTCATAATGAAGCTGGAGATTCCACATAATTAAATTTCACATGTGAACATGGAAAGCTAATGCAATGTCGGCCGTATGTGGCATTTACTTTTAATTACAGCCCTAAAACTTTTTCTAAAGGTCCTCTGATCCAGCGGAGCAACGTTAATGAGAATGCGGAGATGACTGGCGAGATTAACTGTCTCAAAGCTTTTGTTTTCTACCCGTCTGACATAAATGCATACAAGGTTGTTTGCATGATGTTAATTAACTGCAACAAAACATTTTATTTGTGTGTAGTGACACGTTTCTTTAGTCGTCCTTTTTTAATATAATTGCATCATCTGGACAGAAAAGCTTTCATCCCTGCAGTCAGGTGAAATCGCCGATATGAACGTGCAATAGTTTGACGTGTGGCGCACTTTTACAGATTTGTTTGCGTAGAGGGAAATGAGAAAAGCTGTAGTTCTTTCAGAAGGACAACAGAAATAAATGCACTAGGTAGCAGGATAGAGGAAAAACAAAAAGCTCGACCTCTGACAACCGGGATGGGTCTGTCAGTGGAAACGGACGCTGATGGTTTTAATTTACTGACTGCATTAGTCGACTCCTCTCCATCCCAGCTCGGTGTTGTCTCTTTGGCAGCAGGAAAAGTTATTAATGGTGCAATAACAGTAGGCAAGCCTGGGCACAGGATATTCTATTCTCAGATTGTGTAATGATTTTCCACAGAGGGGAGCGTTGACTGCTATTTCTCACTGCATCTTTTTTTTTTTTTTTCCAGTGTGGTGACAGGGGGAGGAGGTGGCAAAACAGTGCCCCCATGGTTAATTGACTCGTATCCGTCATAGTTGAAATTCCATGTGGCCATGAAAAATAAATAAGGGTATACTGGACCAGATTCCTGTAATAACCATTGAAATGTGTCAGCAAAAATCTCAGGAACGAGTCCTAAAACCCGGAGGTAAGTTAGCATTGTTGAACATCCGTCTGACCGTCTCAAATTTGGGGGATTTTCGGTAAATTACCTGAAAAAAAAGGCTGAGGTCAGCACTAGCTGAAGATATTTGAACGTTTTTTTCTGCCTCATAAACATCCGCTAAAATAAATACCAGATTTGGAGGTGTTAATGTCTCTTTAATACAGCAGTTGTTAAGAAGTAGCTAAAGGATCTTGCTGACAAAAACGTAGCCTGATATTAGCTTTGCACTTCTGACGATTGCGTTGAGAAATCATGAAGTCGATGTTCATTTGGGAAGATAATCTTGCTGAATAAAATGTGTGAGTCTATTTTTCTCTCATTTTCTGCATCGATCAGGAATCCAATATATTTAAAAAAAAAAAAAAAATCCCCTTGGCTTTTGATCAGGGGAACCCACGGCAATGCAAAGTCCTGGGCCAGCCTACAAAAACACGTCATCCCTGAGATATAGGTAGTGACCTCCTGCCTGCAAAGTTGTAGACGGGGTTCCTCTGGCTTTTACGAGGCCAGCTCTTCGGGTAATGCTTTTAATCACAATTACGAGCCAACTGTCCGGGCCTTTTCTGTGATTTATTTATGTGTTTAAAAAGCAGCGGGGTGGTTGCCTGAGAAGGTCAAGCAGCGGGGCGAACGAGTTGATGGCTATATTGTAACTCCAATGGCAAATTTATTTATTTTTAACTTCTGAAAGTATAATTTAGCATCAGTCTCAATGTGGAATAGACCTTAAACATATCTAACCATACAACCAATTTTATGCAATTCAAAATTCTGTGCTTTCATGCGGCTGAGTATGAATCAATACAAATTCAACCCTCTCTCCCCTCCTTTTCTTGCTGCTGGCCCTTAATATTGATTCCATGCATGAGCCTGCAGAGTTATCACAAAACAAATTGCACAGACTTGAATTTGACAATCCCTTTATGAGGAACCCTTCATTGATTTCTGGATGGCGGCTCAGTTTGGCTCCCTTACAGGGGAGTAGGGAGGTTGCTCATTGGAGAAACACACAGCACTGCTTATTCTAATTGCCTTATTACCTTATTGTAGTCTGGTGACAGCTTATGCAGCAGCGTGTCAGGGATTAAAAGTTAATGACTGTTGTTCGAATGTGCATTAAGTCCCTCTTTTCCCGTCCATGTCTGAGCCCTGCTGGGTATAGCACTGAGTTGCAACTTTTCCAGAGGATACGATGTGTCAGCGAAATCCGTCCTGCGGCGTGAGGCTTGACACTGCAGTGATAGTGCAGCAATATTTTTCCTCCTTGTTTCAGAACAAATTACCACTACTATGAAATCAGAGGGCCACCCCCAACCACAGCTACGACCCATCCCCCGCCATAGTCGACTTTAAGGGAGTTCTTACCCATGAACGGCTATGAATTAAACCACTGGATAAAGCAGGAAAAAGTCTTAGGGGTGTTCATGTATGAACAAATGTTTATTACTGCGCATTTTTCATAAAGTGGTGCAGGAATTAATATCGTCGATCATTACTGTGGAACCTCCAGTTGTTTCCAAGTCATGTGAATATAGAATTGATTTATAGTTAAATGCCTGACATAAAGTCCCTACCCTAATATGTTGGAACATTTTCTTCAACGGAATAAAATCCTTAAGTAAACACTTCTGCGAATTGTAATGTTAAATCCATGCACCCCAAGCGTAAATCACACGTAGCGTCGCGTTAGCTTCGGACTTCGAGCGATCGCGTGCAAGCTTAAAAAAAAAATCATAAAAGTATAATTCATTTGTGAAGATTATCATTAGGAACAGAGTGTTCGGAGCTGATTTCAGCCATGATTGACTATTCAGTGAAATAATCTTGTTTTGTTAATGATGGAGAGGAACGGCGACGTTCACGTTCGGCCTGGCCTGCGAAAATATGTCATCCCTGCAGCACTCTGTCACCCAGCTGACAGGAAATGAGCTTGCCAGTCATGGGTAGAATAAATCAGATGCTCTCAGAAAAAAAAGAGTGAATAGTGGATATTTGACAGTGTCTGTGAGGCCGTTAGATACAATTTAAATGCAAGGTTAAGAGTTTATCCACAGCTTTAAGGTAAACATACCTGTCTGCCACATTGATGCTGCCTAGATGGCCAGAAAGTTTCTGTGAAAAATAGAACAAAAACTTCTCCGCTTCCCTTTATTTGTTGGAAAAGAAGCCTGCTCTGCCTCCTTTTCTCCAGTGTGGACTAAAACTGCATTTTTGAGCGCGAGTGCTGTCATGCATCACGCAACAGGAAGAGCAAGGAAACAAACAGGAGGAGTTGCTTGGCAGGATTGGGAGGACAGGGTGTTAATCAACATTCAACAGCTAAACATAGTTTATTCCTGAGAGAGAAAGAAGGGTTGGAGGAATAATGCAAACCACATCTTCTGCTCTGTGCAGACAAGGAGTAGCTGTCTATAGGTTAAGGGGGGAAAAAAAATGTGGTGAGAAAATGTAAAAGTTGAGATAAAGCTGAAATGAAAAATCACCTGTTTGTATATACACCAAAAACATTGGCAAAGAAAGCCATTTCTTCTGTAAAAGCAAATATAACATGTACTTATGCTTATTGGCATGAACCAGCCGGTTTTATCCACCGCCATTGTGACATTCATCTGTCACTCTCCAGCTTTAAGCAGCATGCCCAATATAAATCTATGCGCTAAGACACATTACATAGCCACCTACCTACCTTTTATCAACATATTATCCTTTTGCCTTTTAATTGTGTAAAGCACATTATGATGTTGTTTCAAAAAGTGCCCTATGAATAGAGATATTTTAGATAAAGTTATTATTAAACAGAAAAAAATGGTAGTTTTGCATAGCTTCGGCGGTTACGGAGCATTGGGGCCACCGGTGCACCGGTTCTCCTCCCTGACGGATGCTGTTACACCATCTACACTGTTGGTGGCTCATCTAAATCTGACAAAACCCAATTTAAAACCTTATGAAACGGTTACTGAAGGAGTAACTAAAAATATGGATGCTTGGACAGGATTCACCACGCCCGAGACCTTTTCTCGCAGCAAATATGGAACACACTTGGGAGTTAGCGGAATTAGCTTTTCATCAATGTTTGTGCGATGCTAAACATGCTTTAACAACTTTGCAGTCGCGGTTTCTCTTTTCCATTCAGCTGAATTGTGATGAATACGCTTTTGCAAGCCTGCGACCCTTTCACTAGACCGCTGTCACTTCTCAGTTTTCCTGAGGAGATGCACAAGAACTACCAAGGAAGAATTTCCGTCTCGGAATGAAATGCAGTCATCACAATATTACATCCAACCTTGTTCTCATTTAACACTAATAAGTCTGTCATGATAGGGCAGGTAGGTGCAGTAGAAATGCCATTTCAGCTAAGAATTCTTACATTAAAGCCGGTACACGCGACAAGACCTCATTATGCATATGCAGCTCGTTCTGTGTACATAGTTTTGCATATTTCCAGCTGTCTTTAAATACCCTGCGCCACCCAGTCACTCTGGCTTATTTGTTCCTGCAGACTTTGATGTGGCCTGTAATCTTGTCCAGTCTATTAGGATATTCAGGCGGAAGCAGAGTGTAAATTAGAAGAGAAGCTCTCATCCATCTGATTTCTTTTGGAATATTCTACTGTTCCTAATTGGATGAATGGATTTATTTTGTTTTTGGAACAACCGTGGTGAAGCTTGTTTTTAATCTCCGCGGGGTCCTCGTCCTGCTTCCCCACCCACTCTCCAGATTGATTGTATCTAATACCAGACAATGGCATCAATGAATTCAAGTAGCTGTTTTGGGTTTTTTTTCACTCTCCCTGGTAGACAAGAAAGGGAGTCATTTGCATGCAGGTGACATGTTCAAACAGGGAAAGGAAAGATGAATCAAAATGCAACTCAACTGTTTTCGAATGCTTTGACCTAATTATGCAAGCGTTTTTCTGCTTTCTTTCTTTTTTTTCTATTACATTGGCAAGTCATGTCCCATCCAAACAAATTCAAATTGGATTTGATGAAAAAGTGTCTCCTGATTCATTGGTTCGCTGCAGCCCCCCCCCCCCCCAAGCTTTAAAATGAATTGAGCGCGGTACAAGACAAAATGTTTATGCATGATTTCAGCATTAGCAAGATTTCCCTTTTATTGATCAGATGCATCAGTGTGGACTTCCTCTTCAGGATGCACTTAAGGTTGGACGTATCGTTTTACATCCTCATCCTGACCACGGAAACCACAACATACAACCCCGGTGGGTAGGAGACGACACCCGCTTTGGCCAAACAAGCATCAAAGAGCAGAAGATTCATGAAGCCGCTGTATTGATCCCTGAGGAAATTTAAATCATGTTTATAGGAAATTACTTAGATCACCTGCACAGATGCTGGAGATGTACACAAGAAATATAGAAAAGGTGGATGCTTGAAATATTGACTTGGGCCTGTAAATTGTGTTGACGGGTTATTGCAGCAGTCAGGGAGCAATTATAAGTATTTATAGCAAGGCAGCAGTTATTTTTCTAAAAGATTAAAAGAGATTGTGAAATAATTTTGTGGCTTTGTCATCAATTCACTTGAAGTTTTTTTTTAACCCCCCCCCCCCTTCTTTTAGACTCCTTCACTTCATAATCATGCTCATCCTGTATCCAGTTCTGTCTGCTTTGTGGAGCATTTTTAGCATATGACAGTCTTATCACTCTGGTCCAAGAGTGTGGTAACACACCACTAGGGAAAAAGATTCATACCGTGTCCTGTTACTTTAAATGAGAGGAGTGGGAGCTAAGAAATAAAAGAAAATGTTCCAATCATTGCCGCCACCCTGCTCCACTGTCTGGGTTGACATTAACACTGAGATGAGAATGACCTCATCATACGTTCAGCCAAATCATCATAAATGACATGATATTAACTCTGCCAGACAGCTTTATTTTTTTTTTTTCTTAGGCAGTTCTCCATTTTGCTTTGGTTTGTGGTTCTGTGCCCTTGTTATCTGGCCCTCCAGACTCTCCTCTCACTGTGAGGCAGAGGAGCAGAAAGATGGCAGTAATTCATTTTGTACGAGGCCACAGGCAAGGCCCCCCCCCCCCCCCCTTCTGCCCATTACCTCCAGACCAGACTCTGTGTCTCAGCAGGATGCTGCTCCCTTACACTCTGGCCCAGACCCGCTGTTCTCCAGGGGGGCTGTGGTTGGTGGACGACCCGCGTTGACCCTGTCAACGCCACCCATAGCCACTCCGCCGCAGCTACAGGAAAACTTAAACAAGATGGTAAACTTGAAGTCTGCCAGACTGGGGTGGGGGGTGTGGGGGGGGGGGGGGCGCTAGCTGCTTTAATCTCATCCAGAATAAAGCCATTCTGTCTCAGAAATATATTCAGCAGCATGCAGGAATGAAGTCTAGCATTTGTTCTGAAATAATTCTCAGAAACTTTGAATAAGATTTTTTGAGCTGTAACCATCTGCAAGTAAGGGGGGGGGGGGGAGAGGACCTGAAAAATAATGTGCGGGGCAATCTCAAGTAAGAATAATTCTGTATTCCTGTAATTCATGTAATCTAATATAGCACAGTGTAGTTGTACCTTTACACAATGTGGTCTGAGCTTGATCTTTAGTGGGGGGTTTTCAGAGGCTGTTTCAGATTGAATTACTGATGTTTACGCAATCTCAAGTATCTCTCATATGCCTGTGGATTTTATAGTTTCCCTGGTGAGTGGGGGAGGGGTGGGTTCGATAACGGTGACAGGATGAGCATGCTACATTCAGCAGATACCCCTGGCAGTTTCAGGCAAATGACCATATGTAGTTTCTCAGCAAAAAACAGCGCAAGTGGAAATCCAGGTGTCTTTTTTTTTATTGTATTTCCTTACATTTTTAGCCAAACAAACAAATAATTTATTTTTCAAGTCAAGTCAGTTTTATTTGTGACACTTTACAAGTAGAGCAGGTCCAGCGCCGCACTCCTTCCATGAATTTACACCCAACAATTCTCCATCAGCAAGCACATCCTGCAACAGCGGCGACGAAAACCTTCCTTTTAACAGGCAGGAACGTCGAGCAGAGCCGGGCTCGGTGGGGACGGACGTCCACTTTGACAGGGCCAGAGTTCTAGAGGGATCTCTTTGCTGGATCCTGGGGTCTATCTAAGCAGTTAGCATCAACTGCAGTTGAACTCTCATGAGATTCAGTTCAGCTGACTACACTGTTTCGTCCATGTCTGTGGTACTTTTCTCTCAGCTTGGTCAGTACTTCTCTTACCTCCGTACATGAAGCCATTGCAGGTCGTCTAATTCGGCTTCCTTGAATATAGATGGCAGTTACGCTGCAAGTAATAATGTGTTACATTTTTGCAGAAATAAAAACATGTAGCGAGTCTCTTCTTTTGAAATTTTCACAGGTTTCTCCGAAAAATAAGAATGATCTTGCGGGTGGTGTGTGCTTCCTGAGTGCACCTCCAGAGTAACAGGTTAGTGGAAGATTCCATTTTCACCAAATTAATGAATAAGTTCCCCATATCGGAAATTGATCTCAGCCAGTAAGATGTCGGGGAAGATTACATTTATGGTGGACTTGTTTGCGTAATAAACTTTACAGTTTTTGCAGCTGTTTACTTTATTGGCAATATCCAAAAAATTGCTTTGAATTTTTTTTTTTTTTCCATTCTGTCTGACGAAGCAATGGATCGGTACAATTCCAAGGTAAAACATTCCTGATTGAAAAAGCAGACATTCCCATTACAGCCCAGTGTTTTCGAATGAGTAGATGCACATCAAATCTGAGATGCTTGGATGTTTATGAGTTTAGAGTGGTTTGAGGGAAAAGCTCTTTTCTTCAATATTGCCACAAGACCCAATTTGTTCCCCCAGCAAGCATTTGGGGTTGGTTTTTATCTTTTATTTTGACATGTTGTTGTTCATGAGGAGAGCAAAAGAAATATCCCATTAACAGGCTCTCTCCTATCTCCCTACATAAATCACTGACATGGAAATGAAACTGTTCTGACAGAAAGGGAGATGGATAGAGGAATACAAATGCAAACATTACACACACGTTCATAGCCTCCCCTCCTCTCACCCGTTTCGCATAAAGGCACTTCAGCAATTGGAACAACTTCTGAATAGACAATTAGGAATGCAACAAACGTCTGAAGTGATTTAAAAGAGAGGGGGGAAAAAAAGCTATCTGAGAGGACTGCATAATTACGTCTGAGTTTTAGTGGTTCCACGGGATGGCAGCTTCAACTAATCAATGTGGACCGAGTTGTCAATTCTTTGTGTAGTGTAGTGGCAGAGCCATGGATTTCTGATTACCTTGGCAACAATTGTATTAGTCCTTCTGGTCTGGAATTGTGACATCTTCACTGCAAACTCTGCACCCCCTTAAAAAAACACACACACACACACAAAAACCCCAACTTTTTATCACGATAATGAAATATATTTCCACCTGCTCGTGTTGTGAACTATTTACGTCTAAGGAAAATTCAAATTAATAAAAATAAAGGCATTTCGAGGGAGAATTTTTTTTTTTTTTAGAGGCCTGAAGAGCGAAACATATAAATTCAAAGATGGCAGTTGTCATCCTTTCTCACCTCAGCCAATCAGCATCAGAACAGTTTCATCTGCATTGCCAGCAGGACACAGAAAACTTAAGCAAACACGGTACTTGATGGGATTGAATTCTGATTGACAAGTTTTTTTTGATGGACTTGTTGCACGGCAGTCTGGGTTAAACTGTAAAAGAAGTTGAGGAATCGTTCCATTTGTGGTGGAGGCGTATATCGGGGGAAAAAGGCGTCTTGAACCAAGAGATGCTGGCTCTGTAGCCAGGCTAGACCGGCCCCTTATGCAGGAGACCCGATCTGCATCAATTTCAGAGTTCATTGTTAAAGAGAAGTTGACAGTCAGCATAAAACTTTGTCTCACCTGATGTAACATTACTATCCTTGTGCTGAAATGCATACAATCCATCTTTCTGTCCAGGAAAGTTGGAAGTATACGTTCAAGTTTTGAATTATTCCTGTTTTGCTGATAGAAACTTCGCAGCTCTCTGTTATTTCAGTCTAAAAGCCCATCTGCTGTCACGATAACGGAAGACAAAGGCAACTCATTCAAAGTCATCTTTGCAGTTTTGTTGCATCCAGGATGAGAAGGATAACTGGGACTGTTTGATTGCTCTTTCATTGTCACCACTGCTAACATTAGCATTTGATGTCTGGCCTCACGGTTTGGTTGAACATCGATTTCAAACACCATCCTTAGAAAGAGCTGACATGTATTTATGTTCTATCAGTTATTCTCAGTTTTTCTGCATGTATCTGTCGCTGGCTCCTTCTCCTGCGTTTTTTTTTTTTTTTTTTTTAGAGAACTCAAGCACATATTTCCTTTTGAATGTGACCAAATCTCAGAGGCTTTCTAGTGTAGTAAGGAGAAAGTCAAGGAGATCCCCGCAGCCCACAATTCTTAAGAGAGAATAATAAGACTATCCTATGGTCTGATGTGCATGTACTACCGCACCAGGCAAAGCTTGACATAAACAAAACACTTAATTGAGACAAGTAGCTGCTTTTACCTCGTCTTGACTGCTTTTGGTCATGTCCCAGTAATTATCATATCACTCTGGAATGTGCAGGTATACTTAAAGTAAATGCAGGGTTTGCAGAAAGCTTTTTGAAGTGGATGCAGTGCGATGTGGAGAGCGTCGGTGATCGGATAGAACTAAGTCTCTTTGATCTCCCTCAAAGGTTGAGATTAGTGCAAGTAATTTATGTTTTATTAATTTTCTGTGTTCTTTTCAGAGATGGATTTTTGTCTCATGCGAGACAAAAAATTATGTGTACGTTTTCTTTTTGGTCAACATGAGAGGAAAAAGTAGAAGTGACCTCCAACCAGAAGGGAAAGTGCAGTAAAGCAGCTCCAGTGAGTAATGTTCCAGAAGACCGAGAGAAAGCCGAGCTACTACATAATACAGCTTTCACCAGCAAACGCAGAGGATTAAGTAAGTTTCCCTTTGAGAAATTAACTTCAACACAGAGTGGAGATAAAAGGAGAGACAGAATAACGAGGCCTGTTTGCCTATTCAGAGGGTTTAGCCATGTATTAAAAATCATAGCGTTAAGCTTTCTGACAGATGCTAATGAAGTGATGTTTACATTTTTGATTCGCTGCCTAAACAAAGATAAGACATGCTCTTGGAAAACAGCAAGCCCTGCAATCCAAACACATCCATTGAGCCTGTCACTAAAGACATGACAGCTTTCTTCCCAACTCACAACAATGAGTGACTAATTTCCATATTAATGAGAGAAAAGAAAGGCAAGTGGATGGGAGGGTGGGCACCGAGCATGGAGGGGGTGATGTTGCTTCTTGTTGTCTTGGCACCTACTGACAAAGTCTTCAAATACCTTGTTAATGACCGGTCTAAAACATAGGGAGCAGACTGTGGAGCAATCATATCAACATGTTGCGTATGCGTATCATGCTGCGTACTGTCGCCAAAGCCTCCTATGTGGCTGCTCTTGCATAAATGTTCGACATTGTTGCCGCCCACCAGACGGATTTGCAGACATCCATGCAGTGTCACGTGTGCAAGTGTCCACCTGCTCAGCCATAAAGACACGCAAATACACACCACTTAACATCTTGTACAATAAGAGACATCCTCATCCCACAGGAAGCATGCTTCAGTACACCCAAAGGGTAAATACAAAATTAGCAGCTCTCGAGTACTCTGGGCTGAGTCTAGGGAGGAAAACAAAACATCTGTTAGATCCCTCAGTATTTATTCATCATAGCCTTTAAAAAGACTGCCTGTTACCCGATAGCAGCGTTTCATTTTTCCATGGACTTGTGGTGTGTGGGGTTGACTTAAAAGAGCAATGGACCAATATTACATGCTAGTTAATTTACATGAGATGAGATTATTTTTCAGACTGATGTGGTTTACACCCAGGGGTACGCACAGTTACATCAGAGGGTACGCTGAAAAAAACAAAAAATGCAGTGTAGCAGAGTGGCACTGATGTTGCAGAGCTGCAGGTTTGGCCGGATTGATGACACGGGGTGCGGTCGATTAGGTGATAAGAGGCCACTGTTGGCTTGGCTCTGTTGTTCTCTGGCGTGGGTTTACCTGCAGTAAACTTACTGGGGGTTGGGATTGCCGCTGCTCCGTTGTGGGTAAGTCATTTGACGCGTAACATGTTGTTGCATCCTCTGAAAATCAACCAGTGTTTCATGTTTATTTTCGCACACATTCCTCTAAGTCCTTCTCTTCCTCTGGTTGGCTCTGACCCAGAGACATCAGTAGGCCTCTATCCATGCCCTCTGGGTTTGGAAAAAAATAAGGCTCTTTAACACCCGAAGTGTTGCCTAAATTGTTGAAATGTCTACAAATGGTTGAAATGATCTCAGCCCATGCCCATGCAGTGCAACAGCTGAAGACCAAGTCCTGGGAGCATCCAGTTCTGTGTCTGACAGCCAGAAATAATGATAGCAGTGCTAGCCTAGCCACTGGTGACATACACAGCTTAATGTTTCAGGGGTTACAGAACCGGGAAAAAATAAAAACAGTGTTTTATTTCACTTGTAGGTAATAGAGCGAGACCTTGGTGGCGTCACAACGGTTCTGAGGCTCAGCTGTTTGGGCAACATTGTGTTGGGGTCTTAACAACATGAAAATATCTCAGGTGTCAGCTTGTGTTTCTACCGTTTCATTTCAGGCAAAGAAAGAATCACTACGATATGCTTTGTGTGTGTATATATATATATATATATATATATACATATATATATATATATATATATATATATGCCTCAAACATGGCCTGTTCCTCTTCTTCATCCAAGTATGTAATACATGATTCTCTCAGTTAAGAACAGCCTCAGAAGGGAATAAACCTGGTGCACTCCAGTAGTTTCTGGCGATGAAACACATTTTGGAGATCGGCTTGAAGTTGAATAGTACTTGACCACAAGAAAGTCGTGGGTGTAGAAGTGAAGAGAAAAGTGAGACTGACTACCCAGGGGCCCCAACAGGAGAGGGTCCTTGAAAATCCTGGAATGAAAGCTTTTTTTCCCAATCTTGGGGCCCACAGAGAATGCTTGTGTGTAGGGTCCAGGATTTTGTGCTACACCCCTGATGAAATAATAGGTAGAAATGCTCCACGCTAAAAACCAGTGCAATTGTGCGGTCAGTCCATATTCAAAGAGAACGTAGGCGGAAACATGAGTGCAAATGCATTTCTCTTATTAAAAAAAAAACAAAAAAAACCACCGGCCACAAATAAAATTAGCAGTCAGTCTTCATCTGAAAGGATCCCTAGTACAATCCTCTCCCGCCAGTCCTGACTGCATCCCTGCTGCATCCAGACCACCCTGTGGACAGCGGTGGCACTGACCACAACTGAAATAAAAGCAGCAGCATAAATCTGCATTGCATCTGTCAAAAACGGCTTATTCTCCTGCACGGAAAACTCGACAAAAGTTTTCAAGGATGGCTGCTACTGCTATGTATTATTTTTGGAGGATATAGACAGTTGAACATTAGTATCAGATGTAAATGTAATCAGGTTTCGGATCCACAGTAGATCTGGATAAAAGTGCAGTTTAAAGGAAGTCTGTCCAACAGTGAAATACACTGTTAGGGCTTAAATTAACAAAATAATCCAAAACAATCTGATTTCTCTTGCTAAAAAAACTAAAAGAAACAAAGAAAAGGGCCCGATGTGATGTTACAAAGGTAATTTCAACGGTCAGAATTACGAATTACAACTGTCTGCTTGGTCCATGAATTCTACTCAACAAAAGGCTTTAAAAACTAATCTAGGGCAGAAATGTTTTAACAGACTACATTAATGAGACTTTTTATACTCATCAAAAATATACTCAGTGACCATAATTTGAATATTTGTTGTCCCACATTCTGTGTCTGATTCTTTCTGAGGCATTTATTCTAAATTTTGACTCGAAGAGGCATCTCCTAGACAAAATCTTCGAGTTCATAGTGCATGTCATTAGCCTCCTGAATTACAAACATCATTAGTAGAATTGATTCAACTTAGCCCCCCGGGGGGGCTTCAGTCTGCTGTTACTACATGGCGGGAGCTCATTTTGCGCGTGGCGTCAATCCTATTTCACAAGTTCAAGCGGACCAATTGGGGGTCTGAGCTGTTCACCCCTCTTTATCCTTGCACGGTGAGGCCCTGCTTCCTCATTAGCAAAAAAAAGAGTTGACTGTGTGTGTGTGTGTGTGTGTGTGTGTGCGTGCGTGCGTGCGTGCGTGCGTGCGTGCGTGCGTGCGTGCGTGCGTGCGTGCAGTCTTTCTTCATGTTGGCCATGTTAAAGCCTCTGAGCAGGGGAGATGGAGTTATTGTGGTACACTGACCTCTGCAACAACCCAAACTGCTGCCTCGTTGTAAGGGGCACTGCAGGGGCACATGACAACACAACAACAGTGAAGTGGATTGATGCTGTTTTTTATTCACAGTAGTAACATGTTATTTGTTCTTGTGCCCTTCTGTTTGACATCACTTTTCACTAATTGTGGAATAAATTGTTAGAACTTGCTGAGAAATGTTACTAGTATTTGAGCCAGCAAATGTGATTATGTGGTTGGAAATGATTTTGGCAGTGAGAGTATCCTGGGTTTTCGAGAGAAATTGACAAATAGAAAAATAACTGCACTGTTTGAGCGCACAAAATCTGCACAAATTTGCCCCTTGAATTCTAATTTAATGTGGCCCTTGTACCCCTGAGGAGCCACTAATTCCAGCCCATGTAAGAAACATGGTGGGGGTGCCGTGCCTTCAATAATTCATCTGTAGATTGATAGATCTGTGTCTCTTGAGACCGCTGTGTGGATAGTATGTTATGCAGCTTTCTGCAGAGACTCACTCCGCCTTTGAATCTGTGAGTATGGAGATTGAGGTCAGAGTTCAGCATGAGAAGGGGTGCTACACTGAACTCATACCTCCTCTTTGAATAGGATAGCACAAATCTCTCTGACACTTAAAGAAGTACTTCATCGTCTTTTCATAAAACCGGGCTGGTTGAAGTGGTTGGAAGGTGCAAGTATTTCAGCTACGTGTCCTGAGAAATCGGTGACAAGCGGCTAAGGTATTCGCTGTGGTTCATAAAACTATAACAACCAGAATGCAATGGGCTTGTTGTTGGATTTCAAAAAAGAACCTGCCATTCTGTTTATTGATTGGGATGAAGGCAAGAACTGCGGCCATCTTCTGTGCTGCGAAAGCCAGGGAACTCCCAGGTGCTGCAACATGAAGGTGGTGCAGTATTGTTCATCTGCATAAACAGTGGACTGTATGCTTCCTCCATCACATGTGGAGCTGTAGGCTGCGTCCTTTCTCCTGGAAGATGTAGCTTGTGGGGGGCTCATGCTATCTCCCTCCGTGCTCCTTTCCCCTGACCGACCAGAGGAGGCGCCAGTGCAGCAACCGGAATTCCGTCAGTTCTGGCTTCCCACCTGCAATTGTGTCACTACGGATTCCAAGCCAAGGGCAACGTGGGCAGCTGAACTAGTGGCCCCAGTGTTGGCTGGCAACGCAGTAGAACAATACGCTACCTGTTCACCCCCGAAATGAGTATTACAACCCCAAAATAACTCGACTTGTTCAACTTCTGTTCCCCTCGCCTTGAAGTCAGTGGGGTTTTGGAAAGGGTTTATGGTGGCTGCTAACAAGTGACGGCCCTTAGAGCTCGCCAGGCATTAAACACCATCCTGTCAAACGCAGATGATAAACTTTTGTTGGCCACAGATTTTATTTTCTGCAATGATAATGATTAAAAAGGAAAAAAAAAAAAAAGGATTAAAATCCTATCGGTCCCTTTATCCCTTTAGTTGATGGAATCCATGACTATGTTAACTTGTTGAGACTAACAAAAGTCATAAATATTGAGCACCGCACCAGTAGCTTCCCCTCAATCCTTCCCTCGACAGTGAAATGAGTTGTACTGATGCAAGACTGTATGAAATGTAGATTTGACAAAATAATCACTTATTTTCTGGATTTGCACGTTGCAGGAAAAAACCCTATGCCTTTTATTTAGTTTAAATATGATCTCTGTCAGTTTTTTTTTGCTCTTGAGTGGTTCTATGATATCTGGCGTAAAGTAGGAGAGTGGTGAAAAGGTCAATTGTTCAATTAAACATGAAAAGAGAATGAGATGAAATGTTATCGCTGGCTTTGATTTAACTCCAGATTTGACTTAAAAAAAAGAGCATATGAGCTGTGGGAGTGAAGGAATGTTTTATTTTCCCTCCTTCAGATTACATTAGCTGCTTTTTTTTTTTTTCATTGCAAAAAACATATAAAGCCCCAAACCCCACTAAAATAATAGGTGTTAGATTCAAGAATCTAATTTCACCAAATCAGTTTTCTACTTACCTAATTGTCTCATCGAGGGCGTCGGCTTTTCTCTCTTTTTTTGTGCGCCACACGCTGCACACCCCCACGTGTAACCGGCCAGCGCTCTGAGGAGAGTGGACAATCGTTGATGGACAGATCAATACTGCAGCATATGGAGGCCAGGCAGAATATAGAATTGAAAAGTGGAAAATGGGATATAGATAATTGAACTCACTGAGCACCCTCACACATTCTGCTGCCATTTACTTGAATTCACAGAGTGCCAAATTGAGACCATCTATCCATCCATCCATCCATCCATTTTCTATGCCGCTTATCTGTTAAGGGCTGTGGAGGGGTGGAGCCTATCCCAGCTGACATTGGGTGAGAGGCAGGGTTCACCCTGGATTGGTCGCCAGTCCATCGCAGGGCCATCAGGAGAAATTAGGGGCTCAAGGATACTTTGACATGGTCACCGGGAGAAGTGGGGACTGAACCAGCGACCCTTCTGTTGCTAGACAGCCACTCTACCTCTGAGCCACGCCGCCCCACCCCCTGAGACCAAAAAAAAAAAAAAAAAAAAAGTAAATGTGCAACAGAAGTAAATCCTTTATGGGCTGATGAAATGTTTCAGATTAATGCAAGTACTTTATGCAACAAGTTAAAAAACAACAACAAACAGATTGTAAAAATCAATCATGTGGTGTCATTTGTGACCTCGTGCGTTCACAAAGCACGGAGGTCACATGCTTTGCTAGTCTTCTCAAATCAGCTGTGCATGGTTGAGTCCAGTGTGAACAAACAGAGATAAACCGAATCTAGTCATTCCCATTTTCTGCCAGTGCAAAAGCTTCGCACTGACGTTAAAAATCTCAAGTATTTTATGATCCACACAGCCTGAACTTAACACACCAAAAAAAAAAAAAAAAAGGAAGAAAAAAAAAAAGCATGAAAAGCGCCTGGTCTTACAAGTTCTTTAGCCGTGTTATTCTACGGCTTTTCATTCAGCAGCAGACGAGAACCATCAATTATGATAATTTAAAGGGGTGAAACACAAATATCACAAGCCCCTCTAGCATCTGAGTATTTTGTTAAAGCAACGCCATAAAATATAACTTCTCTGCAGGCTGAGTATAATGTCCATGCGGGGATATTATAAGCCTATTAACATGTCAGTTCACAAAAAAATCACCCAAACACAAGCCATGCAGACAGTTCTGGTTCTATTTGCCAAGGCTTTTTAAGATATTTCGCTTTAAAACTACAGCCACCCTCCAACACAATGAGGTGAGTCGTGGAATTCTGTTTTCTGGGGGAGTCATATTTTCCCTCTTACCCCCCCAGTTGTGTCCGTCTATTAAGATAATTTGGGGTTTCATGTGCCAAAGTAGAGATTTTTTGTGATATCCTAAACTAGCATTAGCTGGTGTTTTAAACAAATGCTCGCCAACTCTGTCTGTGTGCTGTTGGGTGCTGGGCAGATCGAGTATAGTGGGTTTATCAGAGCTGAAAACAGACACTTAGTGTGTCTGGAAACAATAGTCACAAAAGTGAAGTGAAAAGTTGGCTGATATAGAGGCCCAGTGATTCAAATGAATACCACATATTGTGAGGGTAAAGTCTGTCTGTCTGTCTGTCTGTCTGTCTGTAGAGAACTTTAGTTGCACGTCATGTTTGACATCTGAGACGCCAGAAACCTTTCAAGTTGTAGCCCCCCCCTAAAAAAAAAAACAAGCACAAAAAAAATATACCAAAATGCTAATTCCCTGAGCGTGTCATTAAAAGTGACTTCTCTCGTTTTCATTTCTGATTCGCAAGTTTTGATGAGCGCGGCTTTAAAACGCCGAAAAAAGCAGCCCGTGAACTCACTGACATGTCTTCTACGAGCAGTGTTAATTTTGGCAGTTACCATGTTACCTTTTCATTTTCATCAAATCCAGTCACCATCCTCATCTTGTTTTTGTTATCTTCCAAGTCTTAGCAATTTTTTTTTTGTTTTTTTTGTCTATGAGTCGAAGACATCTGAACCTTGTCGTGTACTTTTAGTCGACGAAATGTACATCAGAGTCACGGCGGTGAGCTGTAACTAGTCCCATTTTGGTGTTTTGTTTTTTTTAAAACCAGTTTATTTGAAGTTTTCATCTCAGTCTTTTGATTTTTCACCAAGGACATAATGTTTTGTCCATCTGTTTGTTGAAATACACTCACACACACACACACACACACACGCACAAAACTATGCCTCCAAATTTCTCCTAACTTTATGGAGGGGTGTATCATGGGCCAAAGATGAACCCATTCAATTTGTGCATCTGCTTAACTTTGTGAAACATCTTTGTTTTGTTTGGCTGTTTGTTTTCCACTTGGGCAGAGGTACTAAATCTCACTTTCATTTTTTTTTTTAGAATTTTCTGGTTCACCTCAGTCAGTTTGATATTTGTTTATCATTATTTGTGTCCGGTTCTTCAGTTTACTTTCGGGTAGGTGAATTTATCTCCACTTTCAAGAGGAAAATATCTCCCAAATGCTCCCCAGACCTCACTGTCAACAAGTCGCACCTGGAATTTAAAATCAAGCGTTGATTATAATTCCTGAAATCACAACTTGCCTCATGAGGCTTTACAATCTGTGCAAAGTACAACCGCCTCTGTCCTTTGACCCTGGATTTGAGCCGGCTCAATTCTAAAGCAATGCTTGAACGTATGGATTATCTGGGGGAACACAACACCCCCCCCCCCCAAAAAAAAAACAAAAACCTGCCACCTTGTTGCTCTTTGGGCTTTTTTTTTTTTTAATTGTAGTTTTTGGCATTGAGGACGAAGTGTAAACAGCCTTCTATGTTGTGCAGCCTGCAGACAGAAATCTCCCCAGAGGGATGTAACCATTAAAACTAGACTAACAATATGTTTGTTTGGAGAACTCAGGGAGGTGGGGAATGGGTGAGACCTCGTGCAAAAAAAAAAAAAAAAAAAAAATTATGCAATTATTCGACCACATAATCTCAGAGGTGCGTGCGTGTGTGCGTGCGTGGAGGAGGAGAAGGAGGAAGGGGAGGAGGGTGTTGGTGAAGGGGAGGGGGCTACTTCTTCTTGGTTTATGTCATTGGTTTAAACGACCCAAGACCCCGCCTTGATAAAAAAAAAGAAGAGTTAGACATAGTGTGACTACAAGCAAAGAGAGAGGCGGAGAGAGAGGGAGAGAGAGAGAGAGGGAGGGAGAGAGAGAGAGAGAGGGAGAGGGAGGAAAAAATAAAGCAGTGAAACAGTTAAGAGAGACACCTACTCGGCGTCTACGCTCCGCTGTATTTTAATAAACAAGGAGGCGTATCAACACATTGCTACATTGTCACTCTATCCGCACACACACGTATACACACACACGCGCGCGCGCGCACACACACATACACGCAAAAAGAAAAAAGAAAAAGAGACCCGCTTTTGTTGCACACGGAGGATTAATAAAGTGGAATCTGCAAAACAAGAAACCCCCGAAGCGGATGATGCTGCCGCTGCCGCCGACGTGTGCTTGAAAAGTCTCAACTTGCGATTTATTCATCCAGGTAAGAATGGCTTCTGATTTCCAAGCTGAAAGGAGAGTTCGGGGGCTTTGGTCCGCATACAGCTCTGACCATGTGTGTCCACCTTACTGCGCCATGAATGGGGAGAATGGTCGGGTACACACTGCTATGGACATGGTTTGTCTTTTTCTTTTTTTCCCCCCTCTCTCTCTCTCTCCCTCTCTCTCTCTCTCTCTCTCTCTCCCTCTCTCTCTCAAAACTGTCAAATGTGGACACGGAGAACCCCGCGTTTCTCCTCCGCCGCTGCCGTTAGTGTCCATCACCTTTACATCGCAATGGTGCTTCGGTTAAGACGCGGGGATATTGTGTTTTATTCTCACGGGAGAAGACCCCATACGGAGTGTGTGTGTGTGTGTGTGTGTGTGTGTGTGTGTGTTCACTGAAAATAGGAAGTGCATAATTAGTGAGGTTGTGGAGTTGTGTGCTTTTTTACCCCCCCCCCCACATAAATCCTCTTAATTCCTCACACTTGACCCGAGTTATTGTAAGCAAAATAGTGCAGTGAAAGACGCCATCCTGTGCAATCTTCTTCTTCTTCTTCTTCTTCTTCTTCTTCTTCTTCTTCTTCTTCTTCTTCTTCTGCTATTACTGCTGCTGCTGCTGCTTGGCTTCTTTTCCACTCAGGTCAGTACAATAGAGCACATCAGCTGCCCAAGCTGCATCACCATGCTACTGAACTTTAACATCAATGTGTTTGAGCACATTTTTTTTATTTTAAAAGACAAAAGAGAAAAAAAAAAGTTTTATACCAAAGACGTCATGCACTGGATTTCCTTTCACGTCACAAATGGGTTTATATGGTCATGAAAAACCTGGAAAAGTCACAGAATTTCAAAATAACAATTTCCAGGCATTGGAAAAGTTTTTTTTTTTTTTTTGATGGAGCCAGAAAATACATATTACTGTATACTGCATGTAGTTTAGTTAACGTCCACTGTGACCGCTTTCAAACCACTGAGCTTGTCATTAACTTTGGTTAAATATACAGTGACGTGGTTTACAAACAAACTCTCCTCAAAGGTGTGGAAAAGCCATAGAAATTCACTGGTTAGACTTGTGCGTGTGGACGCTGAGTGTAGGTTTTTTTTGGCGTGGTGCTGTGGAGTGTTGCACATCTGCTGTAGGTGTACAAAAATCATCCATAAGCTGTGCGGTGGTGGTGTTAAGTGAGTTTAAAATGGAGGCGAAGCTGAGCCGTTACTACCTGGATGCCCCCACCATGAACCCCCAGAGGCCCAAGGACTTGACTTTGAAAACCACTGGAGGAGAATAAAGGACGGCATTTTTATAATTGGCACTTTGCAAATGTTTGACGCGCTGATATTGGCAGTAAGATTACACCTCAGTAGCTGTGTAAACTAAAAGTGTTGGAGCAAGTGCGTCTTATGTTTACTGCCACTATAAAGTCCCGACTGTCTACGAGTGAGCTGCTAATTGCTCCGTG
This sequence comes from Aulostomus chinensis, assembly GCF_037954235.1. Taxonomy (NCBI): domain Eukaryota; kingdom Metazoa; phylum Chordata; class Actinopteri; order Syngnathiformes; family Aulostomidae; genus Aulostomus; species Aulostomus chinensis. Next base: position 16,446,621 of record NC_141342.1, on the reverse strand, counting down.
TTGACTTGTTAATTACACTCTAAAGTACTCTTACACATTTATCTGGCTAATTAATTCACTGATTACACAGAAAATATGACAAGGAGAAACTTGTGGGCTGGAAGAATACAAGTTCAGTTCTTAACAGGGATGCACTGATTGTTAAATCCTTGACCGACGTTGGTGTTATATACAGCTGGCCCGATACTGGCCTGTTTGTTTTGTGTCTGTTTGTGTTGCTTTTATTGGTCTTTAATCCTCCTATTGAGCAAGAGTGACAACCCCCCCCCCAAATTATACTGTTTTAAATCTGAGAAATCTGAGGGCGGCACGGTGGTGCAGTGGTCAGCACTGTCGCCTCACAGCAAGAAGGTTCTGGATTCGAGCGCGCGTTCTTCCTGTGTGGAGTCTCCATTTTTTTCTCCACCCTCCCGTGACCCTTAACAGGATAAGTGGAAGAAAATGGATGGATGGATTTTAAACTCTTTTTTACATAGAATCACAATCAGCAGATATACTCACAGGTGGACAGAAGGGAGTCAACAAGCCGTATATCGATATTGGTGCATTCTGCTTTTTAACCATTCATCATTATTGATTTTCAGTCATTTGTCCTTGTTAGCAAAGAAGGGGATGCATTTCCATTCAATTATTTCACTTTAATCGGGCACCTTTCCATCAGAAAAGCAAAACACTTGGCTATGCCAGTGTTTATTTCAATGGCAGTAAAGCCTTGTTGCATCGAAGAGAATAGAAGAAGAAGAAGAAGAAGAGGACATCTTGGTTGTCTACCAGTACCAAATGGAGAGAGGTCAGGAGGAATTGCTCTTAGTTTGGCAAGTTGTAACCGTCCTTTCACGCCAGGTGGTATCGGCCATATTGCACGCTGTCCGCTAACCAAGCAAAGGTTGGGAATGTCCAGGAAGAATCGCCACATCAACATTTCTTCAAAAACAGGGGTTTCCATCTCCTATTTTGAACATTTAATATTCCTCAAAAACTTTTTTTTTTTCATAATCGAGGGAGTCCCCCCCCCCCCCCTGAATTTTGCCGTTTCCATCAACCATTTCTAATGTGATACTTAAAAATGCTTTGATGGAACCATAACTAATTTCCATCTTTCTGGCACCCTCAGAGTGCTGGGAGGGAAAACCTTATCTTGATGTAATCCACATGAATGAATTACTAATAAGAAATTGCATTTACTGTCAGTCACATACCAGTATTGTTTTAAAATAGGATAATTCCTTTTGGCTGTCTAAAAGCTAACAAGGGAATGTGCTTGGTAAAACAGGCCTTTGTCTGTATTATGGGTGCCCATGTGTAGGCTACATAGTCAATGAGGAAAGGGTGTGTGTGTGTGTGTGTGTGTGTGTGTGTGTGTGTGTGTGTGTGCGCGCGCCTGAAGAAATATAAGGCCCCTACAGATGTGTGCAGCTCGGACATCTGCTCTGTTGTGGGCCATTGTCAAGGATGCAGTTAAGATGGTGGGCAGACTCTGCACAACAGAACTCCCTTGTCAGAGAGCTCAATTTAACAGCTCCAGTCACAAGTACAGCAGGACCGCGCTGCTCACACTGAGCCGCTTCTTTTCCTCGCATTCCAGGTACATCCACAGTCATTACTGGCCCATATTTTTGACTAATTCCGCCTTCATACCCCCACAATTGCATATATTGAGATAGCAACATGTTTTGCGGAAGCCTCCTCCTTTTTTTTCTCTTCTTCTTTTTTCCTTTTTTTTTTTTTTAACTTGCCACATTGTGAAAGTGTTATCGTTAAGAATGGGGACTGTCGAGTTTCTAGAGAGGAAATTGAACAGACTCAGTCAACCCCGGGAAGAGTCTGCCCTCTGCCATCCTCTCCTGTGTTGCCGAGCAGCACCCAATCACTCAAGGCAATTGAACGTCTCTGAGGGGACCTCTGTTAGCACCGTGCAATATTTATTACAATCCATCATCCGGAGACTCTCACTCTACGGGTGAATAACAGTGACTGCTAAGTTCTGTGTTAAAAAGTTCCCTCGCCAGCGACCATTAGAAGGGATTTATGGGAACAGCTTCCCTGGAAGTGCTGTGGAAGCGAGACGGAACATGTTTCAGAGTCACTGCATACCCACTGGGCTGTAGTCTCAAATATGTCATGGATAAAATCCTGACTAGTGCTGCGAGGATAGTAGAGCTGCCTGTCCATCTTTTTTTTTTTTTCCCCACCCTCACTCGGTTTTTCTTTGTGATGGATTTTTAAGGTTCAAACGGTTGGAAATTGATATTTGTTGACGATTGATTAAATTTTCATAGCAATTGTTGGTTATCATGCTTCAAAATTGCAGATTTTTGTCTGAACTTTAAATGAGAGTCATTAAACTTGTGCCCGCCAGGTAAATCCCCCTTCATTTGGTAGTATGGAGTTTGTGTGTGCTGCAGCACTCCCATGCCCAGTGCACACCAGAGACTTCTGCTGCTTGAGCTGGCTACTTCTGATTAGCCCTCTGCCAACTTGAACTAATCATGCAGCTCTTCTAGGATTTCCAAATGTTATCGGACTACATTGATCAAATTCTGAAGGTGAAATAATTCATTCCATAGGAGTTGTGTGACGCTCAAAACAATTGAGCCACTGTTTTTCGGCCCCAGCAGTAGAGCCTATGGTAGTCTCTGACGTAAGCACTTATCAACAGTTGTTTGATGCTGACTTTTAAACATGTAAGCAGGCAGTAACAGTGAAAGTATAATTTTGAAATTTTTTGCTGTCTTACTGAACGTTGTGTGAGATGAGATCTAGACCGCATTCATGTCAGCGCGCTACACCAGGAGCTTGCTGAGAGCATCCGTGTCTCCCGAGTTCAAGAGTTGAGCCCTGCAGCTACGTCTCAGACCCCTCCCATCGAAAACCACTCTGAGGAATCCGAAAGTAATAGAAACGTTCAGTTTTGTCATGATTATTGGCTAAAGTAGCTTATTTGTAAAGGCAAGTACTCTGGGCTGTACAGACTACGCAGTAGGCTATGCTAACACCAGCAGCTAGCTGAGTTAGCTTAGTATAACCATAAAACAGTGGCAAGAGGAAACGACGTGAATTCCAGTACAGATGAATTCCTCAGTGTAAGACCCCTGCATAGGCAGCAACCTATGCAATGAGTGAGCTTGAGAAATGCTGGTTATCTTTAGCTAGAGTTAGCTCGGAGCTAATTGGTCCAAGTGCTAGCTTGCTATTTACCATACAGGAGTGAGAGTGGTGTTGTTGTTCCTGTCAACTCCCAACAATAAAATGAGGAGAATGAAATTCAGCATATTATTTTCCCAAATGTTCTACTATCTCATCAATGAAAGTAATTAGTTGCCACCCTAATTTGTTCTATCTCAACGAGCAGAGAGCGCAGTCATATTCCAGTTACATAAGATATTTACATTTTTATAAATGATGATTGTACAAGTTAATTCCAATATTTACAGAATAATGAACAGAGAGAGCAAATGCCTCTCTATCCTCTGGGAAGTTGTTGCCTTTGTACAGTCGAAAGTTTTTCCTCATAGCAGAGTTAGCGACGATAATGATCTAATATTCACCGCGGTCTTTAATAAGGAACATCTTATTCATGCATACAGAGCTACTGAGTTGGTAAATCCACGTCCTTTGAACCAGAGTGGGTGCATGTTGTGTGAAAATTAGTATATCTGTGTGTGCTCGCTACCTTTCAATATAGTCTTTGATCCTGCAGAGATGAGATGGATTTTTTTTTTTCCCTCAGTCTTTCCGCTCTGCACAGATTGTTTGTTTGTTTGTTAGAGTTGAAAACAATTGGGATGGTTTCTGCAGCAAGGATGGGGCAGCAACACTTAAAATTAGTGCCTTACCATGCTTCTTTTAGGTCAATTGGAATATGTATTTTAATTAGTCTCTGAAGGCTAATACTTTCTCTGCCTTCCTCAAAAGTGTCTGCATGATGTGACTGTGTTGAGCTGAAGAGCCTGGGAGCAACGGTGTTCATTTGAAGCCCAGCGAACATGCTCATTATCTCCAACCAAAGGCAAGATTGATTTAGGTGAAAGCCTGAGTAATTTTTTTGAAAGGAAAAAAAAGTGTGTGTGTGTGTGTGTGTGTGTGTATATATATATATATATATATATATATATATATATATATATATATATATATATATATATATATATGTATATATATATATATATATATATGTATATGTATGTATATATATATATATATATATATATATATATATATGTGTATGTGTGTGTGTGTATAGTTGAACTGTAGGCTGATCAAGACAGTAATTCTACTGTGGATCTCTCTCTCGCGGTCAAAGTGAATAAGTTTAAAATAGAGTGCTGCAGAGGGAACTACTGAGTATCACAGCAACTAAAGGTGCCATCACTCAGCCAGAGCTTCTCTTTCATGGCTTCAAACTCTTCTAACCTTTAGAAATGGTGTATTGGAAAGATAGCACAAAGAAACATTTTGCTTGTCATTCCCATTTATTTTCCCTCTCTGTTCTCCTGATGCTTTTTCATTTTTCAACACATGGCAGAGAGGTGAAGTACGTATTTGAGAAGGGTGGGGGTATCAGATTTTTCCACCATCATCCCCTCATTCCTGTAATTTCACTGACAGAGGCAACGATTGTGTTTTCTGGAGCTACACAAGGGTAAAGGATAATTGGAGCCGTGGATGTCTTTTTCATGGTAACGGGGTAACCCTGCGCCAGCGCTATTCTCCACACCGTACAAAGGAAGATCCAGCGATAGGGCTGGTATAAGAGATCTACAGTATTCTCTAACACAAACAGATGTGTTTTAGTCTGGCTGAAACTTGTAGAGTCGAGCCTCATGTGGTTCCAGTGGTGGCTGGGGATTCTTTTTGAAGAGTTTGGATTGGATGTAATCAGCTACTCTGTGCTTTTATCTTTTCTACATTATTATCAGGGAAGAGCACAATGGCCATGTAATAAAGTGTAAATCTCTCAGCCGTGTAAAAGGTCAAGTAACACTTGGCCCCTGTAGACGGTGTCAGAGAAAGCCCTGTTAGCACGAAGGTACGATGTCGTCAGGCAAAGCTGCAGCACAGCAATTTAGAGTTATTAATTATTTTCTTACAACTTAATAGTCTTTCATTTAATGCATATTAATTGATGTGCTCCCAAATCCACACTCATATAATCCACCAAGGATTTCTCAAAGGCAAGCACAAAAGGCTTTTATTATCTTAAGGAGGAAGTGGTCTTTTGGGACGTAAGTGCCCCTGCTCAATTGTGTATTACATTATGAAACAGACGTAAGTTAAATGAAATTACAAGGTATCATCGGCACAGTGAAGGATCCTTTTGAATAATTACCTTGGCCGAGCCATTGTTGTAATGTCAGACGTGTTCTTTTGGGTTTGATGGAGGTGTTGGGGGGGGGGGGGTTTGAAGTCCTCATACAAAGGAGTAAAAAGCAGTTTCAAGGTTAAACTGTGTGACAGCCAAATGTTTGGGGAGGGTGGATTAATTTCATGTCCCGTAATGTGATTTTCAATATCTTCTCCTCTCCTGCCCTTGGTTTCTTTGGAGATGCATGAGCCTGATGAGGGCTGAGGGCAGGGCAGGGTGGGTGGGGGTGTGCTGTAACTACCGCCTGCAGTTTAAAATGTTTACAGGACTACTAAATGAAATTGAGAGATGGTGCATGATTACAATTTCATCATCATTCCCGGACGCCTGTCTTTTTATTGAATACAAATTCAGCGTTTATCCGTCTGGTGAGAGAAAATTAGCTTGTTCTCTTACATGCAAGCACACACTCCCACATACATGAATAGAAATGGGGAAACACAGAATGGGGCGTGGTTCCAGGAAAATTACAGTGCATCATTAATCGCTAGGACAAGCTATGGAGGAGGGAGAAAGACCACCATGGTAACTGCAGCGAGATCCCTCGCTACTAAGAACCCTGCTGCACTAATACATCTTATCACAGAGTATCTGCAGCTTATGTGCGCGTATCTGCATATCAGTTTAGTTCATGAAGATGTTGGCTTGTGTCTGGCAATGACCGTGCAATGCAAATGCCTCATACATACGTGTGCACGTTCGTATAGCGCCAAGATACATTTAAACGGGCATGAGGAAACCACATGCTATATCGTTGAATACTAGGAAGTGATAAAATCAGTGATTGAGAACACCATCATTAGGATGTAGCCTTTTTGTGTTGGGGTGGTAGCATTTCCTACCCACTCTGTGCTGTCATTTGAACCCGTCAGTTTCAGTTCACATCTGCAGACATGCATCACCGCTGTTGACAGAAATACAATGATAAGCAAAGTGATCCACAATGGCCGCAGACTCCCAAATAAACACGATAGTTGAATTTGCAACATTCTGACGTCCCCGCAAGACTACGGCCCTCTTTAATTCGAACACGCAGCTGGCAAAAGTGCACACCTTTATTCCTCAAATTCAAAAAGTACAGATATTTGTGTTTGAAACATTAAAAAAAAAAAAAATCTTGTTAGGTATAGAAGTACTTTTTCAACCTATTTACTAAAAAAAAAAAGTAGTAAAGTACAGGCTTTTGAAAGGTACTCAGAAGTATAAAGTAACAAGTACTATGATGATGCTACTCTTCTCCTGGCACACTACAGACTTCCAGGGTTCCTGAAACTTGTTACAGGAGAACAAAGCACGTGTCCTTCAAGGGTTCTTTTGTGTGTTTGGCCAGTGGCAACCAACATTAATATGCATTACTGCCCACTATGTTGGAGAGTGAATAACTTATCTTCCCCCTTAAACCAAACTCTAGCCTATTTTTAAAATGCAAGGAGTCTTAAGTGTAAATATTTCTGTTAAAATGATGGTGGCATGAAAGTAAAAAGCCAGAAAAATGAAAAGTACAAAGACCTGAAAAAGTTTCATCCCTGTTCCTAAACAAAAACTTATGCTCGCACAATTTTTTCTGAACCCTCAATTTCGTCTTGCAGTCAGGAAGCAAAACCTGATTTGACAACTGTTCCAGTAACAATGAAGTAGGCTACAGTGAAGCCTATGTTGTTTGTAATAACGCTCATTGCGTGTAGGTGGAGACAAAAACACCACATTATAGCTTAGATAACAAACATGGTTTGGGCTTCACTATTAGCTCATTTCCTCCTCATTGTAGTATTATTTGTCCTTTTTTTTTTTTGCTCCACTCTGTCCTCCAATTTGGCCTGGCCAAGTCCCCCGGACCACTGTTGTCACTGCTAACTCCAGTGACAGCCTGGGGTGGGTGAAGACAGCCAAGCGAGTAATGTGACAGCTTTATCTGGTCACCTGACAGTGAGAAGGGATGTACCGCCGATATACATGAAATTCTTCACCCCAACCTTTGTATCCCTTGCTATGAATGCAACTGAAGTAGCCAGTAGGAGAAGGGTCACGATTCCTCACTGGTTTCCTGTACAAACTGCTGAAATTAGTCTAAATGCAAATCTTGTTAGACGCTGAACCTTGGTTTTGTGGTGGAAGGTAGGGATGAATGTTTAGCCCAAATGTGGCCTACATCTGTTCTCAGTTCAGCCTGCCTTTGGCCAACATTTGCCCTTGATTTACAGTGCTGACTCAGGGGGAATGTGGTTACCGAAACTCCGCCACAGGTCCACCACAACTGACCAAAGTCAAACCTGGCTCATTACATTTTAGCAGCTTTTCACCCTCCCAACTCTTGAACCGACAGTGCTTCTCACCAGGTTCTTCTGCTTTCTTGTTGGGACTTATTGCATTTGTTTTCTATCAGCCCTTTAGAAATATGACCTTTGCAAGAGTGTATGTTTGCTGTTTACGTTTTACTGCTTAATACACTATAGGCTGCACCCAGGGGGATAACAAAACTCTAGGTGGAACCCACAGCCTTTTCAACATAAATGAAAAGTAACCTAAGCCTTTTGGGGTTGTTTTTGGTTTGTTTTTTTCCCCCCTCTTTTACCTGAACTCGCGCTGAATTATGATGACTCTGTGTGTGCCAGTACACAGTGTATGGGTAGATTTAACTGACAGCAGTCTGCAGTTTTTGTTAAAAACATCTTCTGCTGTCTAATGCTGGTCTTGTCAAAGTTGTCCGTCACACTGATTCATAGTTTAACCTCTGTCCTTTGCTCTTGCTTTCTGTAACCGCAACTGGTCGAGGCAGATGGCCCCCGACACAGATCTCGCTTGATGTTTCTGACAGTCAAAAGTCAGTTTTTCCATCACCAGAATTGTTTGAATTTCTTTTACCTGAACTGATTTAAAGAGCGTTCTTCTGTCTGCTCTGTTGATGGAGTGTCGTAACTTTTGCTGGGATTCTGTGACATAAATAAAATTGATCTTTCTTAACCCAAACATTGACAAAAAAAAAAAAAATTATGTGCTGTCAATTGAAGGGATTTATCATAACCATGACCATGTGACAGGTGCTCATACCAGCAGCAACAAGAGATGAGTTGAAAGTCATTTGAATTAAAATGGTGTGTATAAAGGATTAGGAGGGGAAAGAGTTGCCTTCAGCCGTGGAGACATGCCTCTGTTACAGAACTATTGTGAGAGAAAGACATTTTCCCCCGAAAAATCCTGCATCACAAGTTATCTTCTTCATCGGCTCTAGGGTTTTGGTGCAGACCAACTAGTGCTGGTGTTAACCGCTGCTTCTGTGTTAAAAGGTGCAAACATTTCTTCTTGCAAAGCTCACGGTTAAGTCATTAAATCCCAAATGCTTGTGAATCGATAAACGCCAACCCCACTGAAAAGACATTCAGGCGTTCATCCCTTTTTCCCCCCTCGACAGTGCTCCAGATTTGTCACTATATGGGCTGCTTTGTCAGTCTTTGAAAATCCTTGTGAAAAGAGTTGTGAAAATTCACACACTGTGACAGCTCAAGTTGGCTGTTAACAGTTTTGGTGGCAAGTAAATGCAAGCAAATGTATGCATGCTTAGAAATTGTTTTCTCAGTTTTCATTATGTTGCAGCTTTTGTGTTTTTGAGTTGTGACGTGAGAAGGAAAAGATTTGAACTTTCCAGTTTGCTTGCCGCGTTTGTGTTATGGTGGAAGCTTTAGGGGGCTTCCACACCTGCCTTGAACTCTGGTTCGGTTTCCCCCCTCTGGCGAGTATTGAGGCGGTCAAGGTTCGGTTATTTGTGTTTTGGATCTGATCCAAACTTGATTCGACCCAACTAACTGGTGAACTCCGTAGGTTTGACCTCTGGTAAACTAGGTTGAATCTTTGGATGTTGTAAAACACGTCAAATATAGCAGTTTGCAAGGTTTTTTGTTTTTTTTTTGAAAAACAAACTAACTCCGTGCTTAAAATGCAGCAGGAATTTGTAGAACATGTGTAGTGATTTTTGCGTGTTTGTTTCGTGATGCGTCTTGGCTCACTTGCATTTTTCCCTGCGTGCAAACAAACTGAACCTAGGAGAAAACACTTCAAGTTCACTTTGAAACTGATTCAGACAAAAACAAACTAACCTCATCTTGTTCCCCTTTGGAAGAAGGGAGGAGAGGATTGCATACAAATGCTGTTCCAGGTGTCCGTTGCAACATGTCGTAGTAGTTTAAACCTCTCAACGGACATTAATTGTTTACTCTGCTGGGACTCCTAGTTTTTACATGCACAAACATACACACACCAGGACTGTGGTGCACTGAGTGCATCTGTTCCTTTCTTTCTGTTTTCCGTCAAAGCTGTATTTCAGTGAGCTCGGTATCACCTTTCTCTGCAGCATGAGAACTTCTGTTCTTACTTTCATTCTGTCTCCTTTTTTCAGTGCAGCTGCACTCTGACGCAGAGCTTTACAGATCCCCTCCAGACGTGTTTTAAGGTATAAAAATGTTTTTGAAACCTTTGTCAAGGGAAAATACCTTGTAAAAATTCTCGGAAATTGAACATTGACTGTAACAGAAGTTGAGAGCGACTTTGATGTGTCTACTCACTCATGTTGAACTTAAGCCAAATCTTCAGCTATATTCAGACCAACAAGATTGCTATTGCATAAATGCATGCTTTGAAATCCATTTTAGTGGAACTAATGGTTTGGCGCCTTATCATCAACATAATTATGAAATGACAAGCGGGAGGTTTCTTTAAGTTATTTTTGTTGCAGTGTAACATTTGTAAAGGTTAGAGATCTCTTGGTTTGCAAAAAAAGGTTTTCTAGCTTTCAAGTAGTTTGGAAATGTGTTCAAGTGGCATTCAGGAACACACTAGCAGCAAGTTCTGGCTCAGCTCATTTTCGGAATCTGTGGGTTATGTCACATGTACGTGGACAACATGGTTACTTTGTGTCTTGTCTGTCTGTTTTTTGTGATTGGAATTGGACCGGATTCTTTGTGCCATACATGTGGTGACGTCCTGGCTCGATCTGCTCTTTGTAGCTGGACACGCCCCTCGTTTTCATGTTCTTTCTGGAGCGGAGAGCCTAGCCTCAAATGCGCAATTCAGCGTTTCAGCTGGTGCGTTGTCTGGAACGGTCGTCACGCAGCCGCGCCTCGTGGAATCTGGCCTCTAATTGAGGGAAGCCGTGGTGATGACAAAATGGATCATCCCTGCAGCACTCTACAAAGAGTCAGGTTTGATAACTTTTCAACGTTTGACAGCTCTGCCTCAGATGATCTTGTCACTGTGAACCTCTTTGTTATTTTATCCTCTACTTACTGCAAAACACACACACACACACACACACACACACACCATCACAACCCTGCAATGCTATTGCGGGCCTGAATGCACTGCTAGTCACCCCTTTACAATCTCTCTTCCTCCCTTGTTTTCTCCCCTTCTCTACTATCCATTGCCATTCCCCCCTCTATCCCAGTGAAGGTCTCATTGCTTATGTAATGTATCTAAACATTTGTGCAGCATTAGGGGAACTCAGGCGTGCCAAAGCTGTGCAAAACGTCCCTCTGTGCACCCCGTAGAGGTGGGACAGATGGCAAACCTCATTCCCATTCTTGTAAACTGCCTGTGACAGGAGAGATGGCACATACGCAGCTGAACTAGGGCAATGCTAACTAAAGCTTTACAGACAGTGGTGGACACAGTTGCATGCCCCCCCCCCCCCCCCACACACACACACACACTCCCTCCCCATCAATGAGATGTTTATTATCAAAGCCATAATCTCAGTTTTGCTTGGCTCTACATTGTTTTGGCTGTTAATTACAGTGTTTCGTGACTCATATTGTAAACGCGTTGTTCCACCTGTGATCCATAGTTGAGCTCACCTATAACAGAGGCTATCAGATTCTTGCATTAGATCATCCATCACAATGTTAAGGAAGGTGACCTGGAGTTGTTTTCTAATTCAGTCGTTAATCACCGCCACAGCAGACTGTCAGGCACTTTCACTTTGTTCCCCTTTAACAACTCTCTGGGCAGAGTCCATTACTGAATAAACAGAGAGTGAAACACAGAAGAAATGAATGAAGATGCCCAGCATAGAATCCCCAGAGGTGAGATCAAATGGCAGGGCCGGTGATGATGAGGGATGTTTATGGCTGGCACTCTATTAAGGAGAAGCTCTTCCCTGCTGGCACATAATGAACATCTACCTTGTGAAATGGTGGTTCTGAAGCTTTCTCCTTTCACTGAATTACTGGTCATTTTCATCAAAATGTGCCCTAATTGCTCTCAGAGGCGAGCGCGGAAAAAGGGCCCACTGATGGCGGGAATGAGTTTTTAGGGTAACTTGGCAAGGTGACTGGCTTATGGCAACATTAGCCATGTTGATTTGAATAAATCTCCGCTGCCATATTTGCCCCTTTGTATGTTAATGAAAGACAGTTATGTCCTTGGAGGATGATATTTCAGGCCTGAACTCTTCTTCTTTTTCTGTGTACATGGTAACGCCTCCTCCAGATGTCCCCCACTGCGGGAGGCTGTGAGGCTCATGCTCTCCGCCAGCCACACACACACACACACACACGCACACGCACACACACACACACTCAGATCACTTATTTTTCTGGGTGGGGATGGGGGGGGCTACTTCATCTGACCTGTTACGAAAGACGACCCAATGGGCTGCAGAGCGATTGTATGTTGTTTCTATCAGGAGGAAGAGAGTTAAATATTTCTGACAAAAAAGGCTTTTTGTGTGTGTGTGTGTGTGTGTGTGTGTGTGTGTGTGTGTGTGTGTGTGTGTGTGTGTGTGTGTGTGTATTGGAGGGAGAAAAGGAAAACATCTCAGAAAGGAGAATGTTTTCGGAAACCACCGACAATGTACCATCTGCACACGGCAGGGTGTATGAGCGACACTGGACTACCGCTGTGAGGAACTATTGCATTGTTATTAAATGGCTGTTGCCTCACTGGCAGCCATATTAAAGCCTTAGATCCTTTGGCTGATGCAAGCAACGATGAGGAGAGAAAAGGACCCCCCCCCCCCCTAAAAAAAGCTCAAAGTCTGGCCTTCTGGACATGGTGACACAATGTGCAGCTGCACAGATTAGAAGATGGCAGTACAAACTTCTCTAAGATGAAAAGGCAGAAAAGAAGCTCACCCCCCCCCACCCCAACTCGTCTCTTTTCTAACCTCCACCTCCCTCTTCCCCGCCCACCACCTCTATTGGCTCAGCATCTTATACAAGGTGCAGCGAGAGGACAGCTTTTTTTGTACTCCGGGAGCTGTGTCTTAAGAAATGCAGATTTAGCAGCTCAATCCATAGCAGATCTTCGTGTGAGGTTCAGATTTTTCTTAAACTTTTCTTTACGCTCACCGTTTTAACTTTCTTCATCCCCCGAGCAGTTCATCTGCAAAATTAATTGAATTTGTACTTGGTGTGAGTATATGTATGTGTAAGAGTGTGTGTGTATGTGTGTGTGTGTCTTTTGATGGTTGAGGAGTCTGCGAATCTACTGCCGCTCCAGCAGTGTGTTGACTTATTGATGTTCAGTGCCCTTTGCGAGCAGTGAACTAGTGGCAGACAGTGCATGAAATGCCACTGAAGAGTTAGAGTTGATTAGCTCCTCTCTCTCTCTCTCTCTCTCTCTCTCTCTCTCTCTCACCCTCATCTCATTCCCTCAAACTCAAGGCAGTAAAATAACTCTCAAACAGTTTTTTGTGTTAACTTTCCTTGTGCCAGAGGTTATTAAAATTATGTAGGATTTGATTGCGTAATTGCTGAATAAATTGTTGTCTCTTGCTCGCTATGCCATGCTGCTATACAGGCAGGAAATAAAACGTTGTTGGTTTTCTCTTCCTTTCTGTTAATGTCTTCTAACCTGGAACAAACTGCAGTCATTTTCGTACCTTCCCAACCTGTCAAGCCTAGTCCCAGGTACTGCTTCATTTAATATGCAAAAATGTGGTTCAAAAAAGAAAAGAAGCTGTCATTAGAAGTAGTAGTAGTAGTAGTAGTAGTAGTAGTATCGTAGTATTACAAGTCAATATGTTTGAATTGGTTTAAAGCAGCTGATTTGCTGTGTTTCTTTGAAAAAGATTAAAAAGTATTTTAAAAAAATCTGCAAGTGTCATCGATTAACTTTGGACCCAAAACGCAGGTTTTGTGAGTTTTACAATTAAAATTAAATTTTAATTAAAAAAAACAATTATTTGCGATGTCCGTATCTACAGCTCCATGTTTAGGTAGCATATAACAGACTGTTGTATTCTATGACAGGAACCAGTGATGGAGAGATCACTACCTTCAACCCCCCCCCCCCCCACCCGTACATATACACACGCACGCACGCACACGTGCACGCACGCACAAAAAGCCCTCCATTTTTTTTCCCTAACAAGAACTTGTGTAGAAAAATAAACATGTATGAATGTTGAGCCTGGCGTGAGTGACGTGGAGTCAAGTGTCTGTCAAATCAGCCTGCTGAGCTCTCTACCCCACCAACTACGCCAGGAATGAATAGTGAATGCTCATTAATATGCATGCGCGCTCAAACTCCTGTGTCTTTCTGACAAAAGTTTCTAAGGTCCCGATTTCTGTAGTCCGTCATCCCCGTTGACGGAACCTGACATTTGGCAAGGTCTTTGAGGAGGATTTGTTTGTGACAGCTTCAAATTACAGTGGCACAGAAGGAGCAGCCGAACTGGGAGGGGAAGGAGGGATTGAGGAGGAAAAACAGCTCCTGCTTATTTAAAATGTCACTTCAGCAAGGTGAATGCATAAACTCTGATTTATTTATTTTATTTTACTTTTTTTTATTGGCCTCTCAACCAATGGGAACCATATTTTGCCATCTTCTATTCTGTTCGTGTCTCTCTCTCTCTCTCTCTCTCTCTCTCTCTCTCTCTCTCTCTCTCTCTCTCTCTCTCGCTGCATTTTGGCAGTGGGTTGGAAGCCTTCTGAGGCTTTGCCAGCATCTTGATGCTAACCACAAAGCGTTTACTTGTTTGTTTTGTGTAGGTTGTTAACTACACAAGTGAGAGGCACCAATCACTCAGGTTTTCATTTTTGATTTGAGATTCATGCTGGACTATGTATCAGTATGAAATACATCTCAATTTTCCGTCTCTCCCACTCTCTTTCCGAGTGCAGCAACAAGGCAAAAGTAAGAATGAGATCACCTTAAGTAGAATCTGGAGGAGGAAAGAAGACGAGGAAAATAAACGTGTCTGTAAGATGGGATTTGTCTTCTGTAAGTTTTTCAACATATGGGTGTACAGGGGTTGTTTCTGTCAATCTATTTGATGTGTGTACCGCATTCAAAATGATTGACGCCAGAAGTGTTTGAAAAAAAAAAAAAAAACCTCCAAATGTTTCTACACTCTCTTGAGGTGCTTTTTGTTCTGTTTTGATAAAGAATATATGAGTAGATAGAGCCATAGAGCCCGCACTCCCCCCCCTTTTTTTGGGGGGGGGGGGGGGATAAACTCTACTGTGGCGACTAACCTTTAATTTCAGCTGTTTATGCCTCAGTATCTTCTGGGATATTCCTAAACTTTGTCTGTGGACAAGAAAGCCGATATTTGCTAGCATGACTATAACAACTTGCCCATCTCTCTGTTCGGCGAAGGCCAAATCGACCTTGTCCTCGTCCACTGTTTACGTCTAATTTTTTTGGGGGGGGGGGGGGGACATTTCTGCAAAACTGGACGTAAACAACATCAAAAGTCTGAGCTGTACTGATGAGTTGGTCAGCTTAAAATAAATATAAGCCCACAAATGTTTTATGAAAATATTAATTAGGGTTAAAATCTGAAGTTCCATTACATCTGAACTCAGTGGTTCAGCCACCAGGTCCTAAACCACAGCAAATATTAATGATTTATGAAGAAAAGTGAGAGAATAGGAACCCAGGGTTTTCTGTGTACCAGTAGGGGGCGTAGCATTAGTAAAAACAGGAGAGGGGTGAGTACATAGTGTGAAAGTACAAACGAGACATAAAGTGATGTTAGCCTAGCTAGCTAGTAACAACAGGCTGGCCTCAGAATAAAACTTTCAAACCATAATGATTATTAAGCATTGACGCTGTTACTTCGAAGGTAACTGCTGAAGATTGCCCCCGACAATCCGTGCAAAAAAAGAAGAAGAAGGAAGAACTACTTTTATTTTTCGACATGAGAACGTATCGTGTGCTCTTTGCCTCCCTCGTTGATGTAAAAGATGTTCGTTCCATTCTTCCAGCAGTGGCAGGGAGGGTGACTGCAGTATGTCTTCCTGGACAAATGGCTGATGACACTGTTGGATTACGCTGTCACAAGTCATGCCAGCTGCTGGAATCGGTTGACAAGTACCTCACTGTTTCCGTGTCTTAATCTGATTCAAACGCTCCCAGATACATATATTACTAGAATATTCATCACACAGACGCTGCCTTCAAATGTCAATAAATTATGTGACTTAAGTGCTTGACAATCGCTTTCCTGAAAGGCATTTGCCCTTTTCCCTACTTTTTCATGTTGCTCTACTGCCATGACACATTTTATTGAAGAGCTGTCTGAGAGCGCACCACAATGACTCGGGGCTGTACATCGCCAAGCTGCTTCGAAACTTCCGTCTGCTCAAGTTCCCACACTGTCACATGGTGACTTTTTAATTTCTGCTACTGCAAACAGTGCATCTATTTTAACAGAGGCATTTCCAATGATTAAACTAATGCATAGGAGAGTATGCTGGGGTGGCTCCCCTGATTAATGGAGCAATTACATAATCCATTACACTGAATTATGAATGTGCTAATGATGAGCTCATGTTGGGTAATGATTCCTGGAGTTTGCTTGTGTAAAATATGAAAAGAGAAGCGATGAGGACTGTCTGTGTTTGCAGATGTTCCTCTAATCACCGGGAGGTAAGGCTAAGGAGGAGAAAGAAGTGTGTCACTGCCTACAGAGAGCCACGCTCTCAGCATCACGACTTCCTGTTTGTAGATGAACACCCCCAACTGTTCTAATTAGGGTTGGGATGTTGATAACATTATTAAGACTGCTATGGATGCTTTTTTTTTTTTTTTGCTATTGTGGGAAAGTATCTTAATTAGTCTTATTCTGAAAAATCACTCCCATCTCATCGGTGCTGTACATTAACGCCTCTTAATTACCTTTCTCCCTACTCGCTTCTTCATTACTCTCTCGTCAGCTCTCCTCATGCATCAACGCGTTATGTCGCCATCGTCTCCACAGCGGCGTCGGTAAGCTCGGCGCTTCTCTGATTTTCAAGATTTGGAAGGAATTCGTCAGCTTGTCTGGATCCGTATCTGTAGCTGTGACAGAACTGAGGATCTTTTTAAAGGACACTCAAATCTAAACCGAGCCTTTCGTTTTTTTGATGAGACCAGAAGTTTGCAGGATTACGATTGGAGACGAATCTAAGTAACCCTTAATTTCTATTTAGCACAGCAGCATTGCATCGTGGTCCAATAGCCTAATCCTGGGCAGGCTTCAGGTACCGTCCCAGATCCAGCACGGCGCTCTGCTGTGTATAGCTCACACGGTTTTTGGTGTTTTAAGGGTGGTTGCAAACAGTTTCTCCCCGAATCCATACCCAAACCTGTCGATGGCCGTAAACCAGGGGACAGAATGGTCAGAAACGCAAACCCCCCCCCCCCCCTAAAAAAACAAACAAAGAAAAAAAACATGTGGCCTGATGAGGATAGATATGTTAAAACTACAGCTCTATTTAATCACTCATTACCAGTCAACATTTTGCTTCTTTCCTCTCACCTTTCATCAGCGCCAGTTGTGGTCCCGGTCCGTAGACGCAGCTGATCGCCTCTGGCTTCAGACACTTCTGCTTTTAAAGTCCATCGTCTGCAGAAATATTACTGCAGAGTGTTATCTTTTATCCACCTGTCTCGGTTTGCCGTGCGCATTCCAAGTTATGTTACTGTACTTTTCATTCTTTATGGACTGAGACAGATGGCTGGTTGCTGTGGTCACCGAACACCTCAGATTGTGCGACCACCTGTCTTGAAGTAAGCCGTTGTAACACGGCTGATCTTGTTATGGGGGATAAAAAAGAAAAAGAAAAACAGGAAAAGGGAAAAAAAAAAAATCAACTAAAACACGAGTTTGCTGTATGTTTGCGTGGAATTCTAAGTTCGTGGCATCCCTGGAGAACAACAGTTAATTGCAAAAACAAGTTTTAATTGGGCTTGTGTTTACAAAATGTTGCCTTCGTGCCCTAGTTACACACACAAGAATAAATGGGTTTCTCAGGAGATTTTTAGATATATATACTATACACATGGTGTTGTGCACATGAATTACAAAATATGTTATCTTGATGCAGCTCTGTTACATCCATTAATCCATAATATGCAGCGGACCTCTTTAGCTGGGATGATTGACATCCATTATTTTCCGGCTCTCAGTGCCGCCTGCACATGTGTCTCCATTAGACGTGGTTCATTTGAAGTTCAGTGTTGGAGTTTGTTTATTTATTTATTTCATTTTCGAGGTAAACAAAACGAGCCCGGCTCCAAACTTCCAGCTGGGGACACTTAAATGCTTATTTCTAATAGATTAAATAAATAAAAACAATTTAAAAAAAAGAGATGCTCTTCATCTTGTAGCGTGAAATGTCTTTTTGTGCTTTCTCAAGGTAACCGTCTGCTCGTAGAGACGTTGTTGGATACCTGGCGGAGGGAGAAAAGGAAAAAAAAAAAAAAAAGGAACACAAGCAGCTAAAGCTTGAAAAGACTTTTGTGAGGATTTTATGTGGGTACAATTCTTACGAAATAAAGGCAAACCAAACCAAAATCTCATTTTAACGTCAAATGAAGCATTCAGTTTGGAAAGTGTAGCAGTGGTAGAGAGTTGTTATTACAGGGTTTGTAACTGCCACTAAAGGATGAGGTGTATCAACGTTTTTGTCATTTCAACTGGTTTTTATGGAGCATCTCTGTTGTGGAAACTTTATGTTTCAGAGCCCAAAAAGTCAATAGTTGTGTTTTGAATTTTTGGTCGATGACTGAGACCACCTCCTTTTCTTCTTCTCCGTCACAGCCATGCCAGTGTTGCCATTGTCTGACTTATATTTGAATTACCTGGTGTTAGTTTATTCACTCGGAACCCATTTCCTTTTTGCAACATTTTTCAAAGTTCTCATAAAACTGTGCTCGACACTTAAAGGCAGACCCAGACCCAATAGAACCAAGTTTATAGTTTACAGCTGCCTCTCTCAGTCAGCCGGCGTGACTGTGAACGTACGCCTGAGTCGGTGGTCTTCTCCCTGGAGTCGCGAGGGTTCAGGTTACGGGTACTTAGATGGTCGTTTTGAGGGTGTTGTCAGTAAAGTTTGTTAAAGAGTTTTGCTCTGTTAGTTTTTGTCTTGCTTCCCTTCAGCCCTTCTAGACTTCCTCTGGGGCCGTAACCGTCTGTAGTATCTGTAGCGAAGGCTCCTCCCTGCTCTCCAGGCTGCCCACAGTGGGCCTCTGGGCCCTGGGCCACCGGCTCTCCCTTGATCTGCTAGTTGTGTTGGCCCTTTTGTGAAATGTGATCAGTCAGCTCCATTAAGGCCCAGACTCGGGGGGGGGGGGGGGCAGTGTTAGGAGACCGAACCACCCAGGAACTGATCTCCAGGATTCGGTCAGAGAGCAAAGAGTGAATCTAATATCTGGGATACAACTGGTGGGGCAGCGGCGACGCTCTCCTGCTACTGTGGAATCACTGTCTCCTGTTTACCAGCTTTTCTCTCAGGTTTACATTGAACAGATTTTGACACGTTGGATTTTGTAGTTGTCGAGGGAGAACACTTCCTCCACCGTGCCTGTGTGGGTTTTCCTTGAGTGATCTTGGCCCTCCATCCCCCATCAAAGACTTGTACTGTATGTTAAGGAGTTTATGCTCCTGTCAATGCCCTCCAGGTGCAGAGGCACTGGCAGAGAGAGAACTGGAGTCGATCCCTGGTGGTGCACACGGAGGTCCACTGCTCTGCTGTGGATGAATTCAGCTGTAAACTAACGAAGACTTTCTTCCCGCTCTGCACGAGGTTATTTCTGTTGTTAAAAATGCCAGAGAAGCAACAGCCTCATTAGATTTGCTTCATGCAATTAGTTGTTGTGTCCTGTTGTTGGAATTAGTGAATATTATGTAACTGAGATAAGAACATAAGTGAATATGAACAGCTGCTAAGCAAAATCACAATTATCTACTGATTTTTTTATTTTTTATTTTTTTACAGTTCTCAGAAACAAATTTGTTTTGATAAAGATTTTAGTGCACAAAGCTGATTTCTGAGCGCGTGAAAGGAATGGGTTGCATTTGCAGCAACACATTTGATTTGATAACAGCTTCAGGACACTGGCCTCCGGCGTATAGATGAGCGATGGAGTGTGTTTTTAGCTGTGTTGGTTTGTGTAGCTATACCTAGCAGGTGGATCATGCAACAGAAATGCTATACGTGGACAATTTGAAAATTGCCTTTTGTGTGTGTGTGTGTGTGTGTGTGTGTGTGCGCGCGCGCGTGTGTCTGAGTCATCAGGATTCAACTGTCATTGCGGTCCGTTTTTTTTTTTTCCAAAATGCTGCTTTGCGGGATTCATGCCTGAGGGTCAGTTGGGTCAGCAAATATTAATCCCTGTTCTGATAATCAAGCAATTATTTTTGCGTTTAACTTAAGTGGTGCTGGTCTTGTGGGTATCTCGTGATATTATTCCACCCTAACTTTCTTCTGCAATTAAAGCTCTCTCTCTCTCTCTGTCTCTCTCGCGCTGCTTCTGGTAACTGTCTCGCTGGTCCTTATTGTTTCTCCTCAGATATTTACCGCTGGGAAATATGCTTTTTTTTCTTCTTCTTTTTTTGTTGAGTACACATGTGATGCTCAGTTCATGAAAAATAGATAAATGTCAGCTCGGTGGCCTCCTGTAAAGATAAGGACAAACACAACAGGTAGCGTTTGGGCAATGCATCCAAATCAGCATGCTGTTTGTCAGAGTGAGACGAGGCAACACGTGGAGATAGCAACTGCCGGTGCAACGCAGCGGACCGGAGATGCAGAGATGAAATCTGCTGTCAAAGGTTGCTCGCCTGGTTAAGATACCCAACGCTGTGACCTGTGTGGATATACCAGAGCCACCT
Organism: Aulostomus chinensis; assembly: GCF_037954235.1. NCBI lineage: Eukaryota > Metazoa > Chordata > Actinopteri > Syngnathiformes > Aulostomidae > Aulostomus > Aulostomus chinensis. The sequence continues at coordinate 16,426,159 of NC_141342.1, read as the reverse complement.
CCACAGTTTCCTTACCTGTCTGCTTTGCCTGTCAGTTTGTTGCTCTGTAATTAACCTGTCGAGGCCCGCAAGGAAGGCCCCTAAAAAGGCTTCATTAACCCTTTTCCTCAGAGGCGGCCATTGTCCTCTGGCCCCTGTGACCCGTAGTAAGTGGCGGCAATACCTCACATGTTTCCTACATTCACAAAGAGCTGTAATGGCGGGAGAGAGACACGCTCACCTGGTTTATGCATCATCTGCAGGGGGCTCTTGCAGTAATGCCAAGTTGAAAATGTCACTTTTAAGCTATGTTAAACAGATCTGCTGCAAAATATAAAGGGCACTGCTGGATCTTTCAAATGAGGAAACATCTTCCTGCCACTAGTTGTGGTGATATAATTCATTAAATGAATCAGACGTGAGGAAATTTGGGCTCGGATGAGTTGTAACTTGTGCTTTCCCGTGAGTCCCATGTGTTCGCGAACAGTTTCCCCTGCAATCTCCATTCAAGCTCGACAACAAGATCGCATGATTCACAGAGCAGAGCTGTACAAACAGAGCCCATGTAACACAAGCCTGATGACCCACTGGGATCAATTCTGACGAGCACTGAAATGATTTAAACAGCAGCTATGTGGCTAAACCTGAAGTCGGCTTCTCTGATGACTGACGTGCTCGTGCTTCGATGATAGTCAGACAGACTTTTTAGATTCAGCCACTCATAGAAGTGTCCTCTCGTCTCTTGTTTTGGACCGTGGACCCTCTTGTTCTTCAGGTGGGGAAAAAAGTAGAAAGAAAGTTTATCAAAAAATGAAAATTCAGTCAAACCCTAACACAATGAAACAGTGAAATGCTCACCTCAGTTGTAGTATGGAAGCATTTTATGGTTTTGTTCTGTATTTTTACACGTTTGAAAAACGTCTCCATTCACTTGTCTAGAAGATTACAGCAACACCTTTTGCCTTTTGAAACTCAAGCAGATTTTTTTATGGACTTACGTAAAACTTTGCCCGACCTTCCACTGGAGTCTGAGGGTGAGCAGATAAAGACTGAATTTTCATTTTCAGGTGAACTGTCCCTTTAATGGACAGTAATCACTTCCTCCTCTCAATCCAACAAAGTTAAGCCTCCTTCTTCTTCATCCTCAGTCAGCTTGATGTTTGAGTTGTATTTTTCACAACATCAGCATGAAGCATTGGAAGGCCCATGGGACACGGTGTGTGTGTGTGTGTGTGTGTGTGTGTGTGTGTGTGTGTGAGAGAGAGAGAGAGAGAGCGAGAGGGAAAGAGAGAGAGAGAGACACTGAGGCTTGTCTCCAGTCAGTTGGAGTAGCTTGTATGTGTGTCATCTCCTGAGTGCAACACCAGCTTGGCCCACTTCTGCCTGACCGACTAGACTCTACGGCTCATCTGGGCTCTACTCTCTTGTCTCTTTGTGTTTAATTTGCTCTCTCTCTCTTTCTCTCTCTCTCTCTCTCTCTCTCTCTCCCGCTCTCCCCTGTGAGGGGTCCGGTTCTCATGTCTCTCCCCAGCAGACAGAACTGAAGAAGCAAAAACTCACGGAGATGTAGAACATCTCAGGTGAATCAGGCAGAAGGTTTTGGCTCTTAGCCATCTTTACCCACAAATCAGACCGGACCACCCAGGGCCACGCACAAACACACGCACACACACACACACACACACACACACACACACACACACACACACACACACACACACACAGAGTCCATATCCCACGCACACATACACATCTAGGTCACAGAGTGAAAGGGGAAGAAGGGGGGAACCTCGGCAGCTCTGTTTTTCCTAACTGTGGGGGCTCTGGAAGCCAATATGGTCTCTTCTCTCATCTATAACTAAAAACACCGTCACAGATGATGCATTTGGCTTGACATTGTAGGAAGGTTGTCAAAACTGTCTTTGTTTTTTTTGTTGTTTTTTTTTCTTGTATTTGAGTATACTCCCACATATTGCAGAGGATGGAGATTGCAGACCGTCTTGTGTCAGTTATGCAATATTCTCTGCATATTACGAAAAGTTATGCTCAGTTTTTTTTTCTTGTGTATAATCTCACAAATGTCCAAGAGATTAGTGTTGCCTGTGCAAAACGTCCTCTTTTGTCTTTGCAGATGATGTCATATTTTCACATCGTTTTGATGTGTTAGTTGAAAGCACAAAATCCACTTGAATGATAATTATCATTAAATTTATATTCCTTTGGTTAATATCCAGCATTATTTTCCTTGTTTGTCAAGAGAGGAACAATATTACTCTCTTATCCGTCCATTCGATATAAAGCAGCAGAATCTGCACTGAAAAGAAAAAGCTACATTATCACTTAAACAATTAAAAGTCGATTAACTTTGTAGTTTTGTTTTGTTTTTTGTTTTTTGGGGGACATGAGAGGACGAATTGATGTAATTTGACTCAAAACAAACAGCTTTTCTTTCAAAATTACCTCAATTTGTCTTCTCAAGTTCCATCAATTTAAAATTCAACTTGATTAGGTTATAACAAAAGACACTGTTGCTGAGCGGAAACACGGAGTTCCCAGTTGTGAAAGTCAACTGGTTTTCCCTTGTCTTTATTCAAGAAACGTGACAAACGTTCTCTTGAAGACGAGCCTCAAATATTTGAGAAGTGCTTCCCTTTATAAAATTAAATAAGAGTTTGCTGGAAAACATTTTATACTGAGCAGTAAAAGCTTTTATTGTGCCATCATGTCCAAAATATTGGGGGACAGTGTTGCCTGAAGATGGCATTAACAGGCAGCTCAGTTTGAGCTCACACACATCACTGGGTAACTAGGAGACAGTGTCAGAATGATGAAGAGTATAGAAACATCATCATCTTTTTGTTTTTTTTTTGTGTATATGTGTGTGTGTGTGTGTGTGTGTACCTGTGTGTGGACTTTTTTCTGTGCCCGTAGCCAAAACTGTCACTTCAGGCTGCCGTGGGCTCATTATGCCATTAGCTGCCTCAGGCCCCAGTCCATTTGCTGGGCAGGGAGTGTGACGGAGCCCTTTCACAGGGTCACCCCTCCTGCTGGAGGCCAGTCAGCTGAGAAATGAGTGTGTGTGTGTGTGTGTGCGCGCGCGCGGTGCGTGTGTGTTTGTGTGTGCGTGAGACGCAGACAGAGAGACAGCGTATTCACTTCACACTCCGAGAATGTATTTGACACTTTTAGCGCAGGGTGTAAGTTGTATTGTAATTACAGAATGTATATGTATAAATATACGACATGCTCAGTGTTGTTATATCTGTCGCTACATCTCATATGGATAGATAAATTGTTTGCTCAAAAGCAGTACGGCGTGTAAAGAGCTATTTGTCATGTTGAGATGCAGAGGTGGTTGTATCTCAGTGCAGGAGGGGTTAATCCATCAGAGGCAAGTGTAGACAAACTATATTCCCCTGGCTTCACCCGCTCATTCATCGCCTGAAGAGGACGACCAGCGTATTTTCACTGCATATTAAAACCAGCCTTGAGAGGTGGCAGGTAGTGCTTCAGGAGGATGGGAGGGATATCTCAGGAGGGGGTTGGGTTGCTTTTTTTTTTTTCAAATAAATGATTAACTAAATATCCCCAGCCCCCCCCCCCCCCTTTTCCTGTCCATTTTGAAAGGAGGGCCAGCTTTGATCTCCTGGGTCCTTTGAAATGATCTAAAGGATGAGAGAGAACGAGAGAGAGAGAGGGAAGGAGGGAGGGGAGAGGGTGAGGGAGGGGCAGGGGGGAAGTAGAAGAGACAGGGACAGGAAATGCCACACCTCCCTGCCTGTTGAGGGGAGACATCACAGGTATGTTCATGCGGGGAGAGAAGAGAGATTCAGAGTGGCGTTAAGTTTGCACGGTTAAGCTTTTGGATCATAATGAAAGTGGTGGTGGGGGCTGTGGTGAGGATACGCTCCGGGATAGATTAGCTCCCCTTTAACCCAGAGATGAATGGGGTGACAGATGTGTCCTACCCCTCTCCCAAAGCAAATTGGTCTTCCTTTTCTCATTGCAAAATTGCTGCTGGATGTAAATCCCATATTTCACTGGCCTTGCAATGCTTGGTGGGCCCTGTCAGTGGAGCTGGCAGGATTAGATCTCATTGTGTGCACAACAAGGCACCTTAACTCCACCAATTAGTGAAAGATATGTTGATCGTGACCTATAACAAGTGACCTCAATGCCTTTACACCAGTCACCGGGCCTCTATAAATGTGTGTTGAATGATAGTATGGAATGGATGCAGCTGAGATGAGAAAGCTCTCTCGCTCTACTCACAGGATATTTTGGTGCGGGCGCAAGTGCCATGACAGTTGTCATTTCCTCACCCATGCAACGCCCACATTCTTTTGAGCACTTGTGTCCATCAGCGGGTCAATGAGGTGTGGTCAGGCATATTGTTGGAATTCCTATCTTGATGCCATGCAAATAAGCCTTTCCACCATGAACCCAACAAAAAAAGGGCTATCTGTTCAGACAGTAGGATGCAACAGAGGTGCTCGCAACATGAACCGACAGAGAGAATCACAAGGGCACTGTAGAACTTACTGCAGTGCCCGGTATTACCACAAGGTGGCGCCTCTGGGGGGTGTCGTCATTACTGCGGTACTACTCCGACTGATGGTGGTGCAGTCTACTGCTCATGCACAGCTAGTGACTTAATCACTGAATCGTAACCATTATACATAATTTGGTCCAAAAATAACAGGAAAACACAGAAAAACACAAAGGTACAAGACTATGTGCATAACAATCATGAGTTATATAACTACTCATCCCAGAAGGCACTGCAAATATGCAGCGTTGTTTGAAATTAACTACGTTCTGTGACCAGCTGACCGTTTCATTATCGCTGGCTAACTTGACACTAATCATAAAAAAATAATCATGTATCTGCAGCTATGTTCCTCTCAAATGATGATGGGAACTGGGTGATTGTGGGTAGTGTAGTATTTCTCAGTGTGATCGCGAATAACACTTTTTTCTTAGAACAGAGGTTTCCACAGGAGCAGGTACCATGAGTTTACAACCTGGTCACTCGTGGTGATTCGACCTCGGATGGTTCCCACTTTTTGGCCAATAATCAGCTCCCCTATGGAGAACATGACTGGGATTTTCACTTTCGGAACCAAGGAGGGCAGTTAGTTGGTCCATGTGAGCCGTGCTAAATCTAACTAGCAGTTTGCCGGTCTTCGGGGGTCTCAAAGGTGTCTGTCCTCTTGTCTGGTTTGGGAGGATGGCAGTGTCACTCCGCGAAAAAGTTAACGTGCCTTATTGAATTAACAGAATGTGAGGGAACAACTTTCCCTAATCAGAGAGCTCAACTTGTTAAAACTGTCAGATGCAGAGAAGGTGGTTTGCAGCAATGTCGCAGTTGGTTTTGTGTGGCGGAGATCTTGTGCATTTACATCAAGTCACCTGATTCATGTAATTTCGCACCGTGTTGATTATCCTGTCGGAGCATGGGCTTCTGTTCCCATGACGCCACCGGCTCCTCACTTTGATTGAAGTTATTTGGCGAGTCGCTCAGCTTCTGTGCTTCATAAAACAAACTGCTGCGATGAAAATAACTTAAAACCACACAACCCGACACCACTCCTCTCTTTTATTAATACGCACCCGTACACAACACAATGCTGTGCTTAGGTTCTAATGAGTCCCAGTAGCAGTGGTTTGATTTTTTTTTTCCTTCCCTCCTCCTAATTTGACATGCTTCACTTGGGCTGGGTCCCTCTCGCTCCGCAGACCTCAAATCCTCCACGTAGAGTCCTAATGAATCTTCTCTGTGTATACAAAGAAAGGACGAACAAAACAAGTAGAAAACACAAGCTTTCTTGAGCTTCTAATGATCCCCAACATCAATCAATCAGCATTCAATCACCGCAGCCTACTCAACTCACTTTTTCTACTGACAAAAAGGGATATTAGACGCCCATGAGGACATTTGAATCGTAAGATTGCTAGGAGCGCACTCATCTGTGGGTATAGAGCTGGCACTTCCTTTTCATGTCGCTTCAGCAGTGTGTATCTGTGTATGAAAGTGACATAAAGCTTTCCCTCCAGGAGTTTTTGAGGTAAAATTGCGGGAACCGCCAAAATGCGGTGCGCAAAATGCAGTGTTTTTTTATGAATTTGATGTCATGAACCACAGTACTCTATGCACAAGATGCAAGGTGCAGTTTCATACAAGTGTAAGATTTGATATTCTCATGTAATTAATGAGAGGTTTGCTTTCTTCATTGTTTTCACATGAATGCGCCCACGAGACGACGATGTGTCAGGCAGCGTCAAGGAATTGACTCGTAGAAAATGCTGTCTCCTGCATTAACGAAAAATGCGACATTTCCCATCTTCTTGCACCCGAACGCCAACTTTCTTCAATGAAATGTTGAAAAGATCCACTTCCCTGCATATTCTGCAGATTTTAGCTAATTGTATTTGATTGCAATTTTCTGAAGAGCCTTATAAAGATGGGAGCGAACACACTTCCACCGAGGCGGGTAGCCACACTTGGATTAGATGAGAACCTGTGTGGATATATTTTCAAAAGTAGTTTTTTTTTGTGGGTAATATTTCCTTAGAAAATTCATCTTTCCTTTTAGTAAAATTTCCCTGAAAGCTATCCAGGCAGTAATATAACCTTCCTGGTGGTAGCAACAGTGCATCACGCCTCTCTGGTCTTTTTTGGGCTCTCTATGTTGAGCAGTAATTGAGTTGGGTCTTTTAGTGGCCACAGAAGATGGTGTTAGTGAATTGTCTTGGATAGTTTACAGGGTAATAAAGTCCATCCACGCCAGCACCTGCCAGCTGTGCTCAGCTTTGACCAAAAAGGTCTATTTAATACCTCCCACCGTGCACCTGCAGCCTGCTCGCACCGGTCAGCATACACCCCCGTCAATACAGCTAACAGGCAGTATTTTATGACGTCTCCTGGATGCCTCTGAAAGTTTTGATTGGGGTAATTAAAATCCTGACTCAATTAGCCCTGCTTTGCTGACCTTGTTTGCAGGTTAGGATGCTGTATTTTATGCCAAATGCAATCACTGCAGCCATTATCTCGATTATCTATCGTGTGCGAGCCTCAGCGTCTCACGAGGGTTTTGCTTGACTTCCTCTTTTCACTTCGCTGCAGCTTTTATTTCAAAACCTGTTCTGAGGAACAGCTGAGTGGGTGAAGAGTAGGTGGATAAATGGATGCGGTTGCCAATCACGAGAAGATGTTTTTTTTTTTTTTTTACAGCTCTTTGTAAAATAAAAATAAAAAAAAAATGTTGCAAAAATTAGTGTGAATTGCACCTCTGGTAAAACTACGCAGCTTTTAAAATGCTATTATTGGGACGAGCATGCATCTTCCCTTTGCTTTTGCAAAGACAGGTTTCGGTATTATTAAGGAATTGTGCATTAACGGGAGTCAGCAGTTTTCGATGCTGCAATCTCATCACATTTACTGGGAAGGGGATGGAGAGCAACAAAAAAAATTAATTGGAAGCATGCGATAGTTAGGACAGAAGCCTGGGCAAGGGCAGAATAAATCTGAGCTCTGTTTGACAGCTTTATGGCTCTGGAGAGAGAGAAGTGGTTAACTTTAATGGGAGGAGATAGAAATGTTGAGTTACTTTATTTTTACCTCTTCCCATGCCGTGCACATACACTCCACTCATCCCTATCCCCCCTTCCCCCTCATCAGCTCAGGCACACAGCCCCTCACCCCTGAACTGTTTGGACTCAGCTTGATATATAGAGTTAATTCAGCTCGCTCGGTGCAATAATTCAAGCGATTCATGCATTTTATGTCCTGCAGACACAGCACGGTGTGGAATTGTTAATTTTCTGTGCAGAGATTGTGGCCTCCCTCCCCATACACACCTCTGTCCTGCCTGTCACCCTCTCTACTCACCGTCCCCACCCCTCTGTCGTCCTCCCCTTCCTCCTTGCCCTTCTCATATTGTTTTTCCATTACTTTGGAAGTTAATTTGGCTAAAAGAGTGTCCGTTTGAAGCAGTATTTCCTTCAGCTTCAGGTGTCTTCTTCTGAGGAAAAAAAAAAAAAAGAAGTCCTCCACCCCCACCCCAAGTGTCATACCGGACTGTCACCTCCTGGCCCTGTGGTCACGTACTGCCCTCACCCCCTCCTCCCCAAGCCCACTAAGGTCACCCCCACAAGGGGCCACCCTCCCCGCTGACTTAAGTCTTGTGCTTTTATAATTGGGTGGAAACGCTGGCTAGTAAAGCAGACATTGAAGTGGCTTCTGCAGGGTAATGGGGCCCTGCTCTCCATGCACTTGATTAAATCCCGGTAGACCTCTGTGTGTGGTGAGTGGGGGTGGTGTGTGTGTGTGTGTGTGTGTGAGAGAGAGAGCGAGAGAGAGAGAGAGAGTTCTGGGATTGTTTATATTTGTAGGAAGCAGATGGATGGGGTCAAACCTCCAAAAACATTATAAGTTTTGTTCGGATCTGCAAAAAGTCTAATCTTGCCAAGTTTGTTTGTCAAATTTGTAGTTAAAAAGACAAGAAATCGGACTATAAAACAGAATCACTTAACAAGAAACGTCCCAGCAAGATAAAGCAGCTTGTTTTTGAGGTTATAAATATTTCAACAGATATAAACAAGCACATTTTGCTCACTCTGTTGACAGATTATTACAAAAAAGACATTTTTTGTTGTTGCCTGTAATAAATGAAATGCTCTGTCAATGCAATATGCAAAATTTACATAAATACTTTATATTGTTTGAAAAAAGATCATTTACCGTCCTGAGGTGCAGTTTATTAAGTCTTCTCCTTCATATTGCTCTGCAATTTCACACCAATTACACCAGAAATTAGACAAATATTTGACTCTCATGATATTTCTTCTACATCAGTCCCTTATTTTGCAGAGATCTATGTGATTGTGCTGAAAAAGCTGAGTCTATTTTAAGTGCTTTTTTTTTAAATAATCATTTTAAGGTTTGTTTTGTTTTTTTGCTTTCAATGGAGTAAACACATTTTTCTTGACCTTGAGATGACGTCTTAAAAACAAGCTCCTTATCTCACTGACATTCTCCTCATTTAATGATTATGAGATTTAGACGAGATGAGAATACACTAGAAATTAGACAAGCCCTTAAATTGTGGGCTTAGTTTCAAGAGAAAATCCAAAAGTATTTAATCTCCACTAATCTGAAAAGGTGAAAACAGCCAGATTCCCTGATCGGTCCTGTTCAAATGGGGAAGAAACACCGCATTCAAGACACTTTACACTGAAAATCTACTGGATTCATCTTAAAGGAGGAGCGTAGTTCAAGCAGAAAGGTCTACTCAATCAAAATCTGATGGGGTCATATTCGTAGTTTGGTGTTCAAAGAGCTTTGGGAGCTCCTTCTCTCTCCTGGAGGTTGGAGCAGCAGCAGCAGCAGCAGCAGCAGCAGCAGTCTTGCCTTCGACCAGCCAAAGATAAACACTAAAAAGCATTTTCCCCCGCAGGCCCTGAACACAACAAAGTCTTCACCTCGAGTCTAACACGTAAACTATCTCAAGTACAACTTAGCCGAAGGAAAAAAAAAATTCTTCTCAAAGTTACAGAACACATTGTTTTCTCTTTATTTCAGTCAGAAAGGTAGGTTTATTTTATTATTTTAGCCGTGGGAGGTGGGAAAAAAAGAAGAAAAGGAGGTCACATTTGTTGGCGATGCTGTGGGAGTACGCAGATACCAGCGCAAGGGCTTTGTGTCAGGAGACGTTTTGTGGCAAGCTGGAGTGACACCCGGCATTGTGACAAGGGCTTTTCTCTTCTTTTAAGAGGCGTGGTGACCCCCGTGACCCAACGAGGTGAAATTGAGGCCACTGTGAATTCTCATGCCCCGATTAAGGACGAGAGGCATCTATGTCATGATTATATTCCAAAATACACACAAAAAAACATGAATTCTTTCTTTTTTATTCTTAAAGAAATTGTTAAATTTGACGTCTGTCTGGCGCATGAGTCGCCGCCGTTCAGACAACACAACTGACCTAAACCCTGAGGCGGTCATTGTGTCGCACAATCCAGTGATTCACCCTTTTTTGATGGCATTTCCTTCCCTGCTGTGCAGGGTGATGTACTGTCAGGGCCTGGGAGGAGACCTCATTCGGCTATTTCTGCGCGCGCGTGCACACACACACACACACACACACACACACACACACACACACACACACACACACACACATACCCATCTATGAACTTGATGCATTTAAATTGCCTATCTAGTGCAGCGCGGAGGTTATACAGCAGTTAACACAGATAAAGCTGATGACATTATTTTCATTAGCCTCCTTTTGATGTTCCCGATTGTTGATAATAAATGGCGCTTTGATTTGTGCTCCAGAGGAGAAGTGTAACAGATGGTGTGGAGCAAAGATGCTAGCTCTTCCACTCAGAATCAATTTGTTGATTAACTGATTACTGAATTGACTGTCATTAATGAAGTCGAAACGCGGAATATCATGAGTTTCTGCGTAATGAAAAGTGGGGATGTGTTGTGTTTGTTGTAGCAGTGGAAAGGTTCTCAAAAGATGTATACGTCGCCTTATAATTTGACAATTGCAGTATTTTGAAGTTACTGTCAAGGACGTGTATTGTAGTCAAGGCATGAGCATGTCAAGAATTATCCAAGTTCACTGGAAACTATTTAACAATACCTCCAGGGTGGAGCTTTAAGGCTGGAGCTGACAACACCAATTCAGACAGATTTTGGCCCGATTGAATCGCTGCTGACCGTCGTGCAGCATCAGGCCCGATTACAAACAAAGGAAACGACAAATACTTATAGTGTGACATCCAGGATACATCCAAGATGCACAGTGACCCCGATAATAAGAGTAGCATGATGCTGATCAGGAGGAGGGCTCAATGCTCCCTTGCAGTGACGATGTCTCTGAAACACACAGACCTGATGTTAACACAGCTTTGACTCTTCACCAAATATGCATCTGCTTGTCATCTGAGCGTCTTTCTGTTTACATTTGACTGAGCTTGCTAACTTGCTAACATACAGGTATAACGTGATGAAGCTAAATAGGCAAATATTCATGAAATCACATATTTAAACTCCTACCGTCCCCACATAGAGACGGGCCCACAATCACTTTTGTCTGTCCTTTTTATTTTCTGAACACAGGACTGCTAGCATCACGCTCACAGTGCTTCTGCTGGAGTAGCTGTGATTGACAGTCATTGTCCCACCTCCCCGACCACCTTCGCATCCGGCGCATCCGGCGCATCCGGCACATGTGATTGGAATGGATCACATGTTGCCAGTCTGTTGGCCATTATAGTACTTTCACTGCGCAGTCTGACATGTGAAATGTGAGAGATGGACAAAAAAAATCATGCTGTCTAATCTAGATGCTAGAGCCATTCGTGCAGTGTGTGTGTGTGTGTGTGTGTATGTGTGTGTGACTGTGTGCAGCAGATACACACAATCTAGTGTAATTTTTGTTTCCCATCATGCAATGAAATATTGGGTAGTTTACGTATGTATTTATGGTTTACTGTGGTCATATTACCATATCTGACTTATTGTGTGGAGGCGTGGGGAACAGAAGCACCCTACAGACAATATGCAAAATGCGAAAAAAAAGCTATAAGGAGAGTAAATAGGATTGAACATCATGATCACACTTCTGCGCTATTTTTAAACTCCCAAGCATGGAAGTTCATGGATTTAGGAGAGTTCAAAACGGCACAAATATTGTATGAAGTGAGAAAATGATCATTTTCTTCATGGCAACACACAGAAAAATGTCCATGGATAGAGGCGGGGCGTGTGTGTGTGTGTGTGCGTGTGTGTGTGTGTGTGGGGGGGGGGTGGCATGTATAACCTCAGGTGTACTTGGAGCTACCGAGGGTTCATGTGTATTTCTGCCTGTGGGGTGGAGAATTTGAATTTGAGTTTTGCCTCAAGATATTAAACAGAGCAAAAATATTATGTAATTTGAAGAAGCAAAAAGGTTCTTCGATTCTGCAGAGGTGCAGACTCGTAGTAGACGAGTAACTGAAAGTTTGTTTGACTGATGGATTCACCATCTACGTACGTATTAACTTCAGGAGTATTTTTTTCCTGAATGTACAATTACATGCATCCATCTCGTTATGGATACTATTGATCAAGATGGAAAAGCGCCGCGTCTAACTAGGTTTTGTATAACGTCACTAGTGTCTTGGCGAGGGGCCGTCTCCTGTGTGAGGTCATGATTAAAATGTTACTCATAGAAACGGGCGTAAAAGGAATAATGTGAATGAATTCGTGGAAAAGGTATATTAAAATGCTTCATACCTCAGGGTTTGTATTTCCTCTGAGACGCATCGATTCATCCAGACAGTGTACCCATGTGTTTGTGGTCAAAAAAGAATGTTTTGGTCTCGTATTTTTCATAGCACCCGAAGAAAACGCCACAAAATATCGTGATACAATTTACCTTCCATTAATGTATAAATTTAACTTCAAACTTCATTTAAAAAAAAAAAAATCAACATTAGCATAGTGCCAGTTAACTTCAGCTCACCATCTACGAGACTTTAGATAGAGGAAGTGTTCTGTGTGGACAGGGCTGCCGTCCACAAGGATTAAGGTGTTGCTAAATATGAAGTGACTACAAAAATGATGTGGAAAAGGGAGATTAACGCCTCCAGTCGTGGGTCAGAGATTTCTACAGGATTGAAGTTGTTCTAATAATCTTACCTACTGACTTTATGTTGGCTTTTCTCATTCTGGGTTTTAACCCATTTCTATGCGTGACTCCTCTTGTTGCTTAAATATCCCCCCCCCCCCAAAAAAAGTGAAGTATGTGTCTTAGTACAAAGTGTAATACCGGTATGTAGAGCTAATGGGGTAAAAATTGATTTAATTTTCACACAGATGCCCCAATTTGTTTCCCTTAGGTCCAGAGAAATGCAAGAACAGCAGAAACTCCACGCCAGGAGAGAGATTGCATTTGTTTGAGAAAATTACCACAGCTGCATGCTTGATCATCTCCCGAGAAACTCCAAAAACTGGAAAAAAGAAAAGGGGGAGAAAAAAAACCCAACCCCAACAACCCCTCAGTCGAGTTGTTAAATACATATTAAAAGATTTCTTCCACTTCAGCTTGGCAGATGCAGGGACTCGCTCTGTCTTTGCAAAAGAGGGGATGCATCCGCAGTCTAATCAATTCAGGTAGGGCAGCATTATCTGTGGAGCTGCCACTGCAGCCGCGCCGCACAATAACTCAAGGAGGGCATTTGAGAAGTGTGTGAGTTTGATCCTGGGCCAGGGTGATGAATAGCTGTTTTTCCTCTTTTGTTGCCCATCAGCACTTTTATTCCACAGTTAATCCGCCAGGCCACGCGCACTGTAATTTTTCACCTCGGCTTTGTGATTGTTTTTCTGTGTGTGTGTGTGTGTGTGTGTGTGTGTGTGTGTGTGTGTGTGTGTGTGTGTGTGTGTGTGTGTCATGAGCACAGGTTTATATTTTCTTCTCCTTTTGTCAATGGAACACACATAACCACACAAACACGCGCGCACGCGCACAAAAAAAAAAACAAAAGAAAAAGACACCCAAAAACCCAGCACCCGCCCCACCCGGCTGGTGTTGGAGGCTGATTTAAAGGTATGTGTGCACTGATAGGATTGACAGCTCATAAAAAGTTGGTGAGGAGTGGGAGCCATATATAACGTGTCAACTGGCTCGGCGGGGGAAGACGCTTCTTGTTAACCGCATTGTGTCAGGTGTTAAAAGGATTGTCATGTTGTTGCAGATAATGCAGCTTAGTCACTTGATTTACTACAGTGATGGAGGAGGTGAGGCTGGTTGCAGTTAAACTGCGTATATACAATCAAAGCTGCATAGTTTTGTTTCCCTGCCAATTGAGGGAGAACAAGAAATGAGTGATTTATATTTTTAAATATATGTATATATATACATATATATATATATACACATATGTATGTATATATGTATATATATATATATGTATATGTATGTATGTATGTATATATATGTATATGTATATGGAGAGAAAATAAACTTGTAATGGTCATAAAAATGATCATTATGATCCTTAAATGAAAAATAAGACTTATACTTGTGTACAATGTGTTGACAACCTAAATTACACACAAATCTTTGCTCGCTTTTATACACCTCATTTTTCCCTGGAGGATTATGTAATACACATTTCTGACCAGTAAATGTCTATTTTTGCTCCGTGTATCTCTCTTCAGGTGTGGATGGATAGTCGACTTTACAATAAAGGACCTGTGAGGGTGTGACTTCCTCGCACGAGCAGCCGACTTCATGTGGAAGTGATTTGAGGGGCCACATTTTGTTTTTAGGGTTTTTGGTTTTGTTTTGTTTTATCCCCTGGAAGCATCTGGGGGCTTGTATTAGATCTTTTTCAGTAGATGGGTTACAGCATCACTGCACAAACAAATGCTCAATGAGGTGTACGTGGAATGACCTGGAATTCTCTCCACATCTTTACACCTTGACTCATCTCTCTCCTCCTCCTCCTCTCCTACTCCTCCTCTTCTTACTTCCCAGACCATCTTTGATTTGGGACTTGGGGGTCCTTGTGGTCATATTTTAATACAAGCCTGAGCACTTTTAAGCCCCTCCTCTCCTTTACGCTCTCCTCCACGTCTCTTCACGGTGGAGGGGCTAGCTGTCCTCCTGAGAGCTGTTCTACATACAGCGAACAAGGAGCACAGCTTCGCGCAAAAGCCTGCTGAGACTCCACACCATTTATCTCTCAGCTGCAAGGTTGGGCCAGGACTAATTGACTGAGCTCTGTGTGTGTGTGTGTGTGTGTGTGTGTGTGTGTGTGTGTGTGTGTGTCAGGCCTGGTCCCTTGAAGCATGGTGCATTAGTAAAGCCTGAGATGATAGGATGTGGTAAAGAGAGAGAGGGGGGGGGGGGCAACCTTGTGTTGTGAGCCCACCAGAGGGGGCTGGGGTAAAAAAGCTCTCCTGTAAAGTTAGTTATTGGCTCTCGCTTTCTAAAATATAGCCAGCTAATCTGTGCTTGGGGAGCAAGAAAACATTCAGCCAGTGCTTCCCGTGCATTTAAGGCCATTTTTCATTTTATTATATTGTGGGTTTTTTGTTTTTTTTTTGGTTTTGTTTTTTTTTGGCTATCATGATATCAGTTATGATTTCATTGCCAAATGAATTGCTTAGATGTAGAAAAAAGGCGACATGGCTTCAAAGGGACCAAAAACAAGCGATCACAATCAGACTGGTTGTAAACAAGCTGTAACCTGACGTGCCATCTGAGAATTCGCCTGCAGAAACTGTTTGGGCAAAGGCAGAAACCTTTAACAAAAAAAAACAAACAAAAAAAAAAGAGAGAGAAGGTGATTGGATGAGCCGTCTGTCAGTCACCGTTAAACGGGCTGACATCAACCAATTAGATCATAATAAAGAAACCAGATTGAAGAAGATTCATGCCATCTTTTCCATGGAGAAAAGCTTCCTCGTTCTTCTTCTAACCTCTTCAGTAGCCGCCGCTGTTGCTTTCAAAGTCGTTTTTTTTCCCCTTCAAACAATGCTAACACGCAAGCTAACGGTTTATCCAAATTTTTTTTTTAAACGGCTCGACTGTCAGGTATAACTGAAACAAAAAAAAACAGGACAGTTTCAGGGACATGTGAAGATATCGGCTGTGTTTCAGCAGGTATTGGTCTTCTTTTTTTTAATGTGCTGGTTAAACAGATAGTTCTGTCTGTTCAGTTTTTCCCAGTCTCATCCTCTTTGCCTGTGTGTTTTCCGGTACATGTTCTAAATGTGAATATGATATGAACTTATTCCTTGACCGATGATATCGGCCAAATCATCTGTAAAAAATATCAGCAGGTTGGATATCCGCTGAAGAATGCAATATTGCACACTCTTAGGAAATACACGCAAAGCAACTAGTACAAAGGTGAAGGAAGTCAGCTTGTAGACTGTAAAACAAGGCAGTTTAACTTTTATTTTTCTCTCCCATTGGGATCTGGCTCATCTGTTGGCTTGTTTAAAACCTGATTATCTTTCTTCCCCCTCATGGACCTACTAGATGTCTGCATTTATCTCCATCTACAATGATACATTTGAGATAGAGATGATGGCCAAATCTATAAAACCAACACTGTAATAAACTGGTATTATCCTTTTTAAGTGTTCCCGGCTGTGTGAATCCCCCCGTCCTCGTGTTGTGAAGCACAGCCCTTGTGCTCTCTCTCTCTCCCTTTCTCTCTCTCTCCCTCACTCACTCTCTTTCTCTCTCACCGCTGTGCTCTGGACTTTATCAGCACATTGTTTGACTTGGCCTTCTCCCAACATAAGCCCAAGTACAGCACGGAGTTGGCTGTCTCACCATCCACAGGGAGACGTATGCGTGTGTGTGTGTGTGTGTGTATGTGTGTGTGTGCGTGTGCGTGTGTGTTTTTTGGGCACATTCCGGGGGGAGTGGAGCCCCTCATTCTCTTGGACCAGGAAGCTCTGAATCACGCTGCCTCTTCCTGGAAGAGCCCAGAGGGAGCCGAGCTGAGCGGGCTGGACCCCGGCAGGCTGCCTGAGCCAGAGACTGGCCTCTTGCTGACACCGAGCTGGTGGAGAGAGTTGTTCTTACCTCACCCCTTTGCATGACAGGCCACGCCCTCCTTCTGCTCACCAGGTTGGCATGCTGCAGGCGTTTTCCTGTACTGGGAAGTTTTTTCAGCTTTGGCTTGCACCGATAACCTCAGCCTCTGGAACTTTGAGAAACAAGAGTTTATTGATTGGATGTAAATAGCACAAGGTGGGCTACAGCATCTTCAATTTCCAGTACTGCATCTTTCACATATTTCAATACTAAATGAGATGGCACTAGTTGACCAGTTTGAAAGCCTTCAGTTTGGCGTGCTTATGGAGCTAATTATAATTGTGTCAAGCTGTCACCTACCTACGCTGTCACAGGCCTCATTTAGTTCATGGAAATCACACTCTTCCCTTAGCAGAGTCGCTGAGGATCTGGGCTTGTAAGGTGATATTAATAGTAGAGCTGGGCTGGTGCTACAGGGTGTCCACACCTTCCTGTTTTCTCTTTCTTTGTTTTGGCACAGCTCTGACAGATTTACCTCTGGAGGAACTCCAGCATCTAAAAGGGAAAAATGGCCTTCATTGTTCAAATGGGGCTCGAGTGGAAAGAAAACAGAGGCTTTTTGAATAAAATAACACGAGGGTAATAATGGCTTGCATTATTAATAGTATAAACAGCCTTGTCATTGAATCTTGTTTGTCTTAAATTAAACCTACACCTTTTTTTCCACTGAACTGCTGGTCTTGGGAGCACTTCGACCACCACGTGCCTCCTCTGTTGTCACATGTGGAGTTGTGAGTTGCACCTTTCCCTTCGAAGTGATGGGGAGGATCACTTTATTTCTGCAAGCTCCCTGATAGGCCAGAAGGGCCGCTAGCAACCAGGGCACATACCCTCACTCGGCATTCCATTCTAAGAGACAGCCAGTTGGTCTGCACAGAGGAAATCTCAATCTCGGTCTCTTACGATTTAGCCCATGGGATTATGGGTCAGTATTTCAGGTGTTCCGCTGTACCCAGCGTATATCTGGTCCAGGACTTCCTTGTCCTAGACTGGTTGTTGACGGTTCGTTCAGCAACGTGGAGATAATTGCACGGAGTAGAGAGTTAATGAATACACGCTGATTGTTTTAAATTAGCCAGTTAACAGTTTCCCTCTACAATGGCTTTGATGAATCGTCGGACTACAGTCAAGCCAGCCAGAATTTTGTTTTTCCAGTCTTGCAATTCGGCCAGTGGGTTTCGTCTCCTTTGCACTCCACACAGCCTGTTTATGTGGCTTCCTCGAACATTACTGGTTAAAGCTACTCAAACCAGAAACGGTAACCAGAATCTTCACTGTCCCGACATCTTCTCCCCTGCTTACATATTCTATATTTATACATAAAATCTGTTTATCGGCTAAAGGAAAAGGGGTCTTTAGAGGATAGGGGGCGCATTTTAGCGAAGTAACCCCTTGTTTTGTTTTTTTTAGGGAAAGTGTAAAGTCTGAGAGAGAGGTTTACACACGCTGAGGAGACTCTCCGAAGAGGCTCGATGTGCTCCGGCTTTTGAGAGGAATCACCTGCAAGAACGATGGATTAAGTTGTGCGTTTTTCCTGCTGCACAATGTCAGATAACAGTTGCCTCTCCTCAGAAAAATCCCCCTCAAACTCTAGAGGGAAATTAAGCCAGAAGTAACTGCTGAGTTTATCCAACTGCATCTTTAAAACAAGTGCTCGGTGATTGTCAGAGAGCTCACACTGAGATTGTGCATTCAGAGAGGTTTTACCATCAGCTGGGAAGGAAGATAAATAGAGACTCCTGTGCATTTGACAACTCATTGAAAGATTTCCTCCAAAGCTTCTCTGAATGAGATATAATTTGGCAGCAGACTAAAAATAACCAGTTAGATAATCTTAATCCTCCTTACTGTCCATCCACTACTGATAAAAATATCCTGACTGCAGCACCTCCACACGTATAAAAGCATTCATGAATATTTTAACAATTACGATATAATGTGTGTTTTGCGCGGAAAAAAAGAACATAATTACCTCATTAAAATTCTTAAAATGCCACCCACTATACTTTTCTCGTTAAAAATTCCTGAATAAATGAATATGCAAAGTGGAACTGCCGGACACAAGATGTTTCCCCACTGCGCTGTAAAGTCTATTCAAGAGTGTTTGTGCACCGGGGGCTTCAAGTTTCCACATCAGACTTGTGTACGCTGAATATTGGATCAGGATTGGCCTCCAAAACAGCCGTCTAGTGTCCAACTCTGCACATTCATCATGCTACACAGTCAAGCTCAGACATTCATCCGAAGGAACAAGAAGAAAAACATTTTTTTTCTTCTTCTTCTTTTTTTTTTTGAACTGGAAGGGGACTTGAAAACTCCTTTTCAGAAAAAGACCGTCCCTGTATTTTTGGGGGGAATCCATTCAGTCCGATGATTGATTAAAATCCCCGTAGCTTTCAGTATGTGCCCCCCCCCCCCCCCCATTGAGAAAATGTTGGCTGTAAAAAAAATTGTTGTGGTACATCCAGCGTTTATGGTTGCATAATACAGTTCAAACTGATCCACAATGACAGACTATTCCGGTTTAATCCCACCTCATCACCAGAGCTTTAATCTACTATGATTCATATTGTTTTAGTGTCATGTTAAACAGGGAAGCAGCTGCTGAGGATTTCTCGTCGTAATGTCTTGAGTAAATATTGACAGTAACTCAGAAACTATAAAACACTCACACTTCCACCGAAAAGCTGCACAATTTGATGAGCGAAATGTGTAAACCTGCTTCGGATCTGCATCAATTTGGAGAGAATCAATCTGTGCTCTAATTGCTCCTGATGGCCCTGCGATGGACTGGTGACCCGTCCAGGGTGAACCCCGCCTCTCGCCCAATGTCAGCTGGGATGGGCTCCAGCCCCCCCGCATGACCCTTAATGGAAAAGCGGTATAGAAAAATGGATGGAATTCAGCTGCTTGGGCTTGCACCTGTCTTGTCACACCATCCCAAAAATCATCAAGTACATGCTTCTGAAATGAAGGATAAGTTCTTGGATGATAGAATAGAACACTTGCATTGTTTACACAGTCCTTGCTTGTCAGCTACATTTTTTTCTGACCAGAGGAACATTTTAACAAATATCGACCATTTCATTTTCACACACTGCAGGATTGTTTGGAGGAATATATTTAGCTCCTCCTACTCTTGTGTATGTTCTATAGTTTACATCGATTTATAGACCATTGGAGGCTATTGTCGTACCAAATTGTCTAAGTTCGTAAAAATGATTGCAGTATGTCACGTTATCATGTTTTGTATCGTCTGCTCCTTGCTAATATCTGGCCCTTCTCCTTTCTTTTCATTATCCACTTGAAAGGTACAATACACAAGAAACACACACACACACCATGATCTCACCGTTCTTGTTGTTACCGTTCCGTGGAAAAAACATGAAGGCTCACGTCACACGCTTGAGTGTTCCTGGCACTGTGGGTGTGAGGTTTGTAGTTCTGTGGAAGCACAGTGGGTTGCTCCTGTCAACAGGGTTCTAGAAGTGTCCTTGAATGCCTCATCAGTGCCATCATCTAAAGCTGTGGGAACTCTTTATTTACTGATGTCCAGATGAGGTTATCATCATCGCAGCCACCTGAGAAACGCAACCCTGTTATCATTTCAACATAAACTGGAAACATATTGATTATAGATCTGTGGACTTATCCATTGCTACATTAAGTCCCCCCCCCCACACACACACACACACATTATTGACAGTTGATTGACGGTTGTGCAAATGTGTTGCTGCTACGCGTCAGAGTCTCCAACCTCAGCAGCGAGCCCGAGGCTTCACCAGCAGATCTTCACATTAAGACTCGAGTCTTATTGGAGCAGACCACAAGGCTTAATGTCAGCAAATTAATTATGGATTCACCCAATTAGTTCGCAAACTACACTGTGTTCCAGGGAAATTGATCAGTCCCCCAAATGACTTGTCTCTTTCAGTGCGTATTGTGCTCCCAACGCAAGTGTGTGCGTATGTGTGAAGCAGTAAGCAGGTAGCCTGACCTTTTTAATAATTCAATCGCTCACACTCATCCGCAGAGGTTCCATGAGTCATTTCTCTCTGTCTCCACTTTAGAACAATCCTGTCCAAATATTTTTCCATCTGTCTTCAACAAAAGGAAACGGGTTGTCACTAGTTTCCTGACTTCTTCTAAATCGCGCCGATCTGTGTTAACGTGTGAAGCGAAGCTGTAACTGTAATGACACCCCCCCCCCCCTCAGATCTGTATCCCCCTCTTTAGTAGTGTCTAATAAAGTAATCACTGCTGCCCTAATGAGAGCCTGTCGGGGGGGGGGGGGGGGGGCTGTTTACCTACCCTAACAAATCATTTTCTGATTTCCACAAAGATGGAAATATGGATTACAGTCAGAAGATGCTTTGGCAAATGAAGTGAGTTTTTGATGGAGTTGTTTAGTGATTATTTCCATAATTAATCTGCAGGTCAAGATGCACTTAGGACTATAAAGTGGATTATTCTTAACGAGATTGTTTTTATGGCAGTTGCGTTGCGCCAAAGGAAAAGTTAATGAGCTTAGTGATTTATTTGAACAAACGTTTTTAGGGCAGATATTTTAATCTACAGTGATTCTACATTTTGAAGATAATAAATCCTGTCTGGGCCTCCTCTTTTATTCCACTACTGTAAACTGATCACTAATGGCATCGGTGTCAATAAATTCAAATCAGTTCCCAAATGTAGTTCAGATACAGGTTTTCATCACTGTATTCTGACAGATAAAAAAAAAAAAAAAATCCTGTGTAAATGTACGTCTTTCTTCTTATTGAAAATTAATCAGGAATCAATAAAGAGGCAGACCCCTAAGCAGAATTGATAACAGTATAAATATTGATCGGATCTTGTTTTTTCCCCCATTCCTTCTCCTGATGCATGGCAGCCTTGATCAGTGCGAGTGGGCGAACATGGAATCGTTGTAGAGCGCTATAAATAATGTCCTAGTCAAGACCACCTAAACCGAGACTCGGAGAAATCGAGGCCAAGAGACCAACCAGTGAGACCGTAGCAGCGCTCCATAGTGACTGGTCTACAGTTGTGGTCTGCAAGGTCTGAGGGAAAAAAACTGCGGTTGAATCCGAGAAAAGGCCATTGAAAAGAGTACAGAAGTAGCCATTAAGGTATGAGTCCATCGATCCAGAGTCAGCCACCATTTTATTATTAGGTTATCAAATCGACTGAAAAGAAACCAGTAAATTCTTTTTATTAAGGTTTTTTTTTTTTTAAATTGCAGGTTTATTTTAGGCTTTTGCGTCATTTGTAAGCCTTATTTAAAGAGTCTCCTGGAAGTATTTTTCTCTCAGTAACCCACAAATGGGGGGAGTAATCCTTTCAGTACCGACTGCAACTCCTGGCTGGGTGTGTATTTGTCTCTTTGGCTAGTACTGTAGCTACTCAACCCCCCCCCCCACGCCCGGCTGACTGCCCTTCTCCAAACGCTGCTGAAAGCTCCTGCACACAGTGATCTGCTGACACCGAGGAGACTCGCTGCCGAGCCGTCCTTGAGAGACGCGGCAGACCGCTGTAGATATGGATTCCTACATTTTTATGTCTTGACATCTCGTGCACCAATGTTTCTCTTTCATCGAGCTGTGCCGCTGCAGTCGGGGGAGTTTTATCGATCATCTGACTTCTAATGCCTCTTGAATATTACGATTCATGCATACGACCTTTGTGTTCGGATTGAGAGAGTTGCAATCCCTGACTAATACCCGCACAGCCACTTGTGGCTTCAGTGGCAGCTCTGTTTGAGGGTTTTTTTGGTTGTTTTTTTTTTTTTTACAGAGAGATGTTTCCAATTTGTGTTAACATGAGAGTCATACTCAGATGTGTTTAAGGGTTTTTATCCCTTAAGTTTGAGACCAGGATAGCTTTCAGTGGATGAGTGAGAAAAGAGGTTAAGAATTTGGGATGGTTTGACAACTGTGTGGATCTCATTAGCCTCTGTGAGCCTCGTTTAGCCTCTTTTTCTCCACTTCCCTCTCTCTCTCTCTCTCTCTCTCTCTGTCACACTCACTCTTTATGACACACACATGTGAATGGCCCTGGAAGAGAGCCCGGTGATTGATGACTCTTTGAGAAAGACCTCAGAGGCAGCAGCACTACCAAGAGATGGACAGATGAAAAGAGTGGAGGAGGTACAGAGAGAAGAAGTGAAATAATTAGAGAGAATGGCTTGAGTCCTTCCAGCAGGCCGTTAAACATACTGGAGCCTTGGAAAGACACCCTGGAGGTGACATGTTGTGTACACGCGTGTGTTTGTGTGTTTGTGTGTGTGTGTGTGTGTGTGGGGGGGGGGGGGGGGGGGGTCTTCACATCAAATTCACCCAACTGACCACAGAAACATTTCAATAAATTTCTTAGGTGCCACTTGAGATTTTTCTTGTAAAGTTTGGTTTTATGTTCTTCCAGTATTTCTCCTTTAGTTTGACAAAACGGATTTCCTTTGTCATAAAACATTTGCAGAAGGGGGATTTGTGCGTCTGTGTCGGCTAGTTTTACCTCCGACAACCACTGGATCCTCACCGCGTGTTGGCTTGAGTAGGATATCCTAATAAGTCATGGCTGTTGCTGAAGTCCTTTGGCGTGCCATCATCGTCTGCTTCCGCGTTTCGTTTAACGCTGGTTAGTTCCATTAATTTAGCGAAACATGAGGGCATTCCTGAAATTGTTGATCATTTCTTTTCATTTTGACACAAACCCTGATTGTTCTCTAACCCCATGCAAGTGCGGCGTAGAAACACACATTAGTGTAATTTTTGGTTGTAAAATGAGATTGTTTGTTTGAATTCGGCCAACCAGTGATGGTGACGCGCCGCCTCTGCACAGTGGAAGTCCATTTGCCGTTAAATGGTGCGCGGAAAACTAAAAACGGCGAGACGCATCAGACAAAAGGGTCCTTAACAGCGGTGTGTTAATTTACACACAATCCCATGAGGTCAGGGTTGAAAGAGTGTTTCAGCTGCAGGAAATCATCTTGATCTTATTCTCTGCTTTCATAATAATGGTCCATATCCTTGAAATAATAATTGTATTTTTAATTAGAAAGATAATTATCAAGCTCCTAGAAATGGACAATGAGCCGAAGGGCCATTTTTTAAATGTATGGAGCCTCCATGGCGGATGTAGACGCTCTCTTAGTTGTTGCTAGTTGCTCTAGCAGGAGTATCCCTGCGTTTCCTTGCATGTCACTGCCACCAACCTCCAATCAACAGAACAGTATCACACTGATGAACAACCAAATTGAGACCTGCCAGTAATAGACTCCACAGGGTATTTGTAGTCTGATAAGATATTTGGAATAAAAACCCACAATAAAACAATCATAATAATAATAAAAAATGACATCCTCCGCCAGTAATAAACACATAAAAATGCCTGAAAATATGAATCTGCCGTCTGGAGTGAAGGTTTCTTCATCCAAACGTTCAACGAGAGACGGAGACGTTATCAGACAGCTCTCATTTGTCGAGCTTAATAAGTTTGAACGCCCAAACATGAACATTTGTCGAAGAACTACAAACGCCTGTCTGGAATAAAGATGCGCAATGAACTGAAATTTAGATGAAATTGCAATATGTTCTTAAAAAGACAAGAAGATGCAATATTTTTTAATAGCTGTATTAATAATTGAGTGACAAAAGAATTGTAGATGTCCCTCTAATGTTGCAATATCAATCAAAATAATGACAAGATCTTTTTTCTTAAAAAAAAAAAAAAATCCCTCATCTGGATTGCTTAAATTCTTTGGTTGTGTGCTGCAGATTCGACACACTTTACTTCAAATATTGACTGAACAAAATGTTTTACAATCCCCAGCGTGTGCCTATCTTTCACAATACGACCAAACAGCTGATACGACACTGATATCTATTTTTAAAGTCTCCATTGGTTTCCTTAAGTGTATTTTCAACCTCAAGACCAACCAGCCACATTTGACGGATTATGCTGAAAACTCCACATTAAACTAGCCCCCCCCCCCCCCCCCCCCACATGTGTACTATGAAGAACTTCAAAGTTTTCAAGAAATGATTTTGCCTTGTTGCTTCCTGGCACAAAGAAAAAGTCTGTGGCCCTTCTGAGAGGAGTGGTGCCTCCAGTCCTGAATGAACTCCATGTGGTATTTGAGTTTTGGGTTTAATCCCTGTGGTATTGCAATAATTGTACTCATAATTCACTGAGATGCTGATCTTTGCCGTACTCTTTGTGAAGAGAAGCACACTGAGCTCGGCGCTCTTGAAGCCGTTCTGCAGAAACGACCCTATAAAACAAGTAAAACCTGAAATATGATCATAGTTACAGTCAAAATAAGGTTTCTGAAGGTGCAGAGCAAGTGAGCTATGCAGTAGGATTTCATTTTTGAAGTGATAATATATATTTATATAGATAGATAGAGAGAGAGAGAGTGTCTGAGGTGCTAGTGTTCTTGTCTCTGAGTAGATTTTAACTACCCTCTATTGGCCTGAATGTGTCATTACATGACAGTCTGTCAACCTTCAGGTGCAGCACTGATCAGCTCCTCTTTTGTCGAGCTGATAGAACTTGTGAGGACAGGTGTATCATCTTCTGCATTCGCTTGGATCAACTTTTACTCCGCCTGCCTGTGCTTTGGAATGGGTTTGAGGGCAGAGAAGGAAAATGTAGATTGTTATTTTGCGCCAGTAGAAATATCTTAAATGTCGGTGCGATCAATAAGGAATGCGAGGAGCGACTACTTTAGATGGCGCTTCAGATGAGTGTTTGTGAAGGAAAAGCACACTTCAAACAGAAGAAAAGTGGAGCTTTTAGAGAATGGAAGCTTTGTCACTTTTGGAGCAAACGTGGCACTTTGTCACTAACAGTATCTGAGAGTGTGTATGTGTGCGTGTGTGTGCGTGTGTGTGTGTGTGATTCACTGATTTTCTGTGTATCTATTGCCTGCAGCTTCCTTGGCTTTTGTGAGTAAGAGGCTGGGTGACTTTGTTGTCAAGGACTCTTTAATGCCTTACTGTGTCACAATTTTTTTTGTGTGTCTGTACATCAATCATGTTTGTATACAGTATGTGTGTGTGTATGTGTGTGTGTGTGCGCGCTTCAGTGTTGTTTAACTAGATTTTTTTTGTCTTTAACTAGGTTTTTGTTCCTTTCTTGTAGGTGTATGTGCCGAGGCGGTATGCCCCGGGGAGCAGTGCCGACAGTGCACTAGGAGTCTGAACCTTGTCAGTATTTGTAGCTGAGGAGGAGAGGTCCCCTGCAGTGCCGAGCCGTCCTGTGCCGTGCCGTGCCGTGCTGTGGTTGACGCCATGTCTCTGACTGACAAACACAAAGTGAAGAGGCAACGGCTGGACCGGATTTGTGAAGGTAAAGAAGAATCTGAGACCACCAGCAAACACCGTTGCTCCGAGTGTGTTTTCTAATAAATCAGCAGGGCCTCTTATCAGTTTCTCAATCACAATTTTAGATTTCATACTTAATTAAACTTGATCTGGGTGTGATATTGATGCTTTTGAGCTCTACTGCATCATATGGAGAACAATCTCTTCCCTAGTAAATCTGCTGACGAACTGTTGGATTAAAGTGTGGATTAGCAGTAATTGTTGTACTATGTCTTTGTGAAAGACTTAAATATTTGTCTACTGGAGGATTGCAGCAGAGCTAATTTGTCTCTAAAATCTCAGAAGTCGTTCTTTTTTTAAAGCAGGGCTTTCCGAATTTATGAGTTCCAGACCTCCAAAATAAAAGCACAAGAAACCCCCACTATCGCATTTTAAAGTGGACGTTTAGGAGGCAGCAAAGAGGGGGAGCAAAACAAACGAGTTTGATAAAGAAAACACATTCTGCAAACGTCACGCTGCCGTTAGATATTCAGGGAACACAAACAACTTGCGAAGTCACCTAGCAAGACAAGATACTTGTTCCTGTAGAGTATCGGAATATACCGGGATATCATGATATTATCATTTTGTGAACCAAATATCGTGATACAGGGGCTGCACGGTGGTGCAGTGGTTAGCACTGTGGCCTCACAGCAAGAAGGTTCCGGGTTCGAGTCCCGGCTCGGGCGCGGGATCCCTCTGTGTGGAGTTTGCATGTTCTCTTTGCCTGCTTGGGTTCTCTCCGGCTTCCTCCCACCGTCCAAAGACATGCAATTTGGGGACGAGGCTGATTGATACTCTAAATTGACCATAGGTATGAATGTGAGTGTGAATGGTTGTTCGTCTCTGTATGTTGGCCCTGCGATGGACTGGCGACCTGTCCAGGGTGAACCCCGCCTCTGGCCCATAGATGCTGGGATAGGCTCCAGGCCCCCCCGCGACCCTTACTAGTAAGGAATAAGCGGAAGACGACGATGGATGGATGGATGGATGGAAGTATCGTGATACGTATCATATCGTGACCAACCCCTAACACCCGTCATACTTCACCCTGCCTGGCAATCCTGTACTTCCACCTCTCACAGCTTGGACAAGCAGTTGGATTCTGACAGACCCAAAAATAAATAAATAAACAAATTTTAAAAAATGACTCAATGGTTCAATAGCCAGAACCAAGGTCCAGAAACTCTTGAGCAGCGCGCGTTTAAGGACGCGCACCAGTTGGGAGGGATAACAGTGTAAGAGCCACCAACACTGAGACCTATCGCCCATGCACACAATCACAAGACACAATCATGTAGTGAATGTTTGGATATCTGTACATAAACAACAACAGAACGTATTGCCTGAATATTTCTCTCAACGTCCATGTAATACATAATTTCTGAGGGAAGTGTGCTCTGGCCCCAAGTGTAAAGGGCTTCTCCTCTGACTGTCACCATCTGACTCCTGGTTAGAGGTAATAATCATGTTCTCACTATTGATTCAAATCCTTATCAAGGCCCTCCGCTGAGTGATGAAATCTAGTGACAGAAATGGCATTGAAACAACAGCTTCTTTACACTTCGATGTTCACTTTTCTTACAGTAAATCTCCAGGCCCAGCTCTCATTGAACTTGTACATCCCAAAGACTTGCTCACTGTCACCATACAAAACGAATTTATCTTACTTTAACTCACTATCGCATCATAAATACTCGCTGTTCCTCGATCTCTCGTTTTTCCAACGATTGCTCAGGATCTCTCCTCTAACCAACTATTGTTATTTGCACAACCCAAAGACCTATTGATGATCAATACGTATCGACTGCTATAATTTCCTCCTGGCGCGCAGCACATGTCGGCTACCGCAGTATTCAGTGTATAAGTGTTGACCTCAGCAGCAAGCGGTCTTTGGCTGGATGTAAATGAGATTACTTCTGGCCTCTCTGTGAGCCCCTGCTTGTGTGGGAGGGGTCTGGTATGTGACTTCAGGTTTTATGAAGAATCTCAAGTCAGATCACTAGAAGGGATTGAATGTTTCCCCCTGTCACAGCTGTCTTCTGGATACAGCCAATTTCACACCATGAACTGTGGTGATTATTAGGCTTTAGGTTGTGGATCACCGTGCGGCGGTGTTATTGAATGTTATTGAACGTGGAACCCCCCCACCCACCCACTCCACACGCCCCACCCGCTCCACACGTCGCCGCTAAGTTGGCCCCGGCAACAAGGAAAATGAGCCTTCGTGTGGGTGTATAAATTGTGTCTGAAGCCATGTGGATGTTCATTTTAAAACCCACTTGTTTGACTTTGCCCATCGTGCGTGTGCACATGTGTATGTTTGTGTGTGTCTATTAGACTGTGTCCTGAGGTAAAATCATCTCTGCTGTCTGGTTCCTCAAGAGGCTTGTTAAGCTGCTGGGTCCTCCTGGAGCCAGTGCAGGGAGGAGAGGCAGACATGACTGCAGTGCTGGAAAATGAAGCTAGATGCACCATTACCTCCAGTGCCAGCGTATTTGTTTTTGCAGCGTGATGTAAGCATCTCGACGTCGCGCACGCAAGATGAAGGACATTCGCCGCGTGTCCTGACAGCTCCTAAGTGAGACCCAAAGAACATCAACCGTAGCTTTGTGAATCATGGTGTATTTCTTCATCCAAAGTTGATTATTTTTTGAAGCATTTGAAAATGAATTAGGATAATAATCTAAGTGTAATAAGTAGTTGGTCCATGTGGAGGAAACTTGGCTTGACTCACAGGGCGTTGTGTTAATTAAAAAAAACAAACCAAAGACACATTTAGAGGCAATCAAGGCCCTAACTACCTCTGTAAAATAGTGGATCATTACTCTGTATGATATCATCAGCTGATGAATATTTGCATATATCAATATGCGTTTCATACAAGTTTATATGGTATTCACATTTTCTTTACTTCCAAAATATTTGGAGAAGCCCATAAATCATATATTTATTTACTTGGGCTTCATTTTCAAGCAGCTTGAAGCTAAATCACGGTAATATTTGTACATCACCTGTTAAGTTACTGTAAAATGCAGTAAATGTACAGAATATTACTGCTCAATCATAGTCATATGTCGACGTTAAATGCGAAGTTACTGCAAAATGGAGTAGTTTTACTATATTTCACCGCTAAATACTGTTGAATAGTGCAACTAATAGGCTGTAAATGACTTGAAGGGTTGTATATTTTATAGTGTAGTTTCTCGAAATGCTCTTATCATTGTTCTCTCTGTGTGTTTGCTCTCATTTTTTAATGCAGATTTTTATCTTTTTACGAGAGTGCAGCAAAAAAATGTATCACCATTATATTCTTTCGTTTAAAGTCAATTGAGGATGACCTGATCACCGCTCAGCTCTATAGAGGAGAATCATAAAAGAAATCATATTTGGTTGCACAGGTGGGTAGTTCATCGTCGGAAATCCTTCCTGATTAGCGTTAGCGTCCACATCCAGCTGTTGCATCCGTGTGACTCCGACAGCTGAGGTAGTTAGTCATTCCTGAGGGAACAACAGTTAGTCTGCTCTGCTGGGCATCAGCTCAAAGCCCACAAAAGACACACAGAGAGACGGTAACAGGTGTTGCTGTGATGCATGCAGAGCTACTTCATGACGAGCGTACCTTCCGAAAGTCCGTCTTACGCACAAAGACACACGCACGCACGCACGCGCGCACGCTGACACGAACACACTCAAGCTCTCCAGATGGCCATCATACAGGATCAGTGAATCAGTCCTTTGGCGGCCATTGTGAGGGCGTATATAGGGAGGGAAAAAAAAACAAAAAAAA
This sequence comes from Aulostomus chinensis, assembly GCF_037954235.1. Taxonomy (NCBI): domain Eukaryota; kingdom Metazoa; phylum Chordata; class Actinopteri; order Syngnathiformes; family Aulostomidae; genus Aulostomus; species Aulostomus chinensis. Next base: position 16,396,412 of record NC_141342.1, on the reverse strand, counting down.
ACAGCTTGTGATTTGTGATTTGTTCATGAGCCAATGACCAGGCAAATTTGTCCCACTGATCGCATGTAGCAGCGTGATAAGGCTGCCATGGCGATTGTCTCAGCACAAGGAGAAAGCCATTAAGCAAGGCTCTGGTTTCTGTCTCATACGCAGGTGAAATCCTCACAAGGCCTATTTGGCTACTGTCAGAGGTAACTCATTTTAATCCAGGTTCACACTTCAACCAGGCCCACAGTTGGCAAGCAGACACAGAGCAGATGAAGCAGTGATTCGTGCTGTCTCCCCTCAATCTCTTTTAAGAGGGAATCTGGAACGGCCTCTTTAAAAAAAAACAAAAAAAACCCAAAACAACAACAATAAAAAAGTCTGCTGAGACCACACTCTTTCTGCACTGTCCAGCACAGCCTTTGTCCTTATTTCAGTTGTCTTCCTGACACCAACACAGCTCATGTCCAAGAAATAAACAAAAAAAACACCATGCAAGGTGCAAGGTGTTTTTTTTGTGTGTGTGTGGTTTTTTTTTTTAAATCTTAAATTATTACCCAATGCGTTCCGTCTAGGATGCATGTTTAAACATTAGCATTTATGGCAGTGGGATCAGAAATCCTGTATCTAAGGAAACCCAATGGCTAGATGACAAGGCTGATTAGGCCATTAAAGTCCTTGATATGTATTTAGCATAATTTGCCCTGTCTGCAAATAAGGAAGTAGGGAGCTGTCTGTGACTGTTTTTAATCAAAAGCTGCTAGTTAGCTCAATCAAAGCAGCTGCTGGGAAGCATCAGCTTTAATTCGGCGTTATCAGGAATAGAGAGGACTTAGCTCTCCCTCGCACTTTTCCTCTTATTCTCTCTGTTTGAGGTGAATAGATTCATTTCATTCATTTGAAGAGATGACAAGTGATGCGCCACGGTCATGTTCTTCCCGGCCTCAGGTCCTTTTATGTTTAATTTGAGCTGAACCGGTGTTTATCATTCTGAGTGGCTAGGAGGGAGGACATTTACTTGTAGACAGCAATACTGTTTCCCCTCTGGGTTAGATTAGAGCCGCTCTAATCTAGTTAGATAATGTTTTAATCAGGATCTGCGTTTTATTCATGTTGTGTTACATGATGACTCTTTATGCTTGCATAATTAGCAACATAAATTAGCCATATTAGTTGCTCAAGAAAAGTAGTTCAGCATGCACTTCTTCTTCTTCTTCTTCTTTTTTTTTTTTTACCAATTATTATATTTGCTTATAACTGACACATACCATTATATATTCATATTGTTTAAACTTTAAAGTGTATGCAGTACAGAATGAACAATATGGTCTCACACTGGCATTAAAATATGCTAGCTGCTACTCTTTTTTTGTACACTATTTACAGATGAAAATCTGAATAAAAAATATTAAATTGCATCTCCTAGAGGCATTTTGTCAAGATCATGAACGGCTGCTTGGGTTAAGAATACATTAAAGTCTAGCCTATTTTGTCGGATGTTTGTGCAACGGAACATAAGCCACATTTGTAAGGTCAAACTTAAATTATGTATTAGATGAGCACTACATGCGCATATTGTTGTGAACAGTTCTTTCGTTTAACAAGATGTCTTTTCACCAGTGATGTGGATGCAAATTTCCATTCTATTCTTTTCTCCTCTCTCCCTCTCTTCTTCCCTCCCTCTTCTCTCACTCAGCTGCACACTCCTAGTCTGTCCAAAAAGCAAGTGGGCTGTCGTCTCTCCCTTCTGTCTGCCCCATCTGTGATGCAGTATGGGCCACTGGCTTGATAATGATAGGCGGGCGGAGCGTGGGGCTATGCACGAGGTACAGAGGGAACAAACTAACCCGCTCAAATGAAAATCTGTTCCCTCATCAAGATTAGCAAAGGTCTCACCCCTGCTGATTTGAAGTTTTCTTAGTAGCACCTCTCGCTTCGATTGTGCAGAAAATGTGTGACGTGTTGTGTCATCCGCCACCGAGATAGATGTGAGGTGGTAAAGAGGCGGAGGGTCTGTTGTCTCAATAACGTAGCAGATGTGAACCTTCCACAAGCCATCGGACCAGAATTGTTACCATGTGTTTTTCCCTTCCTCCCCATACTTGTGTTAGAACAAGAAAAAGGCCAAGAGGCTCGTTAAAACTTTAATACACTGTACAATCACTGTAATTTAATAGAATTTTCAAGTTCTTCCAGTCATGCTTTAATTCATGAAGTCCCTATGAAAGTTTAATGGATCAGCAGTTGTAAAGCTGCAGCTACCTAAATCATTCTGCTACTATCTCTGCCTGCGCTGCCTGCCAATTCCTGCCGTTAGCATCCTGCGCCCTAGAAAGATGGCCAGATTGCTCCAAAGGCATGGCTGTTGCTGGACGTCTGTTCAACACATTGTACCTAGAGGTCTTTTGCAGAGCTGTACAATTGCCTGTGAGCGACCATAGCTGAGTGTTGGCATCAATTCTGATGCTGTTTACTGAATATCCACTGTGTACATTTGGGGTTTCTCCTCTTGTATTGTATTATTCATGCTAGCACGTACACTACAGGGTCCCTGTTGCATGATGAGTGTAATATAGCATGCTCACTTAATTATGGAGCAGTTCTCATGAGAGGTTTATCAGAGAAGGCAGACAAGATGAATTTGGTACCCTGGTTTCTCCTGCGTATGAATAGTGGGAAATGTAGCAATTTACATGGCAGGAGATATGATGTAGCACGTTGGTGTTGCAGTTTTAGCAACACTAGCCTGACTAAGATGTTTATTATTGTTATTAATATTTTGTCAGGAAGCGGGAATCTGAATGACGCACGGCTCTGGAAGGGGCTTATTAAAAGAAGTTATTGTCTGCAATAGCTGAGAGAGATACAACACTGTGATTAATGGTGTGTGTTACAGCTGACAAAAAAAGAAGAAGAAGAAGAAGAAGAAGGAAAAAAAAGCACTGTGAGATTCAGACCTGGGAGGACAGCAGTGAGAAATCACTGCGAAGATATTGCCAGGAATGCTTTACCTCTAATGAAAAAAAGAACATCCTTCATATGAGCATCATCCTGGACTGCTTAGTGCTGTAGGGAAAATTAAACTTTTGTTTGTTGGTTTTGACCTACTTAACATTCGCCAATTCATTCGGAATTGCTGTTTATATATACACACATATATAAATATATATACATCATGTTATGTCATGATTGCATCACTACAGCTCTAAAATGAAAACAAGGTGGTTGTAGCATTTCCTTCTCTGACTTGACAGGTAGTGGGACAACATAAAGAAACACCACTATAGCAGTGTCTGTCACTTCTAAATAAATTTAGCCCATCGCTGTCACGCTGTCTCTGTGTCTCAGCTTCAGCAGCGTCCACATGATGTCCCTGGAGGCCTGCTGGAAAAACTCTTCCCTTTAAAACCACTGTTTCCTATTACAAAGAGAAATAAAGTTGAGAATCGAAACAGCCTCATAGCCATCTAGTTGTCACAGTCCAGTGCAGTCCAATCAATTCCCCTGTCTTATCCCATCCAACCCTGTCTGTCTTGGAGGTGAAGTCAGAGCTGGCAGCCTTCTGCCTTATCAGCTCGTTCGCCATCACACACTTATCAAAGCTCCCCTTTCTTTTCCACCTGCTACTGTTTTGTTTTTTTTTTGTTGCCATTGTTTTGTTTACATTGCTCTTGTCACACGAGCAGTTATCTCTCTCACTGGCAACATCTCGGAAAAGCCACATCTGCTCTGTTTTCTATCTGGTGTGTGTCACAGTGAAGTGCGAACTTTATTGAATGAGAAGAAGAGGAAAGGTGGAGTTCACTCTGGTTTCATGATTTAAACAAGCAACCGTGTTTGTAAACTTCATGGTCACACACAAAAAAAGTTGAGTATTCAGTGAATTTTTGTAAAATGTTAAAGCTATGAAAAACTAGTGGTTTTCCAGTTTTGTAAAACCACTAGTTTGCTAGTGGTTTGTCTGTCAAAAAAATAGGGTTTTTTTCTACCATAATCCCAGCTGCAATCCGTGGCTGCTGGTATTTTGATGCACAGTTAGCCTTTCACAAATATTGCATTGTCCTGAGATTTGAAAATTGCAGTAGACCACATTTGGATTAGGGTTCAATTTTTATTGATTTTACAAACCTAGTGTGAATTTATTTATCAAGTCAAAAGACAGGCACCATAGATTTATCCAGTTCCAGCTTCTCAAATGTAAAGATTTGCTGCTTGTCTCCATTTTGTGTCGATACAAAGGTATGTTTATATGCACACGTGTGAATCTATAGCCTCCCAGTGCCTTCTCTACTGGGTTCTTCTTGGGTTGATTGAAGCGCGTCATTGCCCCCTTTTTTGGATCCTCTGGAGTTAATCTAACCCTCAGTAGTAGACATTTGTCCGGCATTTACACCTCCCTCCCCACTCTCCCGGGACACAGCATGTCTGTCTCCGGTCCCTATGGGAGGATCCATTCTTCTTCAGGCCAATGAAGGGTCAGCAGTAACAGCTAAGCACGGTAAACACTGTAGCTTTACACTCCAGGGGCATCAGCATTGTGCTGGCAGTGTACACTGTCTGGTTCAAGTGATGTCACAAGGGGCAACGGATTTAAGCAGGTTTTAGTTTGACGTTAATCCCCTTGTGGCAAAAGCTGTGGAAGAGAGGACTGTCCCTGCCAATGGCGTGCATCACTCCCATTGGATTAGCGTGTCTCATTCCCTCCTCCATTCCGTTAGCATTGTCCAGCATGCCTTTTTACCCCAATTTCTTGCCCCTGCAGTCTTAGTTTGGAAAGTAAGCTTGATACCCAGCACAAGTTTTAACCCTGCGTGAGTGGAGTAGAGCCTCGCCCTCAAGGTGCGTTTTTGCACTCATGTATGTGTATATACTCTTTCCATGTGTGTGTTTTGTGCCTCTATTTCATGGATTTCTAAAGTTTCAAGGGCTGAATAATTTAAGTGGCAGCCAGCTGGGAGCTACATGATAGCTCAGACTTGTGGATGAGGGGAGGGGGGCCGTACAGCTGCCAACCAGGTAAATGGGTGCATGGTTTCTACTCCCCTTTCCACTCCTCCCTTTTTGATAGGAGGTGAGTGTAACAGGAGAATTGAAATGCAACACCTGGGTCTATTTTCTGCTTTTATAGCTGTCGTCTTTGTCTTCACTGATGCCTAACTCAAGTGAGCAGTCGCATTTTGGTGGCTCTCTGGGCCAGCAGGGTCCTGAATGGACTGAAGGCCTGACCAACAGGGCTCCAAGTCGCTGTCACTACTGTGGCACCATTGCGGGACGTAGGAATTCTTTGGCTCTCGGTGGGGGAGAGAGTGAAGTGTGGGACCACCATCACCCCGATCTTGGTGAGAAACAGGATCCAGTCTTCCAGTCATCTATGCACAAACAGATCCAGCAGCACGGGCAAGTACTGAAGAAGAACTCTCTGCCTGATCTGAATAGCAGCCTCTACCTCAGGCAAGTCATGGCAGGCCAAGGTTCTGCACCACCTCAGGATTACTACCAGGCTGACACTACCATAACTGCTCAGCCACTTGAAGAGTCTGGGTTTTATAGGGATAACCAGCACCTGCTCACCAGATCAGCCTTGCATTATGGGCCCAGTGCTGGGGGGGTGAGGCCTACGTGGGATCAAGGACAAGCAAGGGCCACACCTTCTGCGCTGGCCTGTGTTTCTACACCTATCCCTGTGCCTCCTCCCCCTCCACCTCCTCCTCCACCGCCTCCACCACCCCCTCCCCCTCCCGTTCATGAGCTGAGCCGGTTGTATCGGGAAACTCTGGGATCTAAGATGATCCCAGACGTCCAGCGTGTTGGTGGCAGCTCTTCTTCTCCTGCAGTCTACGGGGTTCAGCCCCCTCTTGCCATTTACGCTACCAATCAACCTCTTTCTGCTCGCCAAACATATAACAACATTAGCAGCTTGTCTCTGGACCACCACCAGCCAACTGCCACCATTTTAGGGGTGGACTCAGCCTCTCAGGGAATGGACGGAGCTCTACCTCGGGCTTATGGAGCTGTAGCCTCCCAGCGATTGCCTTATGACCCCAACTATGATCCCAGCTCAGCCATCATGGCTGCCACAGCTGGAATGGCCTCCAATCTGCCTCCTCACCATCCAAGTGCTGCAGACCCCAAGAAGATGGTGGACCCTACCTTCTTGGCATTCTTGCGAGCTGAAGGCTTGGCTGAGAGCACCATTACTCTCCTGCTGCAGCATGGCTTTGATTCTTCCGCCATGCTGGGGATGATGGAGGACCATGATATTCGCTCTGTGGCCCCAAACTTGGCCCAGGCCCGTGTTCTGTCCCGTGTTGTTCTTGGTTGTAAGACAGGTGGGGCTGGAACACGTACCCGATCCAACAGTTTCAGCCATCGTAATGACTTCTACATGCAGCCCCAAGGTTTAAGCATGGACCCCAGCCTGATGCAGCAACCCCCAACCACCATTCAAACTGTGTCCCCCAGGATGGGAGAGTTTCTTGGTAGAAGACCTAGCAGTGCACCATCTCAACACCTCCTGGAAACCACCACCAACTACCCAGGAGTGCGCTCCCCAGCAACTGCAGCTTTCCCAGTGAGCCCTGGAGGATACAGTAATGCTGGGATTCAGGGAAGACCTTTCTCTATGTACAATGCTCACACCGGCCTTGCCATGTCTGCTCTTGGCCAACAGCCTCCACCAGCCCCAGGCACCCCTGGAGCAGCACCTAAAACCTTCTCTGGATCCTACTCTCCCATGGAGCTGATGAAAAGAGCCCCCAACCTTCCCCCAGCATCGCCAGTAGCAGCGCCAAGCCCCCTTCATAGCCCACAACTTCTCCGGAAAGGGATCAATGCTGCTCCAGAGAGTACCATTGTCCCTGTTTCTTCTTCCTCTACTCTCCAAGTGCAGAACTTTAACAGCACCAAGATGGTAGGACGCCGCACTGGTCCACCTGTCATAGTCTCAACCATGGCTACCACGCCTGATACAAGTAATGTTAAACTTCCCTTTTCTCACTAATTTCTTCCATCTCTCTCTCTCTCTCTCTCTCTCTCTCTCTCTCTCTCTCTCTCTCTCTCTCTCTCTCTCTCTCTGTGAGTTATTTAGATGTTTCTAATGAGCACTGTCAGTTTGTGGAATAGCTGTCTTCAGCTTTAGATTTATTCCTTGTTTTATCTTTAGGCACTGGTTGAAAAAAATGTGTTTTTCTGATTTATTTTGCAAGATTCATAGATTTATGTCCGCAGTGACTTTTCAGGGGAAATTTTAAGATTTATGTTTGGCATACTTTGGCTAAAAACAGTCTTGTTGAATGGGGGAGTAGCATGTATGATGCATCTGACAAGTTAAGCAGCTTTGCTCCCAGAAGTCTTTTTTTTTTTTTTTTTTTTTTAAATTATGCAACTATTAATACATGTATTGCAACAGGGTTGTGTCATTTGCTGGAGGGGGTCCTGTCTCATCATTGAGTTAAAACATTTCTTTTGAGCAACATTTAATTTTGGGGGGCTTTTTTCTTCCGGTTAGTTGTTTGGGCGGATGACAGAAAATAGTTTTGTAGCTTCACCACTCTTCTACTTGATGGTTCACCGATTGTAGAGAAAATTTAATGTGAGTGAGTAACCTGCTTGAAATATGATATCAGTTTTTTGCAGCTGTTCCCTAGCATTTTTATACGTGACTGAGTTCAAAACACAAAAACATTCAGCTCATCTCTAGTAGGTAAATAAGGCAGGTAGGTAGGTAAATGCTGTCATTCTATTTTACACTGTACTCTCTCCTAATCATGCGCTTAACTGCCTCAAATCCAATTACACTAATGGGATTCATCGACTATTATAGGTATCTGTTGTTGTTTTTTTTAGACACCATGTTGTCTGTGTGTGTAGCTGCATTTTGTGCAGCTAAAAGTTGTTTACACTCACCCAATTTCAGACAGCAATACATGAAATGACTGGGAAATGCTGTCCATGTAAAACACACACAAGAGGTTTTTTTGTTTTTTTTTTTGCTCTGTGCTATTTTTCGTATATTCCGTAATCGACCAAACTTTGTAGTTTGTGAAAGAAAGATCTTAAAAGACAGTTTTGAAAAAGTTAATAAGACTGAGAAAAAAAAAACTAAAATACTTCTCAAAATTAATACACAAAAATACACAAAATCACATTGCCTCGAAAGATGTTGTGTTCGTTATTTGAAGCTTCAAAAGATTACATTTCTTTTTACTTCTACTTTTTAACCACATTTTCTTGCAAATTTGTGTGCGCTAGATCTTCAGCGGCCTCAGAATACACAATTATGTGAATACTTTAGTGGATCTTGTTCGTGTTATGCGGTACAACGTTAATGCTTTCAGTGAGGCAGCAGTGAAGCATCGTCTTCTTGTCAAGTTGTCCTTTTTTTCACTCAGTAATATATTTCTCTGCTCTACTGATGAGAGCTGATGAGCTTAAAGGGAAGACTTAAATCCGTAAACCTTGCTCAGCACTAACGTACCCTGCTGCCTCTCCAAACGATCTGTGGGTTTGTTACACTAGTTAGCAAATATACACTGTTTTCCAATTCAACGTGGCAGCCATATCCCCCCCCCCCCCCATAAACTTTTAGCACTACAAACTCATTTGCATGTAGCTGACATTTGTTGCTTCAGTAACTTCATCTGATAATGGGCAGCCCTTGCTCACGATCGGAAAGCATTCTACTTAATTGTGTGTTGCCTGGCAACCCAGGGTTTCGCTGGTAATCAGAGATAGATAATCTTCACATTTAAGGAAAGAGGAAAAGTGGAGCCCTGCATGCAATATTGCACATTTACATTGTGCAGTTGCTGTTTTTTTTTTTTTGACAGAAAAATAATAAGATGTCGGGCACTTAATGAAAACATTTCTCGCCCTCTCTCCCTCTCTTTCTCTCTCTCTCTCTCTCTCTCTCTGTTCCTGAGCTGTGTACATCTCAAGAGATTTCTTCTCCTTTTTTGTACGACGGCTCTTATACACCACTGAAGAGCCTCTCTCCCTTCGCATGCATAGTGCTTTATGTTCAAACATGTACATTGATGAAAAGCTGACACATTATTCCTTTTGCACAAGCTGAATAAATTGTCAGCGCTTCTGTTACAAACCAGTCTACTTTTTTTTTATCATCTTACACATCCAAGTGTCTTTTTGAACGTAGTCATCAAGGCTTCTACATTTCCATATTGTTGAATTTATTCTTTAATCAAAAAAGCAACGATGTGAAAGTCCTGAAACCATTAACGTAAAGGTGCAGGTGGGAGGGCTCTGCTTGTCTAGTCCTCTCCGCTGGGCGCTGTTTTGGTTGGCTGAAGCTGTAAGTAGTGTTAATAGTGGCATTAAACAGTTGAGTCAAGCTTAGTTGCACCAGTTCCCCTCCCATCCAAAGCAGGGAGAGTTCCTTGCAGCACTTGCATTAACCATGGAGTTGTCCATCAGTGGCATCCCGCAGAGCAGCACAGGTGGGTAAACTCACGTGAAGCAGGATAGCCACCTTGCTAGCTAGAGATGTAATTGGCTTGTTAGCCTATACGTTGTGTGCGTGCTCAGTAGATTAACTAACATTTGCACGTCGTCCGTAAATGGCGGCACGTGGTTTCCTTGTTGGAGATAATCCACAGAACATCTTCAGCTGTGCTTTTCTCCTGTGGGAGAATTAGAAAGGTTGAGCGGGGATGGTGGGGTGGTGTGTTTTAGGGGCAGAACTTGGCAACAGCAGGCTGTAGCCATATGGGATGTGTCAGTTGACGTGTTCACTTGAGTAAGTCTGTTCTGTTGGTGACACTGTGCCCAGGTTGTATTCATGGATTCCTAGGAGGTTAGTCAAAACATGGCACAGATCCCCCCCCCCCCTTTTTTTTCTTTTTTGACTGGGAACCGCGGCTGACAGTTATGTAACCCCTCCAGTGCACAGCTCCCGTGGGGTGGGGGAGTGGGGGGGCCTTGAATGGGATTTTAATTTCCCAGCCTGTATTTGGAAGGACATCCACCAGGATGCATGCCTAATGTGCTCTCAGCTGTCCTTGGATAAATTGCTTTTTCTTCTTCTTCTTCTTCTTCTTCTTCTTCTACTTCTTCTTCTTCTTCTTCTTCTTCTTCACCTTCTTCTTCTTCTTTTTTCAGGTGTCTGACATTGATTTCAGTGTGCAGTACAGTCCTGATTATTTTTCTTTTTTTTTTAAACGCCACTTGCTGATCAGAAAGTAAACATTCAGCTTTTCTCTGAGTGGCCTTAGACTGTCTGTGTGTTACAGATGAGATGCGGCCACTTCCTGCCTGTTCATTTTGATCGTACAAAGACAACATGGTTTAAATCAGTGCTTATTCTATCTTGAGTATTAATGTCTTGTAACATATGGTGTGTGTGTGTGTGTGTCTCTCTCTCTTTGCTACCCGTCACTATACTCCAAAACTCCAGATGTCTCTCTCTTTCTCAGTAGCAGGAAGTGTTTGTCTTCATCTGAGAACAGCTGGATGTGACAGAACTGACAGCAGGACATGAGGAGTAGACCTTCAATATTGGGTGCAAAGTGTCAGCCCCCCCCCCCCCCCCCTCCCATCTCCGATAATATTCCGCCCCCTGTTGGTTGAAATTGCTCACTCTTATTACAATTACCTCATCCAAGAGAGTCCATTACCCCACCTCAAATCAGTCACCTGACCCCCCAGATACAGATCATGTGTGGAACATGAGTATGAGGGCAAAAGGAAAAAAACAAACAACAAAAGCAAAAAAAAAACCCCACAAATAATTCAAGATGTTCGCTGCACCTGAACAACTTGCTAAATGTTTTCTGTCAACGAAACTGACAGTTCACCTGACCTCATTATATTTATGATCATTATAAACATTGAAAACACTTAAACCTTTGTTTTTTTCTTTTCCAACAAACAGTGGATGGCTGTTATAATACTTCCTGACTTCCTGTATATTGATCCTTTCCTTGACGGTGGTTCAGGGGTTCTTAGCACAGAGGTCCAGGAGCTTATATTACCTGTCTAGGAATAGGTTGAGAATTAGAGAAGGGGAAATCCTGCCGGCCATCTGTGTGGTGGTTAGCTAGCCTGGAAATGCGTATATGTGTGTGTGTGTGTGTGTGTGTGTGTGTGTGTGTGTGTGTGTGTGTGTGTGTGTGTGCGTGTGTGCCGAGGCTACTATACAGGCATCATGTGTCAGTGTGTCATCTTCACTAATCCCCGCTAATATGAATGAGTGGAAACAGACAAGCTTTTGGCTCACATAGCGTAGATGAAGGGTTATTACAGGGAACTGAATCACACTGGATCCAGCTGTGCTCCTGTGTTAATTCTGTAAAAAATAATTGTAGAACCTGAATTACTAAGATAAGTTGACAAAAACTTTCCAAGTGCTTTTCCATCACTCTAGTCTCTAGCTGGCAAACACTGTTTGGCTGGTACAACACTTGGCGGATTTCTTGTCTGTAGGTTTAGTGAGATGCATCGCTTTATCAGCCTCTGCCGAGGTGGTATGACATCATCACATCCCGTTTCAAATTGATTCCAAAATCAAATTGATTATTTCTGTGTTCCATCACCTTACCGACATTTGTCCTTGACCGAGTCACACCTGTTAAACCCTACTCCAGTGATCACATGACCTTCTTGGTGGATGTAATTAAATTTTATGTGAATTCAACATTTTCTCACTTGTTTTTGTTTGTGCCAATGAGCAAAAAGCAAAAGTTAGGTTGCGACATTTTATTTGGTACACGGGAGAGGTTTTACCTTCTTTTTAAAATTTTTTTTTATTATTATTAGCACGCTATCTGTGGGTCATGCTACACCCCTCCACCAAGTTTGGTGAAAATCAGCCCTTTAGTTCTTGCGTACTGTAATCCTGCTAAAATCAGACTTAAATCTGTTAAAACCTAAACCTGTTAAATTAAAGTTTATCATCACTTTGACGTCCCTGTGAACAAATCCACAGCTCCTTTAAAACAATGAAAAACATCTAAACCCTGTGCGAAGCGCGTGCTTTTGAATGATAACGCTTCACCTCGAGATTCTCAGAGTCTTATCTGTTCGCCGCCTGTCTGTCATGTGTCTCCAGTTTCCGGAGAACCTGGTGAATGTTACATGAACTATCTGCTGCTCCATCTCCACTCAGCCCTTGTATTGTTTATGTCCCTGGGGAAATATGTCCATGGAAAAAAAGATATATGTATTTTTTCCACTGCGGCGTTTTTGTTTCCCTGATAAAAAAAAAAAAACAACAATTGAAAGGAAAAAAGTGTTAGTGAGCACCCCCACCCCTCCCTCCTCCTCACCCGCCACTCTTCACCCCGTCCTGTTTTTTTTCTCATGGTTGATCTCTCCAAACCATCGGTTGCGTTCACAGAGGGATTAATGGCTTCTGCAAGAGCCAGCCAACCCATGGAGGGAGCGGAGCCTTCGAGCGAATGAGGAACAGCTGGTCTCCCCCTGCTTGTGACAGTTTGAGTGTTTGAGTGTGTGTTAGCGGCAGCTGACCCCTGCGCAGGGTCACCAGTAGGCTTCCCGGTCCAGAAGTGAGCCTAAAGTCTGGACTGTTACTCCTCTGTTGCTGCTGTCTAATGATGATTAATTTCACAAGACTCGATCTATGGAAGTGTTACATGGAATTTTTTTTTTTTTTCCCCCGTCACAGGAGGCACGCGGTTAAACACTGACATCGTACTGATTCAGATGTGTACATGTTCAAAGAAGCTTTTTGAGATTGTATTAAAACTGTAATTGAAGTGAAACAAAACTAAACTGCAATTCCATCTGAAAGAAGGAACCACTCTAAGTATTGATGAGAAGCCAGCTTATTTACCTGCCGTCACACTCCATCGCAGGCTAAAAGGTCACTGCTGATCACTCAGTATGTTTCCATGATGTTGGGAAATAGTTTATGAATTATGTTGGACCACTGCAACTCTAGCATTACAAGATCGATACACTGCTGCCAAATATCAATATGTTTCGTTAAAACAGTGCTCATAACCAGATTCTCTTACAGCCACCTTGACTTAAAATCCTCACAAGTTGTTTATCATGAATATCGCAGAGGAGACAATGAGCTAAGAATATATTACATATATCCCAGTTGTCAAATTCTGTGACACAACGAAGTTAATAAAAACATCATTCGGCTCTTTACGGAGAATTTATTTCCCTGAGTTTCACAGATATATCGTGATGTATTGAGATGAATCATATTGTGATACCATTATCGTGGGCAAAATACCGTGATGGTACCGCATCGGTAAATATTATCCTAAATTTCCACCTGGGTGAACACGTTAAACTCACTGACCGCGCAAACTCGATCGCTGGGAAGTCGAACTAACATACGTAGACGATTAGGTGGGCGTCGATTCACTCACACGTGATCGCTTCAGTTGGCCCCAAGCTGGCCAAAACATTTCCTGCAGAGTTAAGACATAACACGCAGCAGAGCAAAGTCCAGTTTTCTTTAATAGTCTTCTAACTTAAGTCAAAAGTCCCACAAGGACGCTGTTTGCTAATTTGTACGTGAATCAAAAGGTCAGCTGATTACAACCAGGTGTAAGGAGGCATGCCGCCACCTACTGCTGCGGAGGCCAACGTACATACACCAATTCATCGATTCTTCCCCAGCTCTTGTATACAAGTACAAATTAAATAGCCTTAACATGCAACTCCACTGATTAATGGCAAGACGTGTTCGTTTTGATGAGCATGCGTGTGTGTGTGTGTGTGTGTCTGCGCGCGTGTGTGCACTCAATACTCTTTGTGTTGTCATATTTGTTCTTCTATTTCCCCTGTTCTGTGGTTGTTTTGTTTACAGGATTTCAAAAATGTGTGTTCATTGCAGCAGCACTTTGATATAATCTCCCCCAATTATCTGTTGTCATCTCTGCCATGTATTAGGCCTCGCTCGCTCTCTCTCTCTCTCTCTCTCTCTCTCTCTCCCTCTCTCTCTCTCTCCCTCTCCCCGGCAGCTGGGGAGGAGATTGGTTTTGTGCTTGTCGAATGGCAACAGCTGCATCCACTAAAACAGACAACTACCTCTGCACACCTCCCCACTCCTCCTTCTTCTTCTTCTTCTTCTTTTTATTTTGTCTCCCTCCCCCTCTTTCTTTCTCACCCAGTGGTGGGCAGGTCACCCTGAATTATTCATCAGTGTGAAATGAAAAAGCTCATGGATATTGAATATCTCCTCTGAAGTAGTGGCCAACCTTTTCTCTCTGTTTTACGCCACTGAAGAGAGTAAAGAGTGGCATATGTCATTGCTGTGGTATTTCAAAGATTAACTGATTGCTTTACCTTGTGCACATATTTACTCTTCGCCATGGTCCGTGGCCAGGAAGGAGGAGAGGCAGGGTGGGCCGGTTACATAGGGAGAAAAAGATGAAAAAGGAGATGAAAAGAAAAACAGTGGAGCTGTCATCTTTTTCTCCGAGATGAGCTTGTTTCTCTGACCACCGCACAGTGGGCTACCACGTTGCGTAGCGGATGATTTACTAACCTTTCTTGTCATGTGTTGTGAGTTTTCCTGGAACTAGTGCTCCTGTGGTTGCTTGTGGTCGTCCCGATCGACCAGTTGTCATGTTTTTCCCCCACCCATGTGGCCCACTGTGTTCCTCTATTGTCCTACTGCCTTGTCTTTTGTCCTGTGGTTTGATCTGCTGCCCGTGCAGCAAATCAATGCTACTGGTTGCCATTCAGTCAGCTCAGCAGCCAACAAACACCGCAGGGACTCTCAGAGCGTGTCCCGTGTGAAAACATATAAAATTGGCTTATAAAAAGGGATAAAAGGGAAAATATCTTAAAGTTTAGCTGAAATGGAAAACGTCTTTTTTTTTTTTAACCATTTTAGTTCAGGTCAATGGACGTGTGTTTTCATTTTCAAATCAAAAGCAGTTTCTTTCCATTAAGCAAATTATGTTGCGTGCTCCCATAAGCAACCAATTTCACCCAATGATATCGTGACATTCCCCAGTCAATCAATCTCTGTGGCAGGTCTATACTGTTTGTCTACGAGTTAAGATCCATGCATTCCTCCCTCGGCCAGGTTGTCTTGGCTTGTTCTGTACAGAAGCATGATTGCCCCCCCCTCGCCATTCACTCTACGGCAGCCTGAGCGTGCTTACATCATCAAATCATCCTTGATTGGTTGGAATTTCGCAAGTCAGGAATATGTTTCATCGCAGGAAAGGGACGGGAGTGAGAATCTGCTCCCTGGTCTCTGTTGTGTATCCACTGTAACCCGAGGTCAGCAGTCTGCACCCCAAATTGTTGGTTCGCTGCTTGGTTTACCAAACGGGGATCAAAAGAGTGAGCGGCAGCTGGAGGACGAGCAGGACATCAAATATTTTCATGTCCTTATCTCACAGCAACGTTACGTGTTATATGTTTGGACAATTTTGCCTTCTCGTAACGTGTACAACCAAAAGACATCCAGCGACTGCCCACGGTCCAAACTCATGCATATGCAGCTGTACTGTGTTGAAGCCCATGGAAGCGTTCGGTGGCTGGGTGCCGTAGTTCAGCGAGTTATAGTTTACAGTACAGATCGCCCAGTTTTAGTAGGCCCTCACTTAGCAAGGGAGGAAAAATGGTACGTTGCTGTGTTTTTAGCTGTCTTCCACCTTGAAACCTGTTTTGTTTTTCCCCCCAGAAAATAAGGTTCCTATGGGCCCACTGTTCCAAACGTCTTCACTTGAGTTGGATCTGGGGCAAATGTAGGTTATGCACAAGGCGTTTTCCAGAAAACTGCTTATTGGAGAACAAGTTGAGCTGGTCACTCTTTCTTTAACAAATACATCCATCCCTTATACCATCAGGGCCTCACCTAACATTAGATTATCAGACCCACTGCATGCATCCACTTATTGGACTTCCAATCAAACTCCTCCCAACTTTATTTCTCGCCTAACTATTCTGTTTCACGGGGAAATACGATGCAGCCGCTCTGGAAATGGAGCTGGACTTTCAAAGCTGCTGAGCTCAGTTTTTTCTATCTAAAGGACATTTTAGCCATATTATTATATTTCTGTCCACTATTTCCTGGCATCCCTATATGCCTAACAAGCAATATGAATTTCCTGAAGGACAATGCCTTAAAAGGGGATACCAGAAGCTAAGATGATGAATAAAAAATGGTGACCCAACGCTGTCGCCCCCCCCCCTGGTTCTGTGTCTTGAACATACTAATAGGTGATGGAGTCTTTTATACTTTCAATAATATCTAACAGAGCAGCACTGACTCTGGGTCATACTCTTTGGCCATTATGTTACTACGAGCCTGTACCCTTTTAGCCATTACCGTCCATTTCCATCCATTCACAATTTCTACCACAGCATAGACTATTACCCAGGAATCCTTTTAAGAGTATTCCCAAGCTGCACAAAGACCAAATGTGCCCTCAGGAGGCAGCCGGAGGTTTAACTGACTGAAATTATCCAAAACTATTCTTAACAGACTTATAATGACTGACAAATGGAGCGCTGTTTTATTTTCCTATGAATGAAACAAGTCAAATTATTTGCCTTCCAGGAAATAGGTTTTGAGGCCCTACAATTTTTCCACTCATGATTTGAGACATCTTGGTGGGGTGTTTAATTTGCATGCAGGTAGAGTGAAATGCATTAAGGGGGGGGGGGGTAGCTCGGAAGTGTCAGGTGTCGTAAATGCAAACTCCAGTTACAGTGGGTTTTTGGAGTATAGAAGGTGTGAAATATCATCTGGAACAAGGGTGGAGGAGTACGTGGATTTGGATTTTAGAAGGTGTGTGTGTGTGGGGGGGGGGAGTGATGAAATTGGCTGTAACTCTTTAGCAAAGTGGGTTTTAAAAGGGTGTAAGTGGACACCTTAAAGTATCTGATGGCTGACTCCTGGTTGACAAGACCCAGTGACCCCAGTGTATTTATCGTATTGCAGCACAGCTGGGCTGCAGCTTCGATGGGTTAATAACCATGTGACAGGCTCACTGTGTGTGTGTGTGTGTGTGTGTGTGTGTGTGTGTGTGTGTGTGTGTGTGTTAGTGTTATGCATTTTATTTGCTTGTGCAAGCCAGGGACACATTTGGGAGGGTGGAATTTTGTGGCATCTCCACTCTTTCTACCAGGCCAGATGGCTCTTGTCACTGAGAGAGGAGGAGGAGGAGCGATGGAAAGAGAAAGGAGGGAGCTACGAGTCGCTCTCCCCCCAACACCCCCCCCCCCTTTTAAAAGTGCCAGATTGACCCGTCCCCAGAGCCACCACATCTGGAGGCCACCTGCAGCTGACTCTCTTCGCCTCCTCCATCCTCAAGACAATTTTTTGTTTTTTCCAGAGGTGCGGCATGGGGGCAGTGGTGTGGCTGTTTTTGTTCATATTTCAGCAACTTTAGCGAGTCTGTTGCAGGAAAGAGGTAGCGTGTGAAGAGGGGATTGGAGGAGGCATAAAAGCGTTGCAAAAGATCATTTTATTTTATGGCTGCAGCAGCTTCAGCGAGTTACAGGTTTTGTGTTTGTTATATTTCTTTTTTATGCCTCCCAAAGTAAAAAAAAAAAAAAAAGTCAGAGCGAGAATGTTCACTTTTCTTCTCCTCGATGTTGCTACAGCTGATCCAGAGGCCATGGTTGGGGGGGGGGGGGCCTCCCCCAACACACACACACACACACACACACACACACGAAATCTTTTGCATTCCCATGCTGTAATCTAGCCCTCTTCTTTTTATTTCACTATCGCTCCGTCCCTCATCCCTTCATACTCTCCTCCCTGGTCCTCACAGGAATTGGTTGGAGGGAGGGGATGAGAGAAGGGGGAGGCAAAGAAAACAAAAGCATAGAGGCGGTGTTGACTCAGGGTTGTTATCTGGACTGCTGCTGGGGGGGGGCTCTTGTGTGTGTGCTCATAGGTGGGGTGGGTGTTATTTACCCTGGCTGCTGCTGCCATGGCAGGTGCCTCTCATTGGATAAACCTGGGCTTCCAAAATAAATATTCACCACGAGGGAAATGAACTTGCATCACCAAAAACAACTTCAACTGTGGCTCTCTTGTCCCACTAAGAATCCCAAATATATCGAGGAAAAACAAAAGACCGATTGTGGATCCGCCTGCAATCTGCGTATACGAGTATGTCTGTATGCTAAGAGGAAACCTTTCTTTCTTCTTTTTTAATTTTATTTTTTTTGCACCTGCAGCTTTGTGCTTTCAATTTAACTTTACCAGCAGATAAACATGTTTGATTTAGGTTATATTTTGTATTCACACCTGTGCATGCACCAGGTATGGAGTGGGTACAGAAATTGTCATTTTGTCAAGTCAAGGATTCTTAAAACCTGTCAGTTGAAGTCAAAATAAGACTTTGTAATAATTCCCCCCCCCCCTTCAGTGTTTTTCTATGGGTTTTGACATGTAATTTTGGCTTCTTTTCCAGTAAATATGGCTACCCCTCACTAACCCTGGCCTTGTTTCCAATTCAAGAGTTAATGCGCTTAATGAGAGATTGAAATACCTTTAATGTGCAATTTAATTCACCTGATAAAATAAACAACTCTCAAGAGGGATGGAAGGACTGAAAGAGGGAATCAAACGCCTGCGAGGGGGAGGAGACACACGCTGTCATTGCAGTGGATGGAAAGGCGCCTTAATGTTTTTGCAGATTTCCTGAGAAATTGTCAAAAATATGATACACATTTGGATAGAAACTGTTACTTACTGTTATCTGTTGCCATCAAACATGTTTCTGATGTAGAAATAAAAATAAATGAAAACTGTTAAGAGTCTGTGAACAATTACAGGATGGATAAAATAATGATGGATAAAGATGGACCGTAGTCGACTGGAATTTATCTATGAAATACAGCTGCCTGTGATGGAAGATTTAAACACTCAAGGCTCTCCCTCTCAACGATTAAGTGAAATAAACAAATTAAAAAAAAAAAAAAAAGAATGCAAATGTTCTCTGACTACAACCCTCCACTTTGGAACCACAGTTGAAGGTTTCTACATTCTCACTTAAGAAAAAAATACTTAAAACGTGCGTAAACTGTCATATTAAAAACGTCATCGACAGCTTTTTTCTCGAGAGGTGAATAAACACCAATAACGGCTGCGGTTAAAGTTGTTATCCCAAATCTGAACCGGGACGTTTGGCTTCAAGAACCCTGGAATTAACATCTGACATGGACGTTCACTTATACGGTGATGCATATTGTTGTAAGAAAAGAAAAAAATCTGTTGGAAACAATGAGTAAAATCCCAATGAAATGTAAGTAAAAGAAGCGAGCTCTATTAAAGCTCTTGTGTACAACCCCGGCGTGTGAAACAGGACCCTGATCTTCTGGTGGTAACGTGGTCAACTGAGGGCTCGTCTCCAGGCGGCAGGTTGCCTTTGCCTCACTCGACCACTCACTTTTCTTAAAATCCCTTTAAGTGCTTTAGGGGGATTTAACAAGCTTCTACATCCAGCGCCTTCTTTCTCAGTTGCCAAGTTTCAGTGCTTACAGGAAAATGGCGCTTACTGTATAATTAGGTAGGTTGAAGGAGAGGGCTTTCTCTCTCTCTCTCTCGCTCTCTCTGTCTCTCCCTTTCTCTCTGTGTGAACTGTAAATCCACACAGAGTGTAAGAAAGGCTGGGACCGTTTGCAGGGGTCTTGGAGAGCGTGACTCGCTGCTCTTGATGTCTCACTGTGCTAAAGGTCAGGGCTTTAAGCAGCCAGGCAGCAGGAGGGAGATGTTTCCTCATGCAACTCAGAATTTTGAAGTAGAAAAAAACAACAACAACAACAAAGTTTTCTTAGAAAAAGGAAACACATCCTAAGGGGATACAAACCGACTTTTTAGATAAATTCCTCGAGATGAGTTGACAGATTTTTGGATGCATAAATATACGAACATACGCTGTTTTTTGTGCGTCAGCAGCATGAACGGGCAAGAAAAACAGGTGAGGTTTTATGGTAACAGATGTAGGCTTCACTACTGGATTAGAACCGAGTGTGTTTGTTCACTATCTGAAAGAGGAAGTGTGTGATTGTGTGTGTGTGTGTGTGTGTGTGTGTGGCAGTGGAGGTGGGGGAGGGGGGTGTACCTGCTGTGCCAATCTGTTCTCATTAGTGTTTACTTGTGCCCTTCCAACATGTAATGACATGTAAGTCAAACTGCTGGATGCAGAAATGAAACTCTTGTTTTCTCCCACTGAGTCGTGTATCTCAAGAACTGCGTACTTCCTGCAAAAAAAAAAAAAAAAGAAAAACTGCAAGAATACTTCAGTTTTGAGCTGAGAAATTCAAGGTTCAGTCCCTGCCAACGCCTTTTCTTAAATTCAGCGAGAGGGATTTTTTTTTCTCTTCCTCTTGCCTCCAGGTTATTTATCACAACTAATCTGGCTGACTCTTTTAAGGATCCATCCCTGTATTGATTTAACGCTCAAACTGTTCATCAGATGTACATATTTACAAGGTTGTTTTATTTATTTTTTTTTAACAGAAAATAAAATCGTTCGTGCCTGAAACTGCCTCAGATGAAGCTCCAGTGTGTGCTAATTGGTTAGTATGAAGCAGTTTGTTCAAACCCCTACGCCACCAAAGCGAAAAAGTGTAAATTCGGTCAGTTTTATTTGTTTCGGCGTACTCCTGCGTGTGCCAGATGTCAGTGTTAGTTTTCCTCACTTTTGTTCACACTCAGCCTGTTTTTATTTAGTCCAATTTGAGTGGACTAACTGAACGTTCAGGCTTAGTCAATGAAAACTGTTGACCGTCTAGTTTCAGTCAGGAGAAACTGGTCTCGGTTTTGTGGTGAGTCTGAATCAGTGTGTCTCTCCAGGGTTTGTTTGCTTGTTTTTTCCTTTTTTTGTTGTTGGTTTTGTTTTGGGGCAGCTGATTTTGTCAAATTTTAGTCATTTGATTATTGTTTTAGTCGAGATATTGATGAAATTACCACCGTTTCAAAGCAGAAACTGCTGACTTCACTCCTGCTACGTCGTGCTGACGGTGAAAGTGTTTAAAAAAATTTATTTTCTTCAGAGAAGATCTTATAAAGATTTTGAAACTGAACAATATGTTACACCTTGAAGTCGCCTTTTTTTTTGTTGATGTTGATCTTATCCGTCTAAAATCAAGCTTCACACTGTGAATGAGTGATATCTGCTGAAACCGATAATGTGCCGATATTACTGGGCAGCACTTTATGACAGCTAAATCCAGGGAAGGGGAGAGATTCATTATCAGAGCTTTAACTCACTCATTCATTATATTCTTTTAATTCATCACATTTTTTTGGAGGGGCGGCGTGGCTCAGAGGTAGAGTGGCCGTCGAGCAAACGAAGGGTCGCTGGTTCGATCCTCACTTCCCCCGGTGACCATGTCCAAGTATCTTTGATTAAGATACTGAACCCCTAATTGCTCCTGATGGCCCTGTGATGGACTGGCAACCCGTCCAGGTTGAACCCCGCCTCTCGCCCAGTGTCAGCTGGGATAGGCTCCAGACCCCTGCGACTCTTATGGATAGGTGATATAGAAAATGGATGGATGGACTTTGGTTCACCCATTTTGGGCCACGTTAACTATGATACTTAGAGATCCTGGAGGAAACGAACTGCTGTGTTCTTGTTATAATCTTATTGACCTTCTAATCTGTCTTTCACAAATTTCTCTCTGCCTCTCTGCCTCTCTCTCTCTCTCTCTCTCTCTCTCTCACACACACACACACACCACCCATCTTCTTCTTGTCCATACATCCGCAACCTGCAGTCTGTAGCTGTGATCCGCTATATTAGCATACTGCTGTCAGTCAGCGTCCGTCTCCTCACATCCTCTGTTATTGAAGGGAGATCAGAGGGGCAGCTGTATCCCCCCCACTCTCGTCTGTCTAGGAGGACGTTTGTGTGTGTGTGTGTGTGTGTGTGTGTGTGTGTGTGTGTGTGTGTGTGTGTGTGGGGTGGGGGGGTTGTATTTCAGATGTGTCATTGCTATAGTCGGCAGCTCTTTTTTTTCTCTCTTTTACGGCTGCTCACCTAATCCTTAAAAAAACCCCACATGAATGCGTGTCTGCAGGCTGGGATGGACACCTCCACCTACCATCTGAGTCCAAACTGCTCCACCTTTCCACTTTAATCGATTTAAGCGTGTGAGCATGCTTGGTCTTTGTTTTTGTAGGGCTTTTTTTGGCCAGTGAGGTCTGTGTGTGCACGCGCCTGCATGCGTGTGTGTGTGTGTGTGTGTGTGTGTGTGTGTGTGTGTGTGTGTGTGTGTGGCCACGCTGCTGAGTTTCATGGAAGCTCTGCTTACATTATTATTCTAAACAGGGTGTTTTTCAGCCGCTCGTCCTCGCAGTCATTCAGGAGAGCGATCTGTCAGCTCGCTCCCCTCCCTCCTCTTCCCTCTGGGGACCAAACTGTGAACTTAACACACTCGGCTATGATGACTTCCCTGGTGGTGCGAAAATAAAAAATAAAAATGGCCAACTCTACAGCTGTTATGTTATTGCTGGAGTGCTTTGAATGTTGCATTGTTCCTTTGGTTTTAAGAATGTGTGTGTGTGTGTGTGTGTGTGTGCGCGCGCAGAGTGAGGGAGTGTGTATTTTCGAATCTCTTCTCAGTAACCTGTAAAATGCCAGTTTGGGTTTAGGTTTTGTGTGTGTGTGTGTGTGTGTGTGTGTGTGTGTGTGTGTGTGAGGAGGAGGAGGATAGGGGGTGTCTAGATGAAAGTGGAAAAGCAGGGGAGGAAACCAAATAATCAGAAGGGAGAGGGAGGTGAGAAAACGTGTGTGTGTGTGTGTGTGTGTGTGTGTGTGTGTGTGTGTGTGTGTGTGTGTATGTGTATGAGGGGGGGAGGGGGCAGGCGTTCTTAAAACACAGTGGAGTCCAGATCAGAAATAAAACATAAAAAAGGGGAGAAGAAAAAGGAAGAGGAGGGAAAAAGGGAGGAGGGATTGTGCTGGAGTGTGTTATGTGTGCAGATCCTATGAAGTGAACACAGTAAATTGTGTGAGCCCAGAGAGCTCTTTTCCGCATGTTCGAGCTGGCACTTTTGATTTTTTTTTTCTTCTCCTTCTTCTCCTTCCTCTCTGAGATCTTTTTTTTCTGAACGCCTTCTGGTATTTTATCGGCTAAGACAAAGGCAACAGAAAAGAGCTAAAGAGAGAGATACACAGAGAGATATTGAGACGCGCAGCGACTAGATGTTGCGCAGCTGACAGCGGAGGAAGCAGCAGAGTTTCCAGCCATTGCGCTCCCAGACCGCAGCCTCTTTTTTTTTTCCTGAGAGATTTAAAAAAAAGGACAAAAGCGTCTCTCTCGACCCCACCACCACCTCCCCCCACCCCTTTCGTCTTCTTCAAACCGATACCATCCGATCACCAGCCTGCACATCGCTCTGTGTGCGTGCGTGCTTGTGTGTGTGCGTGTGTGTGTGTGTGTGTGTGTGTGTGCGCGCGTGTGTGTGTGTGTGCAAATAAGGACGCTGCGGGTGTATGGTGCTTTTCTCCCAGCCCTCAAAGGCATGGACCGAAGATGATGCAGCTGGGGGTTTGGTGAGAGCTCGCTCCACAAAAACCCCTTCCCCTCGCCAAAAGGGCCAGACCAAGAGGAGCAACTCCGGGGAGGGGGGAGGGGGGGTTTGAAGGAGGAGGAGGAGAAGAAGAAGAGGGGTGTGTGTGTGGGGGGGGGTACCTTCCTTGGATTATTGTGGAAGGTCTTCCACTTCCCTTTTTTGCGTGTATTTTTTAGCCTTTTCCCCCTCTCCACTCGCTCCCTATTTTTTCCCTCCTGCGATGTGTAGTTTATAAGCCGAAGAATGTGGAGGCAACATTTTCCAGGCAAGCAGCATGTTTCCTGTTTTCTTTTCTGGATGTCTAATAAAGTCTGGCATGTGGGAGGTGGGATGGAGGGAGGATGGAGCGGAGAGTGGGGGGGTGTGGATAAGAGGAGGGGAGACCGGGAGTGTGTGTCCGTGTGTGTGTATGCATGTGTGGTCAGTGAGGTAGTCCAACAGTGTTGTCACTTCTGCCCGTCCTGCGCTGCTGCTGCCGCCGCCACCGCCGCCGCCGCCACTACTGCTGCTGCTTCATGTTTTTGCTTCCTCTGCAATCTCAAGCTCTGAGCGCTCTCTGTAACTCGGGGCAACACTGAAGAATTAAAAAAAAAAAGCGGGAAAAGCATGAGGGAGGGGAGGGGAGGTCCAGCATGATTGTGCCATGGATGCTGTTGACACCCGCTTTTGTTCTGTGTCGGAGTGTGGGCCCGGCCCGCCTATGCACACACAGAGGGTACCATTTAAAACAGGCGTGCGTTCATTTTCTTGGCAGGGGATGGATTGGTGTGGCGTTCAGCCGGGTGGTGACGGGTGGGGCATTGGCAAAGCAGCACAAGTGGCCTTTGTGTGCTACTTTTGGGGCAAGTGAAGGGAGGGAAGGGCAGGGAGGAGGCTGCCAACAAAGGGTGCTTATACCCACCCCCCCTAACGCCCTCTCTTCACTCGCTGGAACTCACGCAGTGACCTCGTGCTGTCACAGGCAGACGAAGGGTTTATACGTGTTTATGGCAGGTTGTGTGTGTGTGTGTGTGTGTGTGTGTGTGTGTGTTTGTGTGTGCAAGAGGGAGGAAAGTAGTAAATGAGTAATTCAGCCTCAGTAAACTTGAACTGGCAGAGTGCCACATGGAAAGAGAGGAAACTCCAGCAAGAAAAACAAAATGTTGTTTGACCCACCTGCACATCTGTGCATTATGCCAAGTTTCTCATGCTCCTGGCGGCTGGCCAATGGGGTGTGTGTTTGTGTGTGTGTCTGTGTGTTTGATGCCAATGCATTCCTGTTGTGTGCAGATGACACTCGATGAGGCTACTACCGAGTCACAGTTGAAAGCTTCCCTTTTTTTTTGTCCATAAGCTGAGATGATGGATGTGATATTCATGAAGCTGACAACTTTTTGCTTGTTTTCCAAACAAAGTCCTCGCAAATGTTAAATCGATGTTCTTTCTCAATTAATTCTAAGTAGAGACGACCCATGACAGAGAGCAGGGGAACCAGACAACAGCCAAGTTGTAGTTTGGCCTTTGGGCGTCTTAAGAGTTATCTTTATTTAGCTACTGCTGATATCATCTACTACCAGCGACCGCTCAGCGTTGTTGAAATATACAATATCTGTTCATGTATTCAGCTCTTTTATGAAACCAGATGCCCTCCGCACATCTCCGTCTGCATCGGCATGCTCCGCCACCTGCACACTGCCTCCTCTTGTTTGACCGCCCTGCTTGCTTGTGTACACCAGAGAGGCGATGCGCAGGTCATGTTTCAGCACAGCTCCACTCTCTGGGTGGTGCAGTAAATGCTTGCAACAGTTGGCGGTCAGCAACAGCAGCAACCTCCCCCCACTCCCCCGCCCCACCAACCTTATTGTCAAGAAATAGCCACCTGCAATCAGCAGCTATAGGTTGCTAGGTAACTGGTGGCAGCAGATGAAGATGGTATGATGGAGGGCTTGTCTGGTCTGAAGTGGACATCTCCTGTCTTTTTCTTGTCTTCCTTTTTTTTTTTTTTTTTTTGACCACTACATAAATATGTTTCCCCTCTTCTGGTGCCTTTTCCTTGCATGAAGGCAGCAGCAGTGGTAGAGGCCAGTGGTAGGAAGAGACTCCCAGCTCTCTTCCCCACATAATGGAAACTCTGGCCTCATCTCCTGGTGCGTCGCTCTGCTGTGTCGCCGCTGCCAGACTCTGACTAAGTGTTGCTGGCTCAGAAACCACAGCCTCCAGCATAGGCTCAGTTCGGGTTCCACAAGTATTTGTCTACAGGAATGAATAGAATTAAAAATCCTGATAACTGGGAGAGATTGAGCAAAAATAGTATGATGTCATAAATGCTAGTAATCCACTCCAAGTGCTTATAAGCCTTTTCACTGGAGACCTAGATTTCCAAAATAATTTCCACTGACCCAGATCCCATTTTTGTTTTGCATTCTAATTGAGAAAAATGTTGTTTTTAAAGTTGTAGCAACATAATATTTAGCCAAGGTGTACATTTTTTTGTGACATCATTATTCAAGCCCACATAATAATCTTGAAAGCCACCTGATAAATCTGTCAAAGCTTTCAGGAGGTTGAGATGATGCCTTTAGAAATGCTAATACTTCGATTCTTCTGTAGCTCAAAGGTTTAAAGTTATGTTCATGTTACCATTGACTTAACGTAGACGAATCAATCCATCTGGATAGAATATCAACTACCGTCATACTATCAGCTGAACAATAAGTTTCCGAAAGCAAAAAATCCTATTAATGTCCTCCATTGCGGATTTGAAAATGTCGTCATCATCCAAGGTCGACTCACTAGGAGCTAGGAGTTTGATGGTTCAAGTTCATGTATGAACCTTATTGTAACAAAATCATGTTTTTAATCACAATATTACAGAAAAGCACGACACCACCCATAATCCTTAAGTGCAGAAGTGATGTTTCCAATCGGTGGGTGCAGCTTTTACCATGGAAGCTTTTAGGATCAAGACCCTGATTCTATCGACGAAAAGCATCCATCTGCAGTAAGCTAAATGTTGGCCGGCTAACTTGACGACAATGTCAGAGTTGAGCCTAAAAGTTGGCTTACTAGCAATAACAAAAATGGTCAGTTTGTCACAAAATGCCATAATTAAAAAAAAATACTGGGTCAAGAATATAATTTTTAGTGTCTTATTGGATGAGTCACTCCTTAATTCTGGCCATAATTTCATTGCAACTTTGCAACGGCGCTGTTCACTTGGTAATAGGTTGGCTTAGGTTCCAGCTTTAATACGGGTGTCGTCGTTTTTTTATATTTACCCATTAGTCCAGGGTTGACGCGCATTTGTAGGTCGACTTGGAAGTTAGCATTGCCATGTTAGCTTGACCAAAACCCAGTGGGATTTCTACATTGGATATTGGATTATTGCAGAAAAGCAGTTGTCAACAAAAGATCATGAGACAGATGTGTTTTATTTCACAAGATCATTTTCACAAATCATTTTTTTACAGTTTAAATTCTGTCAGTCAGTACAAAGCGAATATTACGCGATGAATGATTAAACCATGGATGCATAAATTCAGCATCACCACAACTGTTACTGCATTTATTTATTTTTTCTGTTTTGGATCGATGACTTTTCCATGTTCACGGTAACATCGATCTGTAGACTTGTTAGCCGCTTGTGAGCAACCACCATTTTTAAGACCTAAAAAGCTTCAAATTCACATGTGCGGTATCTACTGGTATATGTTAAGCTTTAGAAGAAAAGGCTAAAAAAAAAGAAAAAGATTTCAAACGTGTAAATCACTGACATCATTCCAGATATTTCACCAAAAACTCCTTTACTTTGAGATGAGGGAACCGGATACAGAGCGAGCTTGTTTTGGGGTTTTGGAGTTCATTCTTGCATCACTGTGCTGATGAATAGAAAAGGTAATTTCCAAATCAATCGCTAATGTCTGAGTATAACATTACCCAGAACAAGACGCAACATGGGGTGTGTATGTGTGTTACAAGCAGTTAGTCCCTTGGCAAGCAAATCCATGACAGCTGCCTCCCTCTGGGAAAATGTACTCCTCCCAAATCATACACACACACACACACACACACACACACACACAAACACTGGAGTGGCAACAGTTTAGCAACAAGCAGAGCAGGCAAGAACAGCAGAGGAAAGGAAATGAGGGGGATTAATTAATGGGGGAGTCAAATTAAGAGCATTCTGATTCCTGCTGTTCCGACATGCTCCCCCCTACACTCCTCAACCCCTTTACTCCCCTTAACTCCCAGTGTGCACATTTGTTGACATTTGACTCGCTGTATGGGAGTGAATGTTCAATCTCCAGTATATAGAATATTTCCATTTTATTTCAGGATGCTGCAGGATTCAGTGAGAGATGGGAGTCGATTATTTGTCCCGACCCTGATGCCGTTACCGGATCTGCTTATCAGTTCCTGATCAGTTTTGGTTTTTTTTTTCTTTTGGTGAGGAGTCATGCAGGTTTTAGAGTCAGCATTTATTATCCCAGTCTGGAATCAATGTAGAAATAGAATGAGATGAGGCCGCATATACGACTCAGGTGTGCAAAGACTCTTGGCGTTTGCAGGCTGCAGTAAGTGATTCTACTCGGGGAAAAGGAAGTCGGCCTAATACCATTTGAACATGTTAAATGAGATTACAGCACTCCTTCTCTTTAAAGGATATGGAGCTGATGGGAGAGTGGAGCTGGCTGGAGCAACAGTCCATCTGTCATCATCTGAAATGAGCGAATATTTGTACAGCATTTGTTTTCTTAGTGGGGGGAAAAAAAGAGAGAGAGAGAGAGATCTGTTAATCCTGCCTGTGTGCAGCTAATGTTATCGTAACACAGGATATTTGCCCTCTCTAACAATCGTGCAGAGAGTGTCAAATACATGACATTTTTCTGGAATTGAAGCCCGTGTTATGTAGAAAGATGTTTGTATTGCAACTCCCACTCATATTGTCATCTATCTTCATGAGATCAAGTCATGCTTTGAGCTGCTTCGTCTCCCCGCTATGGCTGTTGTTGATGACCAAGCTTGACATCACTATTTGCTGGAGGAATTGATGAGCGTAGAAGCATATCATTCCAGCGGATTGGACAAATTTTGTCCAAATCCTCAGCTGGAACCAGTTCTGGATTCCCATCATGACTCTCCCATAGCTGTAGATATAACTGCATCTGCGTTTGTTTGGAAGTGGAAGCCTGTTTGCATGCAGCAAAACTAAGAATGTGTTTTTAATATTAACTGGTTTCTATCATTTCTGTGCTGCTTCTTTTTTTTTTTTTTTTTCAAGAGCACAGCGAGAGTATAACCAGGCATAGACAGTTAATCACAATAGACATAAAGTAAACAAGTTTAAAGATGCAAGAGTTGGAATTCATGCAAGTCATAATTTTAAGAGATCTGTTGTATACTTTTTTCTTTCCTTAAAATGATGACGTACAGTCGGCTGGCAGTGATATTCTTTAAGATTTGTATTCATTTAAACCGCACAAAAGACATCTGGATATTTTTACGTTTTTAGAGTTTCCAAAGCTTTTGAATAATTATAGGCCCATTTCATCGTTAAATTAGGACCTACGTCACACTGAAATACAACGCATAGTCATCTGAAACAACTTACCTGCAGCCTGTCTAAAAGAACTGCACTTTTCAGCTTTTCCAGTTTTTCACGAGTGTGACTACTGATGCTATATGTTAGCATAGCAGCTTCATATTTAATGGTATTTATTTACATATTTGCATAAAATTGCCTCTGGGCAGCACGACATCTTCATCCTCTCATATTAGACTGAGGCCGAGGCTAAACGCTACACTGGCTAGCATGCTAAAAGAGCACAAAACAAAGATTGTCTTTGACATTGCGTCAAAACATATCTCTTCACATTTTGCTGTTTTGTTTTTTTTAATTTTTTTATTTATTTTTTTGTCATTGCGGTGGCTTTTTGATGGTTGACAAGAACACATAGTTACACAAGCCTAACACCTTCAAGAATATCATTCCACTCTGGAATGCAAGCAAAGAGACGTATGGGAGTACCCCAAAAAATATTTGAGCAGGAATCAACTCTGCCAAAATTGTATTAATGATATTAAAAAAAGCTCGTCTTAGTCGACTAGGATATCTTTTGAAATTCGCTACAGTTACTATTTTAATACGTACCATTTAAAAAGCAAATGCATTGTACAAGAAGTATTCTAAATCACCCTCTAGCTGCAGTTTTGTACTCGCTGCATTGCAACAGGTCTGTGAGTGTTTAAAAAAAAAAAACCCAAAAGGCAAGGACAGTAGTATTTTAGTGTTGTTGCGCATTGGTTCAAAAATAGCAGTACATTTAAATGCCCATGGTTTCTACATGAGAAAAATATCTTTTTCCTGATTTAAAGTGATGTGGTTTCCGTTTTCTTTTTAAATATTGAAACCCGTATCTCATCATTTCAGAAAAACGGGGCAGAAATATTTTTTTCCCCCCATCGAAAACGTACGTCATTATTTCAGAGGGCAGAGACCCCCCCAACCACACACACACACTTCCTTATTATTGCACATCTTCATATAGGTGTTATTTCCTGCCATAAATGTTTAGCACTGATCAGAGGGTACTTAGCTCAAAAACTATTTAACAAGGGTACATTAAAGGAAAAGTCAGGCTATATGAAGCACATTATTACCTGACTGTTATTTGACATACACCATCCTTGATGTACAAATCAGCAGCGTGCTGAGGCCACGACAGGTGCCGACAAGATTGTCTTGAATGCATCACTTATTAGACGCGGTGGTCTGCACTGTGCAGCTGACAGACCCCCAGATTCCTCTGCAGTTTGATCTACATGCTGTCATTTTACTACAGGTGGAGTGTCGCCTGTCACCTCCCCTGCCTTCGCTGCCCAAATATATCATCTCCTCTCCATCAGTATCAGTGGCGCATGAATCAATGTCACACGGGAAGACACACACATTCCTCCGAGCAAGACGGAGATGGCGAAAGAGAGGAGGGGAGGTTTTGATAAATAGAGGGTGAAAATGATATGAAAAAAAAGGTATGGAAAAGAATGACAGGGGAAGGAGGGGCTGCGATTACTGGTCGACAGCAGAGGAATGATAGCCGAGATTGTGTGCGGGGGGGCGGGGGGTGGGGGGATTTATGTGAAAAGAGAGAGATAAAGGAAGGATGGTGTGCAAACACAGATCTAGAGGTAGAAGATGCTATCATACACAGAGAATACAACACCACAGACGGTGAAATGTAGCGCGACAGCGGGACAGCGGGAGGGAGATTGAAAGAGTACGAGACTGAAAGGTCAGAGGGAAAAAAAAAAGAAGAAGAAGTGGATGATTCATGGAGTTCAGCCTGTCTAACTTCTGCTGCCTGAAGCTTCAAAGCAGCCTGCCAGCCGCTCCTCCACCGCCTCATTCTCTCACCTGCTCACCCACTGCTGTCTGTTAGCTACTGGTGAGAGGAGGCTGGTGGAAGGTTACAGGTGTGTTGTGAGGCAAAAAAAAAAAAAAGGGCCTGTGTGCTGCGCAAATCAATACTTTGATATTAACTGAATGAATCAGGTGGCGTTGATGGAGGTGCAGGAATCATTTAACTTTTTTTTTTTAGCTTATTGTTTGGGTTTCACAACCTCACAGTCTGAGATAAACCCTCGCGGCATTAAGTGACGAAGGTGGCAACAAATTTGGGAGGAAATTAAAATATCCAGCAGGTTAAAAGAAGGATAACTATCAGGAAGAAACACAATGACTCCGAGTAAGTGCTAATGTTTTTTGGTGTGTAATTATTAAGCTGTTATATTGTGTCAGAAGGGGAAGTGCTTGGCGTTCAAGTGGTTGAGTCATCTGTTACTAGGCAACATGGATAGCCATAGCATTGATTCTCCTCATCATTGTTTGCTTCTTTCTAAGAAACGCTGACTTTTCCCCGGCCAAAACATCTATACGACTAAAATGAAAAAAAAGTAACGTAGCATCCACCAAATAATACATTTCCATGACCATTTCTGAAAATATCACCAACACGTCACAACCTGCGAGTGGTGTGTGGAGTGTTTAGATGGACTTAGCTGGTAAACATGGTAATTATAACCCCCTCTAGAGGCAGCATAATAACATCATAACTGTGTGTCTGTCAGCCTCTTTTTTTTTTTTTTTTAATAATTGATTTCCTGGCCAGGAGGCATCAGTGAGAACATAATCATAAAAACACATTCAACACAAAATAACACAGTTTGGTGCAACACACAAGGTCTGAGGACTGCTGTACTATTAATAGTACAAATAATAGACTGTGTGCGGGTTTTCTTTCCAATCAGGAGTGTCTGATCCAAGGTTTTCAAGAGCAAGCTGGTTTACTTTAAGAAAAAACAAAAATCTATAGACTGATGATGTATTTTTAAGTCCTACCTGGACGTTAGCATGGCCTTGCGTTAACTTGACCAAGAGAATCTGGACGATTGCAGAAAATAAACATTGTGGCCAACAAAAGATTATAAGACTTGTAAGTTTTGCTCACCGAGATAATCTTAAAAAAACAAAACAAAACGCCGCCTCGATGATTTTTTTTTTGAAGCGTAAATGCAGTCTTAAGAAGTGCAAAGCTAACGTTATGCTAACTACATCACGCACACATCTTCAGCATCACCACAGCTGGCTTCACGCCTCCTCTGGCTCTATCAGCCACATGTTAGCTGCTAACATTTGTAAGACACTTTGAAATTCACTCTTAAAATAGACTGTTTACTGACATGTTTTATTCCATTGAATAAGACCTTGCACCAATCGTGGTCTCTTGAGACAGTGGAACGGGACATCTTTGACAACCATGCTAAATCACTATTGGGTTTTATTCCATTTGCAATGATCTTAAAAAAAATAAAAGCTGCCTTTTTTGTTGTTTTTTTCCTAGATTAATCCTCAAAACTTTTGTATTGCTGTATTCAAGGAGACATACTGTTACTAAATGCACGAGCTCCCTCACACACCCTCCCCAGTTTGGTGTCATGGTCTCAGTCATCGTCGCCCAGTCTTTACCAGCTGCTTCCATAAATATTTAGCATGCTGTCTGTCGCAGATGTTGCCACGCCTCACCTTTCTCACTTCTAGAATAGGGAATGTGCAATGAGTGTGGTGAGGAGGAAGGTCTGTCAGTGTCTGGTTGCCCCACACGCACCGTTAAGTGTGATTCAGGCTCCTGCAACCTCTCGACGCAGATGCCAACGGTGCCAAAAATAAAGTGCATTAAAACTGGCAGCCAAAGCCTGTTAAGTGATCACCATGACAACAGGCGGAAGGCATGGGGAGACAACACCTCCTCTCTGATCCCCCCCCCCCCCCAAGCCCCCACCCATACCCTGAGAGACTGCTGGACTGCTCGCTTTCTGTCAGCTGGGCTTTCTCCTGTCGTTACTGCTTCGTCCTCCTCCTCCTCGTCTTCTCTGATACGTCTCACGGGAGCTTTTAAGGCTAACGGGCAGTGTTTAGTTTGTTTTATGCATCCTCATTTTACATGTTAATTCCCCCCCCCCCCCCCCCCCACACACACCTGTTTTTCTTCTCAATGTGTGATGGAAACGCACGTGCGCACACGCACACACACAACTTTCTCAAATCTACTTATCTCAACTTTATCTCCTCTAATCAGCCTTTTGTGCTGCTGTAATTCCAGAGTCGCTAATAATAAGCTCCTCCTCCTACCTCTCCTCTTCCCTTCTCCTTCCTCCTCTCTCACACATTCGCACACACACACACACACACACAGGCACGCACACACACACATACAGGTACGCGCACACACACTCCTTATCTCCATCTGACGTCATTGTAATCTTTCAGGATAACTTATAATAGCACACAGATGCACACACCTGCATGCTCACAGAATGAGGTCACATCCAGATACAAAACCACAAGAGAGCACACCAGATAAGAAATTAAAAGTCTTGCTATCACACATCCACATTGAGTGGTGGGTGGGGGCTGGGGGGTTGGGGGTGGTCCATCTCGCTGTTGTAGGTCGTCTCTGAGCGTCCTCTGGTGTGTTTCCTCAGCTGGGACAGATTCATAGCTGGCTGAGTATGAGTGAAGATCATGACCCGTCTTGTGTTGAGGTGCTGGTACTCAACAGGGAACAGTTGCTTTTACTTGTCGGGTCTTCTCCATCCGCCTGCTTGCTCCTGTGTTCGCACGCCGCATGGCAACATGAATATTGATAGACCTGACTTGTTAACATTGTATGAAGTAGGGCCTGGTAATTGTCTCCTCAGCGCGCCACGTCCTCCTCGCTGAGACGTGTGAGAAGGTCGGCCCACCAGGGAGCAGCTTGTGGGCTCTCCCTCTCTTCACTTTAAGGAGAAAGAAACAACAGCAGAATCACAACAAGCATTTCATCAAGTGCACTGAAGCGAAGATGCGAGTTAGCTGTGGGTTGTTTTGTGTGTGTGTGTGTGTGTGTGTGTGTGTGTGTGTGTGTGTGTGTGTGTGTGTGTGTGTGTGTGTGTGTGTGTTGTTTTTTCAGGCTTGTAGCGTTTTGTCTGACGATTTCCTCTTCAATGATACATGGCACTTTTGAGGCAGGGCAGTAGCGTTGTCTTTTGTTTTGTTTTATTTTTTTTTTTCTTCTTCCCTATCTCATATTCCACAGCTGCTTGTTTTACTCACATCGTAGGAAATGTAGGATGCTCCTCCTTTGAGCTGGATATGCGAGCGTGCATTCACACACCGGGGAATATGTTATATTATGATTGCGTGCATCTCCGTACGTGCAGATCTGTGTATGTGATTCAGCAAACCGGTGATGGCAGGAGGATTCCAGTAAGTGAGGATGTGCTCTAATCCAGTCTTGAGTAGGTGCATTGATTTATCGAGCAGCTCTTGTTAGCTCAGCTTTCTACCGTATCCTAATCAACACATGTGCACACAAAAGTGAATACATGTGCACACACACAGCAGGTCATTATTATCCCGCTCTTTTTTTTTTTCTTTTAATTCAAATAAACGGTTATCAATTACAGAAGGTAAATTCTGCCAGTAGAAGAAAAAAGTAGAAATGTAGCCTTGATGATAAAAGTCTATTCCCATTATGAGGAGACTGACATCGTGACACAGTCTTTTTTTTTTTCCTTGTTTTTAAAGAGCTCATGTAAACATTGATCAATTATGGAAGAGAGAGATGTTTGATATTATGAAAAGGTTGAAAATATCATAGATTTCAGCTTTTTAATCCTCCGTTTTGGACTTTTTATTTCGTATTTTTTTCTTTTTAGCTCATAATTTTAGTCTAATGTATTCATCTCAGTTATCACCTGACAGCAGAATAGTTCCTTCACCAAAGTGAAGATGCTCATCGATCGATCGATTGATAGATATATTGTCTCACTTGCATATATGAGCCTCAGTGGATGAACAGACCCAAATGACCGAAAAGTTGAATTCATTGTTGTATTCTATCCTCTGTTTGTGGGTGTGTTTTCTGTTGACCTTCATATACCTTTATATACTTTCATAATACTATATTTTTGATTTTCATGAACAGTCAAAATTTTTTGAGGCTACCAGCCAAATGACATGAATATATTTTATCATGCATTCCTGGATTGTGTAAATTCAGTGGTGATAATGTGTAAAAGTCCTGCAGCGGCCAATCAAACACATATTCTTTGCTTTGTTGCATTAACACCCCCCCCCCCCCCCCGCTCCATCTGTCTCTGCAGGTATTCGGCCCCAAATCATGAACGGGCCCATGCATCCGCGCCCTCTGGTGGCGCTGCTGGACGGGCGAGACTGCACCGTAGAGATGCCCATCCTGAAAGACTTGGCAACCGTCGCTTTCTGCGATGCCCAGTCAACACAGGAGATTCACGAGAAGGTAGATGGCTAACACACACACACACACACACACACACACACACACACACACCTCATATCAGAACCTCTCATTGCTATTGCTTGGCGGATATGTGAAGTGCATAATATTTGCCCCATATGCACTTGCCAGTTAAAATATAGTGGCTTCATTATGATTTAATGTCACTTTGTGGCACCGAGCGCGATGCCTACATCAGTGCCATTGTTCAAATAGAGAGCCTTGTAGAGCAGAGCTGCAGTGTAATTACATTGGCTTGTAGAGGCTCTTTATTGCTTTTTATTCAGCGCCGTGGCTGCAAAACAATATATGGCCATGAAGATGGGTATCGCTGAAGTGCTATCTCTCCATCTGCAGACGGAGCGGGAGTTGCCACATCTTGCTGTTTTTATGAAAATGGGACATATTAAAAAAAGCAGCATTTGCATAGAGATCGATTCAATCAAAGACCTTGGAGCGATGTGGAGACCAGGGGAGTGGGTAGCTTTTTTTTTTTTTATCTTTGTTGTTGTTTTGTTTGTTTTAACGCAGCCTTATCAGTGAAAATACATGATTGTAATGTTCACCTCACCAGCATATTCAGCAGTTCACAGTAATAAGGTGCGGTGGAGATACCCAGAGGGGCTGGTGCAGATTGAAAATGTCCAATCTCTTCTTTCAGCAGCGCGGATGCAGAGATTTGAGTATGATGCTGTCAGAGCAGACTAGCTACCACACAACACGCCTCCATCACTCCTCACACACACACACACACACACACACACACACACACACACATACACACAGGCTGGGAAGGTTGGTCAAGGTGGGAATATTGAAGAAGCCTCAGTTATGTCAGGTCCTCCATTATTTTTTTTCTTAGATGACGGTAAACCAGATCAAGATCACGTTACATAACTTTGATGATTTCTCGTCTGTCATCCAGTCATCGTCTCTCATGATCTCACACACACACACACACACACACACACACACTCACACGGGTGTGTAAAAGTTGGACGTCAGCCCATGTGGCAGACAGTCAGTGTGGGTCTATCACATTAAACGCTGCCTGACTATTCATTCTACTGTGGTGTCGAGACTGGAGCTTTAACTAATTAATTATTCACATATGAACACTTGATATTGCAATCGATCAGCAACTCACCAATTTTGAAAACTATTGTATCCCTGCTTCATCATCACTTGCGTGTAGAAGCTTAACTTTTCCAGTAGAGATGTTGTTAGTATCAGCAGATATTTATATATAGATATATAGATATAGATATATAGATATAGATATATAGATATAGATATTGGTATCGGCCTGATCAGCTGATGGCGCTTCATTTGTTGTGTATGATGAGGAAACACTACAGTAAATATACGACTTAAGGGTTTTTCCATACTGTTTTGGAATGAAGAAAACGTTAAAAGTCGCCGTGTTTTCCAATACCTTCAAAAAGTAAAAATATAAACTTGTTTTTAAACGTACAATGATGCCATCTGATATCGGTTATCAGCCGAACTAGTGGTAAAAATATCGTCAAAAATCCACGATCGTGCGCTTCGGTCTCGCTTCATGGTGACTCTCCTTTCTAAGTTGACACTCTGTAGATGTACGACTTCTGCCGGCGCTCAAGTGAAAAATATGTGATGTGTTTTCTGCTGAGCGGATCGGCCGTCAAACTGTAAGGACGGTTTGCATCCTTTTGCTGACAAACTGATTCAAATGGAAAATATAACCCTCATGGCAGAAATCTTTGATTTGCTTCACTTCAATGACGAAGGTTCAGTCGGTGATATATTCAATAACATCTGCCTATAACTTTCACGTTATAGCTGCTGAGGTAGCTGCAGTTTCACTGTTGTTTCTTCGATTGTTTGCGGAATTCCTCAAAAAAAAGCTACTACCCAACCTACTCTCATATCAAGTGTGTGTGTTAGCAGGTCAAGCCTCATTTAGGACAACACACACTCTCTTTCATGCTTGCCCAGGCTCAACAGAGATGCCCCTATGGTGTATTTGAAAAAAAAAAATTAAAAAAAAAGCCATCAGAAAGGATAGATGTTAAAAGCAGTAAGGGGATATAGATTAAATCAGAGTTAGGCTCAACAAGACAACAGGGATGTGAGCAGTGTGTGTACATGCATGTGTATGAATACTTGTGTGTGTGTGTGTGTGTGTGTGTGTGTGTGTGTGTGTGTGTGTGTGTGTGTGTGTGTGTGTGTGTGTGAGAGGAGCATTTTAACCTTGAACTACTATCTCGAAGGCCTGGTCGGCTCTAATAAAAGCTGTATGGAAATTTAGAGCTAATCTGCTAATCAGGGGAAAGCTAATGCAGTTTGGCTGGAGGTGAATGTTATTTAGGCGCTGACAGCGGCTGGGAGAG
This sequence comes from Aulostomus chinensis, assembly GCF_037954235.1. NCBI lineage: Eukaryota > Metazoa > Chordata > Actinopteri > Syngnathiformes > Aulostomidae > Aulostomus > Aulostomus chinensis. Next base: position 16,358,718 of record NC_141342.1, on the reverse strand, counting down.
GCTGTAGTTTGAGATCAACATGATGACGAGTCACCTTGACCGTTTCACGTCTCAACAGCGGTGAAAAGTGTGACCTCACAAAGCTTTTCTTCAGTCTAGTTTGTTCCATCTCAGACTTCATTATTTAGAGTTTAAGGGATGAAGGTGAAGATTTCGATCGGTGCTGCTCAACAGTCACCGTGCACGACTAAAGAAGTGATTTTTCTGCACGTGCATCTTGTAATTTCACGTATCTCACCCTAACCCCGCGTGTGAGTCCTGCAGTCGACGCCGTAGTCGATGCGTCTGCAGTTAAATGCTGCGATACTCAGTCCTTTTCAGCAAAAGTCGAGCCATAATTCGCTGTTTTCCATCAATCTGCCAGCAACCGTGGTGCGATTTTTCTGCCACACCACATTCACTGACTGTGGATCAGTTGAAGCTTGTAGCCTGAGGCTCTTCATCCGCTGTGGCTGACTCCCTTCCTCCGTCACTCCAGTTTCAAACTTTCGCCTCGTTCTTGATTAACGACCGCTGACAAACACGCCGCGTTTCCTGCGACTGCTTCTTAATAAAAGTCACTTTTTTCTCAGTAAACAGTGTTGGGTCATGTTTGCTTTATCAGTGAAGTCATTCTGGACTCTTTTTTTTTTTCCCTGCAAAATTGATTTTATTACTTTGACAGCCACAAACTAGGTCATTTATGATATAAATGTAATTACCTCCGCCGTGAGGGGAATGTGATCAGCGGCGAGTGTCTTTTATTTGTTTGTTAGCGGAATATTTCAAAAACTTATGGAGGGATTTTGCCTAGATTTGATGACAAAATAAGTGATGTCACAAGGAGCGAGTTAGTAACTTTGGAGGTTGATGTGGATCAAGCAGTAGATGCTGAGGTTTCTTCTAAGACTGTTTGCATTGAATGTAGCTAGTATTTGTATTTCTAGACCAATCGAGTCCCTTGAGCCCATGTGAACTGGTTGAAACAAGGTTTTGGATCCTAGAGATCATCTCGACTGTGCTCTAGATTTGGGATCCAGACAGCCTGTTTTCAATGTAACACTTGATATCTCATATTTTGATAAACTTTATGTGGGCGATGTATTTTTACGAGACAGACTGCTTCCAGAGAGATTATTTTTGGCAGTTGGGATGGAAATGAATGAGCAGATTTTGGTGGTAGTGTTCATATTGTGTGTGTGTGTGTGTGTGTGTGTGTGTGTGTGTGTGTGTGTGTGTGTGTGTGTGTGTGTGTGTGTGTGAGAGAGAGTGTTTTTTTTTTTTTTTTGGTCATATTTATGCTTTATTTCATGGATCGTATCTTGTATATCAACCACAGAAAGAGATCTGATTTCTGCTGGGGTCGAAAGGTCACCCGCGTGAGTGTTTCTGCGATCTTCCGCAGGTTTGTGGTGCGGTCAGGAACTCTCTGACTTCTCTCTTTGTTTTGGTCGTGATGACCGTGTCACAACTGTGGCCTCCTCAGACACTATAATAACTTGTTCCATCCACTTCTGAGGGACAGTGTGCCACGATCTGCTGGCGACCATGTGACGCGCGTAGTTCCCCGTAGTTGTGTGAACGTCGTCATGCCAGACATGTGATTTTCATGGCTCATCTGGAAGGAATGTGATCTTGTGATTGTCACGGGCTCTGATATGATCTCGATTGGACTGATGGTCATGTTTCTTGGAGGCCTCTTGGATGAATGTACAAACTATGAAATGTGTTTTGTGAGTGAGTGAGTGTGTGTGTTTCTACAGGTGTTGAATGAAGCAGTGGGCGCCATGATGTACCACACCATCACTTTGACCAGAGAGGATCTGGAAAAGTTTAAAGCTCTACGCATCATCATCCGCATCGGCAGCGGCTACGACAACATCGACATCAAGGCTGCTGGAGAGCTGGGTAGGAACTGCTCTGCGGTGTCTGTGTGTGTTTCCTGCATCTACACCAGGGAGTACAAACATTAAGACACAAAATATTTATTCTTTATTCTGCCTTTGAGAAATTTCAAAGAAGACACGTGGTGCTTTGAAGGTTACCTCATCCCCTTGTATTGATTTCTACATGTAGAGTTGTTTGTTTGTGTATTAATCCCAAACCACGTATTGATTTCTACATGTAGAGTTTTATGTTTGTTCATGAATCCCAAACCATACCTCGGGTGACGTTAATCAGATTGGGATGAATCTAGAGGAAATGATTTTGCCGCGAAACTATTCGGCCAGAGGTGGCGCAAGATGGTCGACGGTGATTTTACCACAAGGAAGAAGATGACTTGTGTACTCTTCATTTTATTTCTTTTTTTTCTTAAACTGTATAGATTTTTCACAACGGTATCAGAGTGAATTAAAGAGAATAAAGATGAATGGTGAAAACACACACACACACACACACGCACAGTATGAGGCAGAATGTTGAAAGAGACAGGAAGGCAACGGCGGACAGAGAGAGTTCAAGCTTGCCTCTGAACCACCACCCAGGCTTATCAGCAGGCTGGCGGCTCAAACAGCCCTTACAGTTGACAAAGCTGCCATTTCCCTGCCAATATGAGATACTGTGTCTAACTGCCACCCACTCACCGAAGGCGCTCGGCCTCGCAATGCAGGAGTCAAAAGCTATCGTGCCTGGAGAAGGCGGCGCTGATATGGCGGCTGCTGTCTCTCTCTCTCTCTCTCTCTCTCTCTGGGAGAAGAAAAGGGGGTGGGGGATGGGGGGGCGGGGGGACATTGATTGAGCAAGCTCTGGCTATTTTTTGCTGTCCAGAGACGTCTGTGCTGTTACTGTGAGATACAGAGTGGGATGAGGACATCAGAGGAGAGCAAGGGCAAGGATAATAAAAAAAAAAAAACCCTGTAAGAGAGGGAAGAAGAAGAAGAAGAAGAAGAGGAAAAAAAAAACAATAACAACAACAACAACAAAAAAATCTTATGTTGCTGGAGGATAAGTGAGCTCAGGGGTTTCCGGCAGGGAACAAAATTGTGATCACACCGCTGCCGCAGTAGAAGTGGAGACGTGTGTTCGAGGTGTTTCAGTGGTGAATATGCTAACGTGTGCTTTTGCACTCATTAGTCACGTTGATATAATGTATATTTGTTGTGGTTAGACAGTAAAGTGATTAAGTGGGTTACTGACTTAAAAACAACAGTCTTTCACGAGACCATGTTGTGTAGTTTTGTTTTGTTTTTTTATATTTTGGTTTGTTTTAATGGAGGAACTCTCAACAGTGTTTCCTCTGTTTATTAGAGGTAACAGCCGACCGATAAAATACAAATGCTATTTTAATACTTGTTGTTTTTGGAAGCAAATTTTTAGCAATTTTCTAATCCCTCTTTTCTTTTTTAAAATTAGAGTCATTTTCTCAATTGTCATAAGCACCCACTGATGCTGCAAATAATCAACCTTCTCTGTTTTTTTTGTTTTTTTTTTTAAATAAATGTTTTCACCGTGTAATCAGCTCTGGAACTGGAACGCACACTGTTGTTGCTATGGAAACGACACACTGTTCCTCAGAACGTTGCAGACCCATCGCATCGGAAGTAGTTTGAATTTTTCTGGTTGTGAACCTTTAGAGTTGCCTGGCCTTAACGTACGTTAGCTGCACAAAAAGTAGCTACATGAGTAAAGAAAAATGTAGAAAAGTAAACCGAGGTCTCGTTTGACCCAAATTGAAAATAAATAGTCTTATTTAGGCTCAGAGCAACTACGTTTCTCTTCCCTTTCCCATCCCACTTTCCTCATGGGATATGCTGAATCTCCCACCGTTCCCTCATCCCAGTTGCTAGCATACAGAGAGGCGTTCCTAATTTTTTGATCATCCCTTTTTACATTTACATTACATCCCTGATTTTCTGTCCTGTGTGTATCCCTGTCTCCAGGCATCGCTGTGTGTAACATTCCCTCGGCAGCTGTGGAGGAAACGGCGGACTCCACCTTGTGCCACATCCTCAACCTTTACAGGCGGAACACTTGGCTCTACCAGGCTCTCCGGGAGGGCACACGGGTGCAGAGCGTGGAGCAGATCCGTGAGGTGGCGTCAGGCGCTGCCCGTATCCGCGGTGAAACCCTGGGACTCATTGGCTTTGGTGAATATCGGTTATTGTTTATTATCTCCAGCTTTCTTATTTGTTGTGTCTTGTTTGGGGTTTTTCTGCTCTCTGCACTTTCTCTCCTTCGTGCGTTTTCATATCCTGTTGCCTCTTGCTGTTTTCCTACTCTGATAAGGTTCTTTTTCACCCTCTTGCCCATCCCAGAGATTATCTCAAGGTTGTCTATTTGGCCTCCCTCCGGGCTGCCTTCTTTCTCTCTGCTACATCCCCACTGCTCTAATGCTCGCCATTATATCTCCATTATTCCCTCTTCTTATTTTTTTCCACTCCTCCTCTGTCAGCGCGGTCCCTCGCCGTGCTGCCCTGCCATAATCAGGCCCCTCGTGGTCGACTGGATCCGGCCTGCTAGTGTGCTACAGCGTCTTTTCCCTCCTCTGCACCTGTTTCACTGCTGATTGTGTTGCATTAGTGCATCATTCTGCACTGTCTCGACATCACTGAGGCTTCACACAAGCCTTTCCAGAGTGCCACCTTATCTTTGTGTCCACATACACTCTCCACATAAACACACCTCCTCTTCCTCCTCCTCCTCCTCCCTCCTCCCTCAAGTCCCAGACAGCTGCTGAGACTTACTGGGTCCAAACAGCAGGTCCTGGCAGCACTTATTTCTCTCTCTCTCTCTCTCTCTCTCTCTCTCTCTCTCTCTCTCTCTCTCTCTCTCTCTCTCTCTCTCTCTCTCCCCCCCCCCCCCCGGCCTCCTCTCCTGGACCACCCTGGCTGAGATCGCCCTTCAAAACAATGTCCATTGTCGTTGGGAGGTTGGGGACAGCAGCAAGGGCCCCCGGTGTGTGTTTGGAGGTCTCTGTGCATGCAGCCAGCTCCATAACTCTGCAAATACACCGAATTAAAAAAGAAAAAAACCCTCAACAATACACTGAGGAGCACCGACTGTGACACCTTTATGTGCCTCTACTCCTAAATTAAGTGCAAAGAATTCATCCATCACTTAATTTAATTTCAGGTTTTATAATTATGTTTAGATATTACGCCCAAAGTAGAATCAGTCGCTGTTTGCTTCCTAAGAATAGAAGGAGCAATGTGTGTTTGACTGTGAATCAAGGGGGTAGTGGTACCGGTCCACTAGGTGGCGCTAGAGAATACACACTAGACTTCATGTTGCTGTACATCAAGTGAGGACGACATGGTGTTATTTTGATGGACAATCACTTGAGATTTGTTCAAAGAGTCGGAAAAAAAGAAAGAAAAAAGTCCATGACATTTTCGGTTGCCACCAGATGGCGCTATGGTTAATCAACCCCAAAATTTACTGGCTTCTTCCTTGACTCATTCCACAACTTTCTACTGTTTTTGGTGAACATCAACCTTGTAGTTTTTGTGTACTCCTGCTGAGAGGCAGACAAACAGCGCTGGGACCATTGAATCTTCATAGGAACTAATTAAGTAGAAATACTATTCTGAAAAAAAGAACAGGAAACGTCTGATTATCAGTCGTTGTTTTTATTTGTGTGAGAATAAAACCAATGAAGAATTTCACTTTTTTTTGTCTTGTACTCAAAAGTAATGGGTTTTTTTTAACCTGACAGATTAATAACCAGTGAACAGAATGAGCTGTCATCCATCACCCTGCTGAGAACACACGACAATCATTTCCCCAGTGAACAAGATTCACTACAACCATCCTAGCATCTTATAACAAGACTATTGTCATCGCCTCTTTATGCTGCTCTCTCTATTGGCTGCGATTGAACGAGGGAGAAAAAAGAGAACGAAAGAAAGAGGGGGAGACTGATTCTCCTCGGGCCGAGCAGGCTAAGAGTGGGCCATAATGTTCCATCACAAAGAGAGAACCTTGAGAGTGTAAAAGACCTTATCGATCCTTTTCACCAGCAACAACATCCAACTTTCCATCGATCTCCCTCCGCCGCCGCTGCAGCTGCTGCAGCTGCTGCTGCTGCTGCTGCGCACAATGCAACAAATGAGACACGCGGTGACAGAGACGGAAGGAGACTTTAGATTCCAGCTCTGAGTCAACAAATGTCTTCACAGCACATTGTTGTGTCCCTGCCAAACTTCATCATGACTCCATTACTTATCCTTAATTAATACATATCTTTCTGTCAGCAGCAACAGCCTCTTCAGTGTCCAGTCCTGTTTGAAGGAGCTCTTATTCTCTAGCCCACATATTGTATAGGGGTGGATGAAAGCGCTGGATTATTTAAAAATGTGAAGCTGAAAAATGACTTGTTTTCTCGTGTATTTGTGGGTTTACATGATGTCAAACTGTCAGTTTTCTGGTGTTTAAGAGTCTTTTTTTTCTTTATCGAGTAGAATATTGATTTAATTACTGCCTTTAAGGAATGCAGCAACTTCTTATTTGCTGAACGCTAGTTAGCTTAGCACAATGAAAGGTAGTGGATGGGCAGCTTAGCATACTTCTGTCAAAAGTCATCAAATACACTTCTTCAATGTGGTCTTTAACTGCATTCATTTAACTAAAGCGAACAAAACTAAATGATTGTTGACAACCACTACCACATATTATACTACATTAAGAGCGACTGCTACTACTAATCATAGTCGACTTTGTAAGAGAGCATGAGGAGGATTACTTCAACCCAAATCATGATCCTGATCTATTTGAACCAGAATACACAGAGGAGGAACTACAGTTTTTGTAAGCGTAGCTCGCAAAAGAGTTAAGCTAACGTGCCCATCCACTACCATTCATTCTGCTAAGCTAACTAGCCGGTCCCGGTGGGTCTCATCTCCCTAAACCCACACACAGAGAAGTGAAAGGTATCAATCTTCATGTCTGGCTCTGGGGAGGAAGGCAAAAAAAAATGTATTTCACAAAAAGTTGGTGTGTTCCTTTAACTTCTTATAAATGCTATTTGAAAATTAGCTGGTTATGATTTTGCAGATATGTTTTACTTCATCTGTAATTGTAACATCCACGCTCTTTTCATGTGTGTCGGCAGGTCGTTCAGGCCAGGCCGTGGCGGTGCGAGCTAAGGTTTTTGGCTTCAACGTCATCTTCTATGACCCCTACCTCCAGGACGGTCTGGAGCGTTCACTGGGCGTCCAGCGTGTCTACACCCTGCAGGACCTGCTCTACCAGAGCGACTGCGTCTCCCTGCACTGCAACCTGAACGAACACAACCACCATCTCATCAATGACTTCACCATAAAACAGGTACATTTGTAAAACACGCACACATCCACCACAGCGCCTAGCAGAGACATGTCATCCTAGACAGAACTGCAGTGACCTGACCTGGGCTTAGCGCAGCGCTATCTAGCAGGTAGACAGCTGTATTATTACTCTGTCAGCCTGGAGGTCGTTGGAAAGAGCATAATAGTTAGTAGAAAAAGAGCAGTGGGGCAGGAGGGGGGGGGTTTAGAGGAAATGGCAGCAGCCTTCATGCTTTCACTTTCCCTGCTCTTTATCTTAAGCTCCACTGAAGCTGGACACAAATTCATTCCTTTGCTCTGTCAAATGCAATTAGCGCCAGCCCACGGCTACAGCAAATATATCAACAGGGCTGCACAGCGTGAGGCTGAGAGCACTGCAGGGGGAAAAAACGCTGTGTCAATAACTGCATTTCCAAGGTGCCGCCTGGGGTGACACCTGTAGGGAAGACAGGGAACTGCATCACCAGCAGAAGGGGGGTAGGGGGGTGAACCCATCTGTCAATATCCCTCATGTATTTTCTGGCCTTTCTGTATTTTATTTTTTTTTGAGTGATGTGACGAGGCAGAGGGGAGTAGGTGTAGTAGGGTAATAGCCTAACCTAGTTTACTCTGTCTTTTACAAATCTTAAGACTGTGAGCTGCTGCTGCTGCTTTAAGTGCTGCCGTGAAAGAACACTATTTCTTTACCAAAAAAAAAAAAAAAATCTTGGCAGTCACTTTCAGCTTCTAAAGTAAAAGTGTGTGTGTGTGTGTGTGTGTGTGTTTCTGTGTGTCAAATCCACCAAGGCCTAATAAAAGACTGCCAGCGTAAAGGCTTTTCATGCCCCTGGATTTCAGCTTTTGTCAAGATTAAGGGATTACTTTCTTCTGAGCATATTCATTTGATTCCCCCCCCCTTCCTCCCTCTTATACTTTTGTTGTCTTTTTTTTCCACAAGCAGCAAAAGGTGGTGCTGCCTCATCTTTCAGCTCATCCCTCATCCTTCATTTTATGTCTTGCTTTTTGGATAAAGACTGCTCTCGATCCCACATCTGACAGTATTTTTTTTCCTCAGGTCTTGTCTAGTCTTCTAAATCTTTCAGGTGTCAGCAGCAACAAAAAGATGTCGGATTGTCTTCTCTCGCTCTCTCTCTCTCTCTCTCTCTCTCTCTCTCCGTCTTTCTCTTCTGAATTTCTGTCCTATGTCATATGTTTAAAGAGCCCTAAATACAGACATCCAATCTTCATTGATGTCCCACTTTAGATCAGACACACAAACACACACACACACACACACACACACACACACACACACACACACACACACACACACACACACACACACATATTTGTCTCACAAATACACACCCTTTGTCTGTGATTCTGACGTATGTGACTTGCGCCGCCACAGATGCGTCAGGGTGCGTTCCTGGTAAACACCGCGCGAGGAGGTCTGGTGGATGAGAAGGCTTTGGCTCAGGCGTTGAAGGAGGGAAGGATACGTGGAGCCGCCTTGGACGTCCATGAGACAGAGCCTTTCACGTAAGAGTCGGGGGGGGGGGCAGCAAATCCAGACAGACAGAGAGATGGATGGGTTTGTAGGGAAGGAGAGAAACATGATGGCCGATGTGATGAATGGATTCTCACTCCTCCTCCTCCAGAGCCTCTAGAAGTAAAACACTGGTTTGGCTGTGATGAGACACAACAAAGTGTGTGGAAGTCCAAGTGCATCATCACTGCTAAACGGAAAAACGCTGGCGGTGAAACTTGTTTGAGATTTCAAATCAGTCGTTTAAGTTTCTCTGTTCTGGCTCCGAAAGCCAGCACAGAGCTTCTCTCGCTGTGCGTTTTTCAACTCGCATCAACTGCAATTCTCCGACTCTCCTTTATTTTTTATTAATACTTCAAATCTGATTTCATCGAACATAACTGGACCCCTCAGTGGTGTAAAAAGCAATAAGACTGCAAAACCGTCCTCAGAATGATTGCAGACACAGTTGTAAAGGAAAGAAAGCTGAGACTCACACACACACACACACACACACACACACACACACACACACACACACACACACACGCAAATGAGTTTAAATCAACATTTAGTAAAAGGGAGCCGGCTAGTTCAAACTTGAATTATACATTTTGTAATAGTATCATAATGCAGTTGGATTGGTGATTAGTTATTTGACAGTAAACATTATTACGCGGGGGTTTTATTTATTTATTTTTTTTGCAGACTTGTTTCTCTCACAGTTTTACGCTAAATGATGATGCAGGGAAAAATGATGCCAGTTACATCCTGATGGTGGCGCTGTGGCACTTACGGATAGTTTAAAACTTTAAAAAGAAAGTTACTATTCTTCTCCAGGATCTTTCTTAGGGCAGCATCGAAACCCGTCTCCGTGTTCGCCGTCTCGTGGGGTTCACAGGTACTGATGTGTTGCGCTCACATCAGGGGCCGTTGGGACGTTTACAAGCCGTTTGTGTCTGTCTGACTGACTGACCGACTGACTGACTGCCGGAGAAAACTGAGCCCCGCCAAGCTGACGGCACCGCACTCACGCTCCGTTCACGCTCCACTGACCCAGTGTGTCAGCAGGAGAGTATTTCATAACTTTGGTCCTCCGTCCCACACGACATGATGCTGATAGAGGAGCGCTGTGGAGGTGTTACACACCAACCAGCGAGGTGTTACACTCGGAGGAGGAGGGTAGTGGCACGCTCTATTCTATACCACTGACCATATTTCACCAGAAACATTCCAAAAATATCCTTGCAGTATTTAAATGTACCAATGTTTGACCGTGTGACAAATAAAAGCTATCAGGGATGCACCATATTTGACGTTTTTCGGCCGATATTTACCGATCCTGATATCGACTGGTTAAAAACCAGTTTATATCATTTTTACATTTTGGGCATAAACATGTAAACATTGTGGATTTAAATAATAAGAAGAAGAAGAACGTTGGTTTTTTTTTTAACTTCCAAAGCTTTAAGAGTCATGCGTAAATCACAGATTTTATCAAATTGGTTTGTTTTTTTTAATAAAAAGCAGTCGATGATGAGTTTAGAAGAAGAAGAAACTTGAAATCAACTGGGTCGAGAGAATTATCGGCCATCGGGTTGATATTCAGGAATTACCAATATCTCCCGTTACCGATGACAACATCGATCTTATCGTGCGTCCCCATGTGATGGCAGGTTTGACCTTAAATTCTGAATATGGGGTCAAGTGATTGCAACAGTTGCTACAAACCTGAGTTAAGTTTGTTCTTCGGGGACGAAAAACTGATTTTTTTCGTGTGTGTCTTTTCTATTCCTCCTTGTCTTGCGTGCAGTTTTGCTCAAGGCCCCCTTAAAGACGCTCCAAACCTGATCTGCACGCCACACACGGCGTGGTACAGCGAGCAGGCTTCCCTGGAGATGAGGGAGGCAGCAGCCACCGAGATCCGAAGAGCCATCACCGGTAAACGCCTAATCACATTCTAAGTCTGTTCTTATTTTTAGCTTCACCTTCATCTGACGCGACCACATTAAATTCTCCCTCTCCTGCCCTCCGTCTGCTTTATAGTCCCCCACGCCGCCACCGCCTCCTCGCAGTCTTCCATGTGACCTGTTGCACGTCTTTCTTTTCCCAGATGTCACATTTCCACTTCGATAGGTGCCTGGGCAGCTTTTATTAGATCTGGACCTTTTAATAGATGTCATCATTAGTTTCCTGATGCCCAGCAGAGCCCAGCCCTCCAACCGTTGCTAAATGGTCTTCATTAGCATTCACCTGATGATGTCTGGCATGAATGCGTCGCCTCACTGCTTCTGTCCGTCTTTTGCTTTACGTTCTGTTGTTTCATTTTTGTTGTTGTTTTTTTGTTTGTTTTTGTTTTTGTTTTTTTGGCAACAGGCCGCATCCCTGACAGCCTCAGAAACTGCGTCAACAAGGAATTCTTTGTCACCACGGCGCCCTGGGCGGTTATGGATCAACCGGGCGTTCACCCCGAGCTCAACGGCGCTGCCTACAGGTAAGAGCGGAACGCGCGGACGGTCAGAGCGTCTCTGTTCCTCTGTGTATTTAAACACGTTTTCATGTACTTAATGACATCATAAGAGAATTGTGTGGTAGTTTAAAATTCATCCTTCCTGCTATGCTAATCAGAAATGCCTCCTTCTACACTGATTGTTATGATTATGTTTTATTAATGAATCAATGAGCTCACCACCTCACCGTAGACCCTAGAGCCCCGCCCACTCACTACCTCTGCTCTGTAGTAGTAGAACGGTAACTCTAGCTGTTTCTCAATCGCAGGGATCCGCCCCCTTTGAAAGTGAGTTATGATACTTATATAAAGTGTGTAAAGACAGATATAGAAATGAAGAATTAACAGGAAGTGATGCTTCCCTTGAGTCTAGAAAAGATGGAAAAAAAAGGTCATTTATGTCCATGGTAACAAATTTAAGACAGTTGCTCCTCATGAGAGAGCGAGAGAGAAGTGGCGGTGCTGCATTTACAGCCTGCAGGATGTAGGAAATCTGTCGCTGTTTCATGATAGCTTTTTTAAGGGCTTTTAAGTGAATTGCTGCCCCCTGCTGGATTGGAGTGCAGCTCCTCGCCCCTTCGTCCCTTATTTTCCCAACTTTTACTTCAGGGTGAATCATTATCCTAAATTGCATTTCCTACTTTACAAGCTAATTGCACTTGAACACATTTGACGTGATCACGTTTAACGATTTGGCTTGAAGTTCAGACGATCAGCGCCTGCGTGGGTAAATCATGCATGTGACCTGATCACGTTATGATTCAGAATTTGCCCATTTCAAATTATGGCGTTATTTTTCACTCATCCCTCGTGCGATTGAGAAACTTGGGACGAGTCCACCGTGTCCCAGCGTGTCCCAGCGTGTCCCACCGTCCTGATCTCAGCATGTCCGCCTCCATGTGCTTCTTTCACACAGCCAGGTGAACCAAACTCTTCCAGCCGTAACAACCGCCGTCCCCCAAGACAAAATTAATGCCTAGATCAGGAGCAGGTAAATACAAGCATCTGATCTCTGGTCCTGGAGAGACCCTCTCACCTCCTCTATACACTCCCCCCTCCCCCACCCCCAGTATCACTCTCATGTTTGACAGTAGAGACGTCCCAGTAAGCATGACATGTTTCCTGGATGATGTCATGCTTCACGGTGTCCTTCTTGGGATTCTGATGAAGTATCACTCTGATTCTCTCTCCCTCTTTCTCTCTCTCTCTCTCTCTCTCTCTCTCTCGTCCCTGTTATTTTCCCTCAGCGACTGATTATCCAACAATTATGGCTCTTTTCCATCAAAATTTGCTGCTTAACGAATAAATTGACCATCTTCTGGAGTTTTGCAATCACACCGCTTGGGGCGTGTTGTGACATTTTACAGAAAATGATGAAGCGAATCCTATAACCAATTCAATCCTGACACGACAAAGCATGTCTTTCTTTTACTTTTTTTTTTTTCTGTTCTCTGACTGACCATTATGCAGATGTGGATGTTGACCGAAGCACAAGAAGCACAGGAGAAGGGAAAAAAAAACCCAAAACAAACCCTAACTGCCAGTTAGAGTTGTAAAAGGTGCATTTTCTGGTTAAATTAAAGCTTTAAAGCAGAAGCAGTCACTGAAACACTGATGAAACGCTCTTTCTACAGGGTTCCAACACCTCAAGCACGTCTCAAACCTTTCCAGTATCTTGCAGCTCGATGAAAATAAATAAATACATTTAAAAAAATCTCTAAATGTCACGAGAACCAAATCACAATGTGAGTTTTTTTTAAATTCATTCCATAACCTGTGGGAAGTCTGGAGCAGGGCTGCCCAACGTGGAGCCCTTGGCTAAAAACGGGCCCAAAATTTGGTTCGATTTGTGTGAAAAATTTTGATAATAAGCATCTAATAACGCCCCCCCCCCCCCCCCCAAATTTCCAAACTACTTAAAATCACTTCTTTCTTTTGAGTGGAGCTAAGTCTTCTTTTGAAATATCTTTTATTATTCAATGATTATCATTTATTTGATTGGACTGGATTTTTTTTTTTTCGTCGGGCAGTTACATCATCCAACTAGGAAGTTTAGCACCGATTTTCTTCGGTCCTCCCGGTTCTTGTTTCTGTAATGCGTAACAGAAACACCTTTCAGAAACAAAAGGTGATGTGATTATTTAAAATGGAAGGAAGAGGTTAATTCATGCGTCGTTAAGGATGATTTTGAGTTTTTGGAGCCGTTTTGTTTGGGTTTTTTTTAGCCTGTGGTCCGACGTTAAGTTTCTCTACGCAGCAGAAAGGTGTAAAAGAGCCACAAGCGTCAGTAGATTAGATCACGTGTGTTTCTGAGCGTTCGCCGTGTTCAGAGTGACACCAGTCTAATACCTAGTGTCACCCCCCCCCCCCTTCTTCAGATACCCGCCCGGTGTGGTTGGAGTGGCTCCAGGCGGCATCCCGGGGGCGTTAGAGGGCATGGTGCCAGGTGGGGTACCCATCGCTCACACCCTGCCCTCTGGTACACACCCCTCCCAGGCCCCGTCACCCAACCAGCCCTCCAAACACGGCGAGACCAGAGAGCACCTCACTGAGCAATAGCACCAGAAGGGATCCGAACATCTCACCCGACATGTCGACACTCAACCAATCACACAGCGACCGACCAACTGGGACCAAGAGACAGTGAAACCACACAAGCGGCTGATCGTCAGTCGGCAGCCGGGAACAGAGGAAGAGTTCCGGGGAATTTGTACTTTTAACGTTTTAGTTTTTACTCTCTCTGTCTCTTTGGGTTCAGTACCGACTCTACTCTTTGATGATGTTATTTTTGTTTTCTTCGGGACATGCCTATGATTGTGGACAGTGTTTTTAGCGCTCCAGGATTATCCAGCAACACACACACACACAGACACACACACACACACACAGATACACACACACACTTAAATACATGAGACTCTCTCCCACTTCCCTCGACGCCTCAGTGCTCATGGGAAACGTAGGCCTACATCTCAACAGGAGAAGAAGAGAAAAAAACAAACTTTGGCATCATGTGCTACTGGACCTGATTCCTTCGCCCCCCCCCCCCCCCCCCCCCCCCGGCCCCGGCCCCGGCCCCGGCCCCTGATCCCACCTTTCGCCCTCCGTCTATAACTAATGTGTGTTGTTTAGGCCCCTCATTACGCCTCAGAAGAGAATTATTTTTGTTTTCCTTTTGATCTACAGTGTGAATGACTTCAAATGGATTATCAGCTTATATATATTTATCATCTGTCAAAAGAAAAGATTGCTCATCAGTTATCTAGAGTGGGTTTTAACCCTTTCCTGGCAATAATGCATCAGTACTTCTACACAGATTGGCCTCATTTCTTTATATTTACTAAAGTAGGAAATTTTATCCATTTGATTGTTGCTGAATTTTGAGATTATATGAATATAGAGGAGAACTTTTGTCTTTTTTTTTGTTAGTTATTACCAGCTTTTTTTTTTTTTGGGTGTGCGTCTGTGTGATTGAACTTTCCTTTAAAAAAAAAAAGAAGCAAAAACCGATCGAACTCATCTGCGCTGTCCCTCCTTTCGAGCACATTTCACAAGGCAGGAAAGGGTTAAAGCAAACTTATCTTAAAGACTCAGGAAAAACACTTTTTTGCAGATATTGTTTATTCCCAGAAATTTTGTCTGTGAAGAAGAAAAGAAAAAAAAAAGAGACTAATCTGGTTAGTCTGGATATTTTCTCTCCTCCTCCCTCCTCCTCCTCCTCTTCCATCGTGGTATTTTTATATACAAGACGCATCCCACATTTTTGGTGTTGAAGAGTTTTGAAGAGTCCTGTTAGATTTGTATTGCCTAGGTAAATGTTCCTATAACCATAGTCCTATGTGATCCGCCCTCTCTCCTTCTTCTATTTTCTTTGTTCTATTGAAAGGCCAGGTTCTGTCAGAGCAATAGCAGAAAAACTCCTACTTTAGTGTCCCAACAATAGCAGAAGAGGCAGCCAGCAGTATGTTTTTGTTTTTAGTGTGAGTATTTGTATTTGTTTCTTGTATAAGGTGAACATTTAGCATTCAGTGCAGTTCAAATAAAAGATACAATTCTGAGAAACGCTTGACGGTTTTATGATGATTTGATCCTGTGTTTTACATCCAGATCAGGGTTTCTCATGGATTATCTCTGCCAGGGAGGTCATGTGACCACCAGGGTGTGTTTGCAGGATATCCTAAGGGGGGGGGGGGGGGGGGGGGTGGGGGGGGACCTGACAGATTGAGGTGAAATTTGGTGAAAGGGAAGGATCAAATGTTCTTTTATAAGACCTTGCTTTTGCCCTCAGGAAGCAACACCTGTTATTTTACCATGACCTGTCCGCAAGGCCTTATTCACTTTGCCGCAAATGTCCCTGCACCCCCCCCCCCCCCCAAAAAAAAACCTCCTCTGGCAATTTCCCAGTCTCAAAACTCTTTACAGGGAATGTTCTGGGAGAGCTGTGATGTGAACAGAAGCAGCAAGATCCCTGGGACAGACCTCTAACCTGGCAACAATCACAAACCAGGAATCTTCTGGAATGGAGCTGGTGATCGCTGGGGGTGCCTGGAAGGAATTCCCAGAAATTGACTAAATTAAGGGCGGAAAAACACATATCAATCTGGACTAGTGTGTTTGTGTGTGTGTGTGTGTAAGAACGTGTCATGAATGAGGCCCTCGGAGTTCTTGGCCCTTCTCTGAGACGAGCCACATTGTTTCACTTCCATCACAGGGGGGCGCCAGAGTGTCAACAAGTTCTTGTGATGGAGGATGAGCGACGGTGACGGAGGGATATTCAGCATGTGAACCAGCAACGACCTTCAAGAAGGAGCTGTGTTGAAACCTGACGTAGAAAAGCAGAAGCTCTCAGGGGCTATGATGTAAGCTCACTGTAAGTCCCAGCCGTTTTTGTTTTTCTACAGGGAAAACGTTCCCCTTCACACTTTTGGCAAGTCAGTCTGCTTTTTCTGCTCGATGTTGTCACTTACGGGTCAAACATCTGATTTTGCTTCAGTTTTCTTCCTGAACAGGCTTTAATTTTGCATTTCGGTTCTATTTTTAGATGAGCAATATTAACTTGTGTGTTGAACTGTAAAATCCAAACGCGCTACCACTCAGTTATGACTGAGAAGACAAAAGAACAACCTGTTTCACAGAAATATTAAATAAATGGAAACAACAGATGCAGGTGAGTCAAATTTAATATGAATGCACTCCAAAGAAAAGAGGCAGTGTTTCTCTCTCTCTCTACCCCCCCCCCCCCCCCAAGCGTCACCACCACCCGCTGAACATGAGCCACTAAATCACACGTAAAAATGTCAGTTAACTTGCAGGTCTTTTTTTTTTTTTTTTTTTTTAAACCCCCCCATCCCTCCCAGAATGTAGGTATTATCTGTGCAAAATAAATACTTCAAGACTGAATGGATCAAACAGAAAACTGGGTAGAACAAAAAAGAGAAAAACAAACAATCGCCTCGGCACACGAAACAAATAAATAGAGGGAGGTTTTTTTGTAGAAGGGGAAGAAAAGAAGAAAAAAAAAGCAATCGAGAATAGAAGAGCATCCTTTCAGTTTGAAGCTAAATTTCTGTCAGGCAATGAAACTTCAAGTGCAGTTTTGGGATTTCTTTAAATAAGTACAGTATACTTTCCTATAAGTACTAATATTTCTCTCAGGTCGAGTAATACAAGATTATTGTACTTTCATAACAAACATGGAGAAATTTGGAGTATATAAAGGTGAACTAAGTGATGTGCTTTCATAGGAGCAGTAATCAGGGTTCTGGTTTTTGGTGCTTGGATCTTCTCTAGAACAGCTCACAGAAAACATGCATTATTACAAGATTTTGGAAGAAGAAAAAAAAAAGAATGTAGATAGTAAGGTACTCCCCCACAGCTTGCAGGCTACAGCCAGTGTCTTTTGTTTTGTTTTTTTTCCTTCTCTTCTCTACCTTCCCTCGCTCCCTCACTCATCTTCGTCTTCCTCTTCCTCACCGTCTGAGAGAGAGGCACAGGGGCGGATCTGGCGGTATCTGTCCAACCACTTCTCCACCATCTGGGTGACCAGGGGGTGGTTACGGCGGCGGGAGCTCTTCTGCATGGCTGCCAGCATGCCACCTTCTGTCACACAGCAGTCCAGCCATTCCCTCAGCAGCTTCTCCTGCTGCTCCTCGTTGCCCATCTAAGTGGCCGACAAGCAGGGTGTTACTGGTTACCCAAACGAATTTCACCTCAGAATACACTCGTGTGTGTCAGGATAAAGGCGAGTACAAGGGTGATCTGATGCCATCAGTTTGCGATCAAACTACTGTGTGTAGCTGTGCTGTATCTACCTCCTGAGCAGAGAGGAAGTGAATGTGCAGCAGCTTCCTCTCGCTGTCCACCAGTGGCAAGAATGTGACCGTGACATCGTCGTCAGTATTGAGGTTGGCGCCCGCACCGCGATTGTCGTAGCCGTCATTCTCCATGGCCACCAGGGCCGAGAAGTGGCCCCGAGTGTAGCCCAGGGCGATGGGGCTCTTCCAGCAGAAACTCTGCTCCCATAACAGAGGCAGGTACACACCTGTGCACGCACACACACACACACAAAAGCAATCAGTGTGCAATGAAGAGTGAAGCCACCAGTTCTGCACTGACTCGGGTCATTTTCTTCAACTAACTGCAGGCAGCACAACAGACTGACGAGACCAGGGGTGCCCGAACTTTTTCCCTTGGGGGCGGGGGAGAGGGGAGGGGGTTCTTACACAGCAACCATGCCTCGTCTGCCTGCCTCTTTGTCTTTTTCTGACTTCACTCATGTCAAACTGTTGCTGAGCCAAAATTCTTACTTAGGTTTCCAATATATTTTGAGAGAGGAAAAAAAACCTAAATTAATGGTGAATTTTGAAATGTTCATGATTCTTTTATACACTACTGATGCAATTCTTATTTGTGTATTTAGTCTTTATTTGATTTTTTACATCTGGCAGGCCAGTTTCGGTCCCTAGGCCCCACTTTGGGCATCATTATGTACCGTAACACTCCACCTCATTCTTCCCGAGTCACAGCGTGACTATGAGTGGGACTCAATGACTTGATTTCATGACCTTTGCAGGTGAAGAGCAACAGAATCCAAAGGCAATAAACAGGGTTTTTGGGAAATATAAAGCCACCAAGTTAAAAACTTCTTCGAGCCAGTTCAGCCAAAATGAACATCCGTTTTTGGATTTTTTTGGTTGCTTCTGTCTAAATTTGGTTTTATTTGCCTACGTTTAGAGTTCTCTGTCTCTCATTCATGTGTCCTCAACTGAAATGAAGTTGTGAAGCTTGCGGCACTGAAAAAGATGACGGATCATCGGGTTTTCTTCAGAAAATCATTACTGGAACTATAATGTTAATATTAGCACTGCATCTCTGCTCAAAATCAGTCAAACTTCATTTTAAAGCTGGAAATCGCAAATCAGATTTGGCCTCGGGGGGCAATGCAACATCCTGTGTCCACAGAGTAAGAGAGGAGAGATTCTTCCTCCTGTTTACTACAGAGCCGATGAGGAGAAAATACAACAAGTTGACATTTAATAATTACAGACACAAGTCGAATCTCAGATTTATCCAAACACCGTCCTCACCTTGAAAACGAGTGTAGCCTAACGTTTCCCCACGGAAACTTTTGTAGTATTTCACTCCGTAGACTATGATTGGTCTGCGAAGAATGTGCGCAAGAACAAAAATGTGGGTCTGCTCCAGGCTGGCCCCAGGCTGCAAGATGGAGAAGAAGACACAGCAAACATTAGTTGTAGTCGTGGACAGACTTCCTCAACCGTACAGTCAGAAACAGAACAACTAAAAATAGTCAAAAAGGAGGCTGAGAAGTGTGGCAATAATGTCCTGCGACACAGCAGGCCTGATTACTGCTGCGCTGAATAAATCAGTTACATAAGTGCTTTTAACATACTATAGCTTCTGTGGTGTTCCATGTTAAAAGGGGGCTCAAAGACATTCCCGGTTCAGGGATATATAAAGGCTGATCTTATCCTCTGGATCCCATCTCTGTCATGTTCAAAGCCTCTGACGACGAGGCTATCACATGGTAGCTTTCTCTGTGTTTGTATTTTCTGCCGGTGGAGTGGTTCGCTTAGCTGAAGGCCTGTAATCCCACGGTCACATGTTGGGAAGGATTGCTGTTCCAGCAGGCGTGCCAGCCCAGCAGATGAGCCGTCTGTCAATCTACAACTCCATCTGAGGGGATCTGTGATAATTGCTTATGTCCTCGCCGTCATTCACGCACCATCCACCTGCCGCTGTGCTACTTATTCAGCTACCATTCAGTTGACTGCAGCTCTGTTCAATCAGCTTTACTGCCATAAAGGTTAATGAGCAACACTCCAAAGACATTAAGATAAGACTGGACTGACACATACTGGGAATTCACTACTTTTTTTTTTTTTTTTTTTGCATCTTGCAGCGTTTGACAGACTAAGATTCAGGTTCAGAGTTTCTGTTTGTTATTCTTGTGTTACTTTAAATTTCTGTCCCCACCTAACCTGGTAAACATTTGCATTAGAAGTTAACACGGTCTCATTGCCAAACCACACCATACTGGAGCCTTTTCTGTCTTTTAAATTGGAAAAAGGAAGTAAGCAAACCACAGAGAACTTGATCCTTACCTGGCTGGCCAGAGACAATATGAAAGCCCAGTCCTCCTGCCACTGCTCCTCTCTCAAGGAGAAATGCAAACCAAAGCTCTGTGAGTACCACGACTCCCACTCCTTCCAGCGCGTGTAAAACCTAAAAAAAAAAATACAGAAATGAAAGCATGTTAATATCCACCCTGAATAGTAGTTGATTTAAAACTTTTTTTTTTTAAAGTCTAGCTCCAAAATCAGCTTTTCCACATTGAAAGTAGTGCAGCAAACCAACAATTCAAATATTATATATTATATATACTAATAAGTATTCATTTATTAGCATAACCACACCCCACACCTTTAATACAAAAACACTGGTCAGGAGAGCAAACTGGCTGCAGACAACCACAACAACCAAATACGTCACAGAACCAATTTACTATAATTGTAAAAAAAAAAAGTTTTATTTTGCAAAACAGACTTGGAGAGAATGTTGTTGTAACTGTTGGGGTGCCTCACCAGTGGGAGCAGTCGTGAAGGCTGTCATGGAGGGTCTTGCGGAGGACAGAGTCCTTGTCGTAAATGCCCCATGTGGCCTGTAGAACAGAATCTAGCAGACAATCTCCAGCTGTGCGGTTCCACAAAGCATAGAGACGACTGTCCAGGCGTGTGCCCAGCTCCAGAGACCAGTTGATGACAGGCGATTCTTCTTCCAACTCTACAAAAAGACGGATGCACAGATGGGAGAGAGGCCACATTCACGCATCTGTTCTGTAAAAACAAAGGCGACGTCTCCCAGAGAGCCAGGAGGACGCCAGTGGAGTACCTTTCTGCACATCCCGATCCAAAACCTCATCGAACAGTTTCTCCTGGACAGCAGGCGGCAGGTCCTCTATGTCTGCAGAGAAGCACTCATTATAACGCAATGTTCCTCTGCACTGATGACAACAAAACCGCTACAGTAATGGCACACAGAGGGGATGTTCTTTGCAGTTCCTTTCACTGGCTGACATTTTGTCAATGGCGCACATTAAACACGCGCTCTGTCTTGCATGTTGTGTTTCTGTGTGTATTGAACTGTGCATACACAAAGCCAGAACACTGCTGGCTATTCTCTGGCTCAATAGTGAATGGCAGTAGCTTTGTCTAATAGAGAGAGACAGAAAGAGAAAGAGCGGACTACATCTGGCCTCAGGCCAAAGCCAGTATGAAAGGAAATACTACACATAAAAAAGAAAAAAAAAATCAATTCAAAAAATTCAAATTCATCAGTGAAGCCTGCATAATCTTTCATCCCAGCAGCTCTGAATCAAAATACAACCGATAGCTCTGAAAAACAAAGTAGGTGTCATATCAGTGAAGCTAATGCGCTGCTGAGAAGGGACACTGAGCTGCTGCTTTTCGGCACAGCAAGACAGGCCGCCATTCTTCAAATTCTCTGGACAGAGAACACGGAAATCTGTATAACAACAAGGAAATTCTACAGATGATGAAATCTCTTCAATCACAAAATATGAGTTCCACTTTTTTTCTGATGCAGAGTAAACTGCAAAATTCAATGTGATCACTGAGTTGGGTGTTAAATCAAGCGACAGGGCAAAAACATCTGGAGGTACACGCTAACAAAGCTCATGTCTGTGGGTGTGTTAGCAGATACGATGGCGGTAAAGCCAGGTGATGTTGTCGGTACCTGCAGGCAGGGTGAAGGTGACCAGGTCAGTGAGGAAGTAACAGGCGAAGTCTCCTTTGCGCTGATGTAGCGATGCTGCGATCTCCCTGCGTATCTGCTCTGTTAGTTCATGACACACCATAGAGGGGATGCACTTAGCTGCCTGCTGATTCACCTAGACAACACACACACACACACACACACACACACACACACACACACACACACACACACACACACAGATTAAATTGATGTAAATGGACCAGTATGGAAGCAATCAGATATAGAAGACACCAAATTTGTTTGTGCTCTTCGGTATTCTGTTGGTTTATTCAAACAAAACGTTGGTGATGGCATTATCTTTGGAACAAAGGTAACAATTATGACACTGTTATCATAGTTTAATTACATTATGATATATTGTAAACTATATCTAGATTATCTCTGATGTTTTTCATTTAAAACGAAAACAACAAAATAAAATACAGCAAATAAATTCAAGACATTTCGTGAGCATTTTACACTGACACTTCCAGAAGCTCTGAAGTGACATTATCATTCATTTGGAGTTGTTTGTCCACCTGCTGGTCTTATTCTCACTCTCTTTCTGCTCTGTTTATTATCTCTATCAGCTCCTGAGCAAAATATCTGCTATTCAAGCATTTAAATGCTTCGCCATGTTCACCAGCTGGTCGCTAACTGTCAGCTCCCCCCCCCCCTCTGAACAGCTGCCTGCTGCACCACGAAACAATGCTACAAGCACACAGTGATGATTCTCTGCTCCTTCATCATGATGAGCAATGCCTCTGACATTTACTGTTAAAATATTGATCACAGCTCCTTTGTGAACCACTATATTTCCATCGGGTTGTTTTCTTGATGTGAAACAAATGAACTGTGAGACGATAAATGAACATCCAGCTGTCATCCGGTCTCTCTTTTTTTTTTATCAGTAATACAGAGGAAAGAGCATCTTTTCTCCTCCAGCCACAGTAACACTTGTTTCATGGCAGTGTTCCCTTCCTTATCTGCTTGCCTGCCCTCCAAATCACAGCCGCTCTGTGGCATCATGTCCATTAGGAAGTGCTAGCAGGACTGCAGCCAGGTTAATCCTCCAACTAATCCTCACAGTGCACTTCCACTGTAATTACAGGCATTACAGGCCCTGCTATACATCATCTACTCTGGTGCAGAACAATTGTGTTCGACATGACGATGTATTAAGAAGAGATACAGTACATACTGCATTGCTAATACAACCTATGACACAATGGTGTCACTTTGAAACTTTCTGCATAACACATCTGAGTGAAGTCCATATTCAGACTCCGCAACTGGTTCTGTTCTCATCAAAACAGTACAAGATAGAAAAAGTAGAATTACTGTTATACATGCTAACACATGAATCCAACTCATGACACTTTACAAGTAGAGCAGGTCCAGTACCACACTCCTTCAATGAATTTACACCCAACAATTCTCCATGAGCAATCACATCCTGCAACAGCGGCGATGAAAACCTTCCTTTTAACAGTCAGGAACGTCGAGCAGAGCCGGGCTCAGTGGGAATGGACGTCTGCTTTGACCGGTTGGGGGAGGGGGGGGAAGAGAGCAGGAGAGCGGCAAGACAAAGACAGATAATGGAGGAAAACAGATATACAGAGGGAAAGAGAGGGACCGAGATAAAGACAGAGAGAAAAGGAAGAGACTGATGGACAAACGGGGACGTGAGCAGGTGATGCTACGGGTGGCTGCCTGAGCCTCTTTAGGTCTGTAGCTTCCTCCAGCAGCAGCAGCAGTCAGTATATCAGGCTGATATATTCGGGTGTGTGTACACTTCAGTCTCAGAGTGGCCTATGAATGCTGTGCATATTCTTTCAATCCCACTACAGTATTTAACGCTAAAGCTGAACAGCGCACAGTTAAGGGATGTTGGATCCTGATTGTAGGCAATCAAAGCAAAGACCACACATTGCTGGACATATGAAGAGACAAATTTGTCAGTTTTTCTTTTGTAGGGTTATTAGACAAGGTGAACCAGAAGAAAGTCTGATTGCATCCAGCAGTGAGGGGCATACTGCCACCTACTGTTCCGGAATGAGGGCGTTCTGTCAATAACTCTATTCTTTCCCAGTTCATGTATATTGGGATGACAGTAGTCCAATTAAATGACCTAATCAAGCTGTAACTATTGTGTAACTTAGTATGCAAACCCCTGTATTATTTTCTTGTGTATTTATGAGAAGGTTTCATCCAGGAACAACTTGTTAAATAATATTAGTCGTGAGTGAGGATGGATTTTATTCCATTGTGACAGACCGGCTAAATTAAATCTCTCAGCACACTGACCTCTGTCAGCAGGATGGCGAGCATGTCCTGCCTCTGGAAGCGGATGGCTAGATGAACCAGGGTGAAGCCTACATCAAATGCAGAGGAGCGGTTGAGAAGTTGCACCTCGTCTGCAGTCAGCTGCCGAGCAATGTCGCCACCGGATGACTTGTAGGCTTCCACCGCAGCCAGATCTCCCTCCACCACTCCTACAAGAGAGGGGGGGGGGGGGGGAAGAGAGGAAGGAAGGTTAGAACATAGGAATGCAATGTTGGCACTGAATCAATACACACACACACACACACACACACACACACTCCTGAACTTGATCAAGGACATTGCTGTTGCAAACCATTCAAATGTCAGCTTGTAAACGTAACAATGGTGTCATCACACAGTTTGTTTGGTACCACGTTTACAACTGCATACAACACAAACCATTCAGCCGAATCAGCACCTTTCTAAAACCGCTTCAACACACCTAAACCTCCATGCAGGTAGGATTTATTTCACAACTGTTTAGTCTTAGCTGGGTCATCAGCTGCATGCGATCTAATCTACTGGGATGCCAAATGCTTGTGTCTCCCTTTCAAAATACATCTGAAAAGAAAGAACACTCATGTAGAAAGACAAGGGGAATGCTTTTTAAACAGGCCTACGCTTCGTAAACGGATTAGACTGGTTTTTGGACGGGCTCCAGCTGTGTGTCCTTGCTTAGAATACACACACAAAAAAAAAAAGAGGAAAAGACAGCTCGCTGTGTTCATTGACAACACTTTAGAAGTATGACAACTCCACTAACATGTCAGACTAATTAATATTCAATCCTGGGGGGGGGGATTTGCTTTTTTTTTTTTTTTTATTACAGAAAAAAAACAGTGACATGTAAAACAAACTGGCCACAAGCACTTTGACATTAAGCCACAGTTCTGATGACCTACGATGAAGCCTCGAGCGACCCCAGCGTGTCCTCGTGAGTTTGTAATGATGAGGAGCTTTCTGAGAGAGGAGTTGGGTAGAGGACAGCCTGTACAGATTAGAGCCCCCACCCCCTCTAGAGGGACCCGCAGTCTCAACATCTGTTATGAGTGGCAGCTAGGTACAACGAATTCTGACAGTCAGCCTTATGAGAGGATGTTCTCTGGCTAAGCAACAAGACAACATGTAACCTTGAGAGAACCTGGACGGGAACATGCCAAATACGGCCACTTATCTGTGATGCATCGTGCTGGGTGACATTTTGCAAACACGGATCCATGAATGGATACCAAATGATTCTGGAAGCAATATAGCTGCTGCGACATATATCAAAATTAAGATCGCGGTAGAAAAAAAAACAAAGACAACCTTGGTCGCAATTACAGAAATGTATCATAAATAACCTCAGTTATTCCCTCTTAGTGATATCAACCCGAGGAAGGCAGAATCAGACAGATGTAGGGCAACAGGAATCCCCCTTCTCCCAAATATACAGTAGAGCAGAAGAAACGAAGACACTTGAATCTGTACCTTGGATGCCTCATAAAAACTCAGCGTATGATTTTTCTCTGATTTTTTTTCTTTAATCCTCTCTTGCATAATTTGACATCCCCAATCCAAGAATTCTCTCTGATCCATTCACCTTTGCACATCCTGCTGATCTAACACAAGATCTAGAACAGAAAAAAAATCAACATGGTGTGATTCGATGCCCCTTTTTACCAAACGCTGTCCAAATTTAAAACAACACATTGCACTATCGGAACGAATATAAATAGTGAATGAGACTTTTCCAGGCTGATAGAATCGATTTTGGAAAGGAATGTTACGGTCATGGGTAGCTGACTTTCTTACAGATAACAAATCAGCTGAGCAGATTATTTGAAACACATGAAAGTAAACAAGAGAGCTCCTCCCCAATTCTTGAAGAATCTCATAAACTGTGAAACATTATCATCAAAATATAAGCAAAATGTGTTTACACAGACTGATAGCAGGAACAGCACTGCCTGTCACTGCTTACAGTCTTCCAGTGAAACTAAATATACATAAACAGAGACCACTTCCCTCTACAGGAAAGTAGAAGCAAAGGGATCGTAAGTCTAGAGCTCTGAAAAAACACCTGACTTGCGATATGGGGGAACACGAGGTCGAAGTGAGCTCCAGTTGTGAAATTTGAGGAAGGGCTTAGTTTGGCTCAGGCACTTCCTCCAATGACAAAATCAGGAGCCAAACTGTGACACAAACTGAAAGCTACTCATGGCATAGTATAAATAAAGGGTATGACAGGATTAAGAGTTGAGCAAAAAAGAAGAAGAAGAAGAAGATGGTTGACAGGTTTACAGTCAGGTCACAAGTAAGAAAACACACAAATTCAAATTTCACTGACCCCAAGTCAGCTTCTACATCCAGAAGCATGACCTCGTTGACCTTGCTTTTATTTTAGCCCAACTTTCCAGAGCAATTATGAGGAAGAGCATGGATTGTACGGAGAACTCTGGCAATCAACATGAACAAAGAAATTTGAACTTCCCTGAAAAATTGAACTAAAAGGCAGTTGAAGTGGTTACTGTCCAGTCAGGTGGGGATGTTTTCTTCTCCAGTGCCACAAGCTGGAGAGGGCAAGCAGTGCAAAGGTCAGGAGGACCTGATCATGTGCCAACGTCATACTTTTTCCCCTGTTTTGTTTTGGTTTTTTTTGGTCGACTGGTGTTCATTTCTTGTCAAGGCTATTTCTGCCTCCTGGGGGCCCCTGGTCAGCACATAAGCAGGGTGTGTTGACTGGGAGCCAGGAGAGTCTTCAGTCCACAGGCTCCACTCTTGTAGCGCTGCCCAGACTGCCCATTCATCCCCACCAGATGGGAAGCATTCACACCCTCTCACTTTCTCAAAGACCCTCTCAGTAGCGCAGCAAGAGCAGCTAGTGAGGTCTGGAGATGAGTTGGATCAAATTCATACCAGCCATTTAGATGCACATCTTGATTATGTTGCTGTTCAGAATCATTCCTGCTTTGTTGATGAGAAAATGAGCTGAATTCACAGCTGCTACTAAAGAAAAACTTCAATGTTCCTTTGTTGGGGAACACACACACACACACACACACACACACACACACAAGAATGAATAAAATAATTATCACTGTGTATGTGTGGGGGTGGTGGTGGTGGGTCTTGTCTTGGCTGTTCCTAGGACTGCACTGTTTAGGACATAGACCTCAGATGATGTACCTGGAATCTGCGGAGTGGTGGTGGTGGGGATGCCACAGAACCCCAGTGGTCCGATTACCACTGGCAATACTCTCACCTTTACTCCCTATATTTTTTGTAGCTCGTCTTTCAGAATGAATGATATATTTTCACGCTTTGTTTTCATTACTTTACAAAGCATGGTGGTCCTTGAATGGCCCAACACACTTGTCCTGCTGGCACTTATAGAAAAAATAGGATTCATTATCAAAATTAGCATACTTCTGTCAGAAGTCATCTAATAGATAACACTTAAATAGAAAATACCCAGTACCATTTATTGCGCTAAGCTAGCTATTAGTCTGCTGATCCCAGTAGGTCTCAGCTCCCTAATGTACACAATGAGGAGAGACGAGTATCTTCTAGTCTTGCTTTGGAGAGGACAACAATTAAAAATTTTAACAAGTTAGCATGTTCCTTTAAGAACATTAGTGAATGAGGCCCAATTATACCAGCACAGCAGACAGGTTCCACCTGAATGCAACACCTTATATAGGACCACTGCAACAGGAATTGGCAATCCCAGTGTTAGCAGAATTCCTGTTGTACTCTAATATTTACAGTCTAAACAGTGAGTTGTGGCGTAATATGCACTGTAATGTGGCACCATACGCAGTGCAGCAAAACAGAGGGGAAACTTTATATATTGTCTTTAGAACAAAAACAAACTATTTACTCTACTGGATCATCATTGCCATCACAAAGCCTTGAATCATGGAAGAGAATACAAACATGGCAATATAGACTTAAATTCATATGTTCACATATTTCTTGGGGTAAATATATTTAATATCCATCCATTTTCTACCGCTTATCCTATTAAGGGTCGGGGGGGGGGCTGGAGCCTATTCCAGCTGCCTTTGGGCGAGAGGCGGGGTTCACCCTGGACGGGTCGCCGGTCCATCTCAGGGCCAAAACATATAGACAGGCAACCATTCACACTCACAGCCACACCTACGGTCAATTTAGAGTATCAATCAGCCTCGTCCTCTCCTGATGTCTTTGGATTGTGGGAGGAAGCCAGAGAACCCAGAGAGAACCCACACAAGCACAGGGAGAACATGCAGACTCCACACAGAAAGACTTGAGTGCTAACCACTGCACAACTGTGCCACCCAAATGATATTAAATATGGCAATATAAATGTAACAGTAAAAAAAAAAAAACACATCTTTTTTACCCGGGAGTAACATAACCATGCTTTCCTGAGTGCCAACCCCCCCCCCCCATATTAATCTAGAGAATTATACACAAATTTAATGTTTAAATACAAACAGCGATACTAAGTTTGCATTAACTTATCCAAGAATATATGGAAATGTAAAAAAAGAACTCCTGTTAAAAAAAACTTAATAACTTTTCAAATAGTGCAATAACAGTGTGATATGAACCACATGAAAAATTCATATCATAGGAAGGATTTGTAGCGTCTATCATGAATGATATTTGACACAGATAGCAACAGCAAGACAATAGAAATGTTAGAGAAGGTGTCACCACACCCTAAATGCGGACCGACAGTCCAGCTTCCAGACAGTGATATGAAGTTGTTTACTTTAACTTAGAAGGGAGGTAAATCCTTGCATCTGAGAGGCTGGGATCATTTTTAGCATTTTGATGACAAACTTCCCAGTAGATTATCAAACTATATGTTCCTTTCATCATAGTTACACCTGTAGAAATGACTTATAAGACAGACTCACCAGCACAAGCATTGAGAAACAGCCAGTCTGTTTTCCTCATTCGGTTCCTTATCTGCTTTAGCTTTTTGAAGTCAATCTCCTGCTCCTCTTTGCTGCTCATCGCTCCAGCTGCTAGCTCTATCCTCTGGAAGTCCATTTTGGCATTGTCTTCCCTCTTAGGCATAGGAGGGGACCTTCTCTGGCCTTGGCTACCACTGCAACCACCCCTCCACCTTGCTCTGTCCTGCTCATTTATAATGGGCGAGGGCTCCGCCGACTCGGCCAGTTCGATGGCTTCCTGGTTGTTGGGCTTTGGGTGGTCACACACCACACACTTCACAGTTTTGGGCCAGTTCTGGTAAGTGCAAGATGTGCATGTCCAGTGCTGGTGGTGAGTATGGAGTCTATTTCTGTCATTGTACTCCTCACAGGTGTCCACCGGGGAGTGGACAGCTGGGCGGCTGCCTGCATTGGAGCTTGAAGTCTGGGGGTACTCAGTGGGGCTGCTGGTCTTTGGCCGCTGACACAGACACTGTGTGCAGCGGATTGCCCGAGGCCAGTTCAGATAGGTACACATCTGACAGGACCACTTGTTAGCAATTTCAGCCATGCTAGCTGACCTGACCCTGGGCCTGGCACTGGAGTCAGGGCAAATGAGGAGACTGCTTCCACTTTCAGTTCTGGAAGGATCCCATTCAAGACTTGAGTCCAGATCAGGGCTGCTTTTGTAAGGTTCCTCGGTAATGATGGGACCCCTCGACCTCTGTGCACGACACATAGTGCACTTAATTGCAGATGGCCAGTTTTCATAGGTGCAGTAGTCGCAGGCCCATTTTTCCCTCTGTTCTGTCATTGTCGATCTGTTTGGCTCTTCAAACTGTGGTGAAAGATCCAGTTAAATGTGAGACAGTGTCATGTAATTTTAGAAGCGCAGATCCAATATAGACATCTCAGAAGAGTGCAACTCCTGTTCCAGATGATAGTAAGACAACATTACACCAGACATCTAACAGCCTGAGATTATGGAGTGATTGAAAACTATAAATAATAACACAAAAAAAAAAAATCTGCCAGCTTTTTCAGCAGCAGAGCCGAGTGTGGTTAACAAGCCATGGTAACAGTTGAGGCTAGCTTTGTTGTGTTTTGTAACATTAACGTTTCTGTGTTCAGGGCTAGCTTAGTAGCTGGCGAGCTAACCACTTAGCATACACCGCCAACGTCAACTTTGGCGTTTTACCGTTATTTTTTTTTAATGGAAAACAGAATGAGTCACAACGTCTATATTACCTACAGAAGAATACGTTGAACTCCTACCGTTTCGCGGCTGCGCTCGGTTCTCAAGTGCCGTAGAAAACCACAACAAACCCTTGGTGTCCTGTGCCCCCTCCTCCTCCTCCTCCTGCTGCTCC
The DNA here is from genome assembly GCF_037954235.1 of Aulostomus chinensis. Taxonomy (NCBI): domain Eukaryota; kingdom Metazoa; phylum Chordata; class Actinopteri; order Syngnathiformes; family Aulostomidae; genus Aulostomus; species Aulostomus chinensis. The sequence goes on along the minus strand of NC_141342.1, from coordinate 16,328,560 downwards.
TGCTCCTGCTCCGTCAAATCTTTCCCGAACGGAGTTATTTCGGCTCCTCTAGTCTCTCACATGTTTACCTCTACGGATACGGGAACCCCTCGCCGAATAAACCGCACCTAGACAAGGCCTCCGTACGCCTCGAATCATGGCGTAAATCTGCGACTCTTCGTGGTTTACATTGCCCCTGTGCTTTCCTTTTTTTTTAATGGCGGCGACACAGAGACAAATGAGTAGCAGAGCCAAAATAAACGCTTGCTTGTCTCCGTCACCAATCATCTGGCTCAGCGCTAAATGTGATTGGATAAAAGGGGACGGACCGCGCTGCCTTCAAGGCTATCGGAAATGTCAATATTCTCGTGGGAGTTGACGATCAGAAAGATAATTTCAAAACTATTATTATACCCGGTGATAAAATTTTTTTGTGCCTTTCATTAAATTTTCCTGACATACCGTTATTATATATATGTATATATATATAAATAAATTTTTCTTTACAATTTACCTACATGACACACATCACTGACTGGCCTGAACATTATTTAAAATTCCTGTTGAGCCACGAAGTCACCATAAACTGAAATGGCCAGAAGATATAACTTGTTCCCTCAACTTAATTAATTTGTGTCCATGGAATATACATTGTTCTCACAAATCCTATCGATTTGTGAATATGATAAGATTAATTGTTCATTTGTTGCGGCCAAAAATTAATTCAATTAGGGTAACATGTTTTATCATGTGGTGACAAAAAAAATAAATACATAAATTCAGGGAACAATTTATATTGTGTTGTGAAGAATTATTCCAATTGAAGGTACAAGTTATCTTCTTGCAGGCAATTTTCCTCTCTCTGACTTTAATTTTATAACAGTAATTTCATGGCCACATGGCTATGGATTAATCAATTTTATTATCATCCGAATTAAGATAACAAATCGTGTGCATTTATCTCATGACTACAAAATGGAGGTTGTATGTCTTGTGGCCTGGAAATAATAAAACGGAGGAATCAAGTTATATCTTGTGGTCAAAAATTAATCAAATTGAAGGGAAAAAGCTAAATCTGTTGGCCACAAAATATACATTTTTGATTTCTATATTCACTCCAGGACTCCGTACGTTACTGGTAAATATACTCCACTAAATCACTTTAGGACACACATATATAGAACTCCTTAAATTAATATCGATGCCAGGTCAATGAAAAACACCAGGACAAAAGTGCCCTGACATTTGGACACGCCCCCTGCCAAAACGTCACACCCAAACATGGCAGCGCTCTTGAGCCGGTTACACCACATTTCGCTCCACGTTTATAACGTGGAGAAAATCGCTAAGGACCTCGTAACCAAATTCAGGTTTGATTTGTTTGCCACCAGGATAACCGGTAGGTCCAGACAGCTGGCTTTCAAAAAAGGAACAGCGGTTTTTGTGGTGAATGAGAGACCAAACCGTAACGGAACATTGAATGAGGACATCTCAGCCACCTCAGACAAATATGCACTTGATCCACCGCAGGTGAAGGCGGGAAATCAGAACCAGGATTTATTAATAAAGTGTCTTTACGATGTCAGCCCGCATTACTCGGTGGATACTGCCAGTAACGTGTGTTTCGAGGTGCAGGATGTGGAAAGGTCATTCAGCGCTCTTCGCCATCTGGGTTGTAGTTTCCTGGTTCCACCCACGACGGTGCAGGATCAGCACGGCCTGGTCACCTATTCGGTGGTCAAATCTATCGTGGGTAACGTGTGCCACACGCTTATTGACAGGACTAATTACCAGGGCATCTTTTTACCCGGGTTTGACGTCATTGACAAGGACTGCAGCGTAGAGGATGAGGAGGATGTTTCTTGTCCAGTTACGCATTTCGATCACATAACTTACGCCTGCCCCAGGAAGACAACGCAGGACGTCATGAGGTGGTATGAGCAGCTCTTTGGTTTCCAGAGGTTTCTCATCCAGAGGTGAGAAACTTTTAAAATGAACAAGATTTTTACTCCATACATTTTCAATCTTGACTTCTGTGATACAAATCTGTCCTTAAAGGTGCTACGTAGTTTTAGCAGGTATTGATATCTTTATCTACATTTTTATTTTTTGGTGCTTGGAAAATAGAGTAGGAATACAGAATCGGTCGGATAAGCGGAATCACTAAAGACATTGGTGTTGATCAAATCTTATCATTCCAACTTCTGAATAGAGATGAAGACTTGGAAGAAGGTTTTGTCATAAACCAGGAGGGGATTGGACTACGTCTCACTGCCATGGAGTACTGGAGATGCAGCAAAACAGGCATCGCACTTCCCTTTGAGGACAAAAAGGAGCCGGACTGCAAGTTTGTCATTGCAGAATCTCTACCAGAACAAGGTCAAAGCTGACGGTTTTGCTTGAATTCTTCAGTGAAATTTATGATATTATAACTCCTGCATGGTCGTGCAACTTATTTCAGGCAGGAACCAGGTCGACACCTTCCTGGAGCAGCACAGGGCCCCGGGGATCCAGCACATCGGCCTCTACACTAAGAATATCGTCTCGACAGCACAAGCGATGGCTGAAGCTGGCGTGCAGTTCTTCTCCCCTCCCCCTGCCTACTACACCGAGGTACTTCGTTGAACATTGACAATAAAAGAATTCTGATTCTGAAATACTCATCCAGCGTGTAATGACTCCATTAATGGATGACATATTATTTAAAAATGATATTGCAGGCAGTGAAATGTTCGTTACACAAAGTCCTATCAAGTTTGTTTTTCATTCACAAGATTGTAAAGTTGCCGTGGTTTATACTTTTCTTTTGCCATTTGGTAGAATTCATTTTTACTAATTTATTCCCTGAATCTGGTTAGTTATGTAGGACAGTATGAAATGTGAGTACCTTTACTCAGCAGACTTGAGTATTTCCCTACATTTCATTGCAAATGAATGGATTTTTTCATTTTGTTTTACGCCATTAAACTTACATGTTAAATTACTGACAGATAGGAATAGACTTTTTTCAATTTTAGATACGACACTCATGAAAAGACAGTGAAATGAATGAAAATGAAATAAACCCAGAAGGTTTTAGTCAATTTATAACTATTATTATGCAGCTTGTCATTCTTTTTTTTTTATCAATGCATGTTTGTTAATTTGACAAAAAAATCAAAACTTTTTAGAGAATGATTGGCCGTAGAAATGTCTCTTAACGGTCATGGAAATATGTTGGTATAAATATGACTTTAAATAAGTGTTGAAGTTTTGGGAAGTAAACTACAAAAAGGCTAAAAAGGTCGTGTAAAAACACCATCAACTAAAAACAAACTTCCTGCCTCCACATTGGCGCTGTGATGATATTAATCCAGTCATGTCAAACGTCAGGGCCATTTCACGCAATTATAAGCGGTTTCACCATCTTAAAGTATATTTTACCAGTAAAACTTTCTCATGGGTTGTTTTTATTCTGTAGAACTGCTGCTTTTACTTGAGTGAAATATCTAAATACTTGGTCCACTGCTGCTAACGAGATACGATCGTCTCTTCAGTCACCCGTCCTGTGTTCTGCGACAGGTGGGCAAACGGCAGGAGATAGAGGAGGCAGGGCACAGCCCTCAGATGCTAGCGCGGCATGGCATTCTCCTGGACACAGACCTGCACCAGGAACCCCCCTCACAGACAGAGTCCAGCGGACAAAAACGGTGAGAGGCAGTGGTTGCGTGCAGCTAAAGATCCAACGTAGCGGGTGCTTTCTCTTCATATACCTGTCCCAGACAAACGCACCTCCTCAGATAAAACAACATAATTGCTGCAGGATATTCCAAACTCAAATAAATTGAACAAGTTCCTTAATTCTTATCACTTTTTTGTGTTAAATTAAGTGATTATAAATTTTGTGTATTATTTTAAGAGCAGTCCCTGTGCTTGATAGTGAAGTGCAGTTCCACGCATCTTGTATATTTTTATGTAAAGTGTGAATAAATCAATCTATTCTATTCCAAAGCTGGAACCCTAAAACAGGATGTGGTTGAATCTGACCCCCAACGATGACCCATGTCTCCTTACCTGTCTCCAGGTACCTCCTCCAGGTATTCACCAAGCCCATCTTTGCAGAGGACACTTTTTTCCTGGAGCTTATTGAACGAAGAGGGGCGACGGGCTTCGGTGAGGGGAACATCCGGGCCCTGTGGAGGTCTGTGCAGTCGTACATGGAGAACACGAGGACAGACACTCAAGAAGAGGATTCTGCAAAAACTGTGAAAACTGCTCAGCATTAGACTGCACTTTATTAGCCACGGAGTTTCAGAGTTATTTAAGCAACTGCACCATCACAGGAAATGTGAACTTCAGGAATAAAAGAATGACGCAAAGAAACATATTCTTGTATCAGTGAGGTAACTGGGCCTTTTGATGTGTAGAAATATAACATGATACCCTTATCGTCTCGGAGGTTTAAAAACATTTTTTTTTTTTATAGTTTTCAAATGCACGCTTTGACTCCTACACTCAAAAACATATACCAGTACATGTGATGTCACGGTTCCAGGCGGTAGAGTGGGGGACGAAATGGGTCCTTGTCAATAAAAAATGCTCACACAAAAATTTGGCACAACCCCCAGAATTTGTGACCCCCCAATAGGGGTCCCAGCCCCAAGGCTGAGAACCACCTCTTTTGTATGTTACATATCCTGATCAACATGTCGCACTGCTGTCAGATAATATGAAAAGTAAGTATTGTATTAATATCTTGATCGTGGCTGCACAAATTGAAAATATATATACCACAAACAGATGTTGCTGTCATTTCAATGTTGCAACAAAAATACAATTATTGTACAAAAAAAAGAATATCTTTTGTTGTTATTGTTGTTGGTTTTTTTTTTTTAAAGAGCTTTCTGAGATGGAAAACTACCACTACTGGGTTTTACTTTGTTCACCATCCCATTTCAGATAGCGGTGAATGTATATTTACTTTGCTGATTCAGATTTACGATCGTCTACTGCAATGACTGGTATGTGGGTTCATAGCGGAGGAACAGCTGCATCTCCGGAGGTTTTAGTCATGTGTGGCTTTAGAAGCTTCTTAGAGGGGGATCACCAAACCCTCAGAGATGTGCCAGTTTAATTAACCCCGGCTATAAACATTATAGGCGTGGATTAGTGGGATAGATGAGAAGCGATGAAATTTAAATTGGACTTCCATGAAAGCCATATGCTCTTTTTTTTATGATCTGGTCGTAGTCACAGTGTCTCATTGCACATCATCAGAGAATAAATTGAACTGCAAGCTTCAACATTGTGTAAATGCGTGTACTTCTGCGTTTTGACAAATGGTGTCAGTGTTATTCTATATGTATCAACCTCTCGGGGAGTCGTTCATATGTGTTTAGGATTTGTGCTCACTGACACAAGAGTGCCACGTGTAGTAGAGGAGTACTTTCAATATTCTCTTATCTAATCTGCGGTGCTTCAATAACAGTTTGAAGTACAACATAAAGGATAAAAGGATGAGGGATGTTATGATATACAGTTACACGATTAAAAAAAAAAATGCCTACCCAAAGCTACAAGTCTGATTTATATCATAATCGTTGCAGAGAAGCTGCAGAACTGCTTTATGGCAGCATTTGACAATGTTAATGAAACAATTGTTTTCTTTTTTTTGTTGTTTTATTTTCCTTTATATTCATAGAAACCACTATCGTTTATTGACTACACTGTTGGTTCCATAGCTCGGAATTGTACAGTGTTGCTTTTTTTTTTTTTTTACACGTTCCTCTCATTTGTGAGAGTTCAGCTGCTCGACGTCACAAAATAAAAGGAGAGAAGAGACGAGAAAGTGGCTTTTATTTTGTGTTTCATTCACAGGGTTATCAAAAGTAGGCGTCAGAAGTACTTGTAATTGTACATGATTGTAAATAATTTACAGTAAACATACTATATATAGATAGACAGAAGATATAGATATAAAGATACATATATGTAGAGTTATAATACTTTGTCCAGACTGTTCAGCTTTAATAGGATATAACAAATGCACACAATGATTTGTGTTATAAACTGTAGATTTATTGGACATGGAGAGGATAAAGTGTTCATTAAAGTTGAGGAGGGACGGCTCCCGTAACAGGAGTCCTTCAGCCATCTGTCTGAAACCAGTGTGAACCACAGATGGCATCCAGCATTCTGCATGGGGTCTCAGTTCTGGGAGTCACTTCCTTTTTACCATTAACCATATGCTGGCTTCTGTCACATGAGCACGGTCGTAGAGAAATGACTGAAAACAATTCATTTAAACATTATTAGTATTATTATTGTTGTTATTACTCCTCAAAAAGTTTCTGCTCTAGCCTTGTGATGCCACCTCATGATGTGCAGACACTGCCCCCTATGGTTTTGACATGCAAAATACCACCATTTGAATTAACCTGCACTTCAAAATGTTATCAATGTGCACCCATTCAAGAATCGTCTTTTAGGAAATCTAAACTACGTTTATGTTTTGTGTTTCTTTACTTCGTTCTGGACTATCCCAGTGGAGTTTTTTTTTTTGGTCAAAAACAACCACATTGTAGCTTTTATAGTAGTGGAGACAAATCCTCTGTGCCCTTTAACACAAAAGGCAGACGGTCTAAAACCGAGGAGGACAGTCTGGGGGAGATTAGTGACACACAACAGATGTTACTCCTTGATTAACAATGGTGTCTGCCAGGGGTGAGCCTCAGCTCCCCACCCGTCTGAGGCCCGCTGAGTTAACTTCAGTCCCCTCAGAATAAATGAGCATACTGTATATCAATCGGCAGGAATTTTACAAGCATATACATCTGTTGGTCTTGTTATTAGCACAACTTTTGGAATGTAACAATAAAATCCATTTATTGCTCTCCCGCTCAATAACCACTGGTTTGTATCAATCCTCAGTTAAGAGCTCGGACACTAATATTTTCACTGGGGTTGTCAGCGGTTTGAAATGTGATGTTTGCAGGAGAAAGTTGTGTTGCTGGGTAGCTAATAACCTGACGGAGAATCGAGGGTTGTAAGAAAATAAAAAAGAGGGCATAAACAAAAATAAATGAGTAAATGTATGTTTTGTTCCCTCTTACATTAACCTCTGCAGGCCTGGATATCAGAATCAAAATGAAGCGAAAGAACAGATAGTTTAGGTAGATATCCCCCCCCCCCCCCCACACACACACACACACAAAACTTTATGGCTTAGTGGTCTGTTATTCTATATCAAGGGGACACAATAACCAATGTCCAGTACTTGTACACAAATATAAACCTGTACAGGAAATTGCTATCATCATGATAATGTTCAAACACACGACCCCAAAACATAACTAAATGAATAAAATTCACTTCATCCGTGTGTAATATCTATATTTATCAAATTATATGAAATATTTAATATAATCTCATATTTTTTCTTTCCTTTGTTCCATCATAATCAGTTTACAAATCTCTACATGACACCGCAGGAGTTCACACAAAAATAAATCCATAAATAAATAAATGAATGCTTGTGTTAAAAAAGTATCTCCTGTTTTTTTTTTTTTTTTGGGGGGGGGGGGTGTCTGTCACAATCCCATTACACCTCTCTATGTTAAGAAAGTGTCTTGTTCACGCACAACTCAAAACTGTGATTACTTTTCATTACTGCAGGGCGGAGCAGTCCACTAGTTATGGGAGCGGGGGGGGTGGCGGTTTCTACAACAAGTCATAAAACATTAAAAAAAAAAAGATTCATACTTTTCTTGTAACGACCATGCCTTTCCACTAACTTTAACATAACTTATAATGACAAGGGTATTACAACTATAATACGTCATACTGAGAGATACAGCTTCAGAAATAAGTCACGGAACCCCCCCCCCCCTTTACACACACACACACGCTGTTAGAAATGCTTCGGCTCGCCTGTGTTGTCACAGGCTCGTTAGCGTGCTATGTGGACTGTAGTAGAGCAGCGGGGTAAATGTAGTTTGCAGGCTGGAGCAGGAGGTGAACTTAACTGTTCTCTCTGCTTCCTGCCTGTCGGTTTGTAAAAAACAAAACTCAGCATGGTCAGGCGAAGCTAACCAGCCTCCCGGTTACCTTTGGACATCCGAGGTGCTCACCGCTATGACTGTGAGTTGTACTTTTTTTTTTTTTTTTAACAGCCAAATATTAGTAAATAAATCCTCAATGTGCTTGCTAATGGCTAATTCATGAAGTGTGATGCTCCTTGGTAGTTTGAAAGTAAGTGACACGAATGAATTGAATAATATGTCGAGAAACAAATGAGTAGAAAGTAACAACTGTCTTTGGAAACTAGCTCCAGTTACTTAGTTAGCTTAGCAACTTTTTTCCTCATGTGCCTACTGCTGCCTTGGCCATGTCTCTTTTGTCTTGTGTGGGTTAGTGCTTACATGACGTTTATCTGCTCTTTCTCTTTGTAATTACCACTCTGTATAGTATAATAACGGGTAAATGAGATGAAATATAGTAGGGAAGGTTTGTAACACAAGTGTCAATAAGTTTATTTAAAGTTGTTCTGACATTTGGAGACTTGACATTAACTGTAATGTATCACTATCATTCATTTATACATAGTACATATATGTGGTTTTTTTATAGCTTCATTTATTTGCTTGTGAAATATTCTCATAAGGATGGTGTTTCGTGCTAGTTGGACAGTTCAGGCGTGTCATTTGAAATATTCATTTGGGTCCTGTGTGTTACACTTTGTCCCATTACAGTGGAATGCCCTATACCTTCCCCTCAGGTATGAGGACAGGACCGGCTCACACACAATCCAACAAACTCTGAAATTTAAGCAGGATCATAAACGGCAGATATTTAAATCTGAACTCTCCCATGGCCATGATTATGCTCACCAAACTTAATCTGCGACTTGCAAATGTATATGAACTTGCAAAAAAAAGAAAAGAAAAGACGAGAGAGAAGACTTAAGATTCGGATGTCTTTTTTTCCTTTACAGTAGATACATTTCATATTTTATCAGCCTGTGGCCTTTCTCTTGAGTTCAGAATCCTGTTTGCTCTGTAGCCTGCGTGTAACATTCTGTGAGCTCCCGTCACACCAATTTCTTTGCCAAACTCATTTCCCTTTCATGAGGGATTTTGGAGAGGGGTGTAAGGGACTGTTTGTGCTGGTTACTTAGACAAGCTCAGTTTTCAGGGCTTTTTTTTTTTTTTTCTCTTGAAACTGAGAGGCATCCACCTGGAGGGCTGGCAAGCTCATCTGAAAGAGTTTAACTCAAGTATAAGGGGTTACCTATCAGACGTGGCACATTATGTCTTAATTTCATAATTTCACTTGTAATTTCCACCAGTAACGATGTCCTACTTTTTTTTTTTTTTTTTTTAAGAAATTCCTTCATGTATGTAATTGCAGTGTGGGGGACCTTAGAATCCTTGCATGTAAAACTCCAGAGTGCACTCTTTCACCTCCACTCAACTCAGATGGAAAGTTGATAAGTCCAGTGGAAGTGACTTATTCTTACTTGGCTCTATTAAGATGCAATGTTATTCTGCTGGGGAAGTAGGAGGATGTTGTGTCCTCAACCTTTTGTAATTAAGACACTTTTTTAGATTTAGCATTCAAGTGGGTAACATTTCTCTCCGACTCGGACAGGTTTGTTGAAAGCCTCGATTACAGAGCTCAACAAAGCTCTTGTTCTGGACAAATGTATACAGTGCAAGTGATTATGTATGAGATAATTAAACAGCAGGCCTGCTTTAAAACGTAGGCCTCCTTGGCTGCCCTGCATAACCATGCTGAGCTTTTGTGTTTATGGTAAGTGGGCAGCTGCAAGCTTGTGAGACCTTGGCGATACCCCAGGCCCTCAACTGAGCCTGATTACTACAATCGGGGCCTCCCAGCCATGCTCATTTCTGACTATTCACTCCCTGCTTTAAATGTAGAGTGTGCCTCCTGTTTGACATTGCCTAATTTCTGTGCACATGCGGGCAGCTGTAGGCTGTGCTTCATAAATTTCTTTTTAGTCAGTCACCCATGGCAGAACTCGGTGACACCTGCCCTTTGTGGTCGCTAATTAAGAATGGAGAAAGGCTGAACAACAACGACAACAAAAATTTCATAGTGAACATTTTGCACAGTGCTGCAGAAGAAACTGGTTTGTCATTTTACCATCCAGTTAGCCATTCTTTATGTTCCTTACATGTATGTCTTGCCCTGTACGACATGCTCTCTCAACACACACCCCATTATGACACCAGAGTACAAATATGGATCATGCACAAGTAACGCTTAAAAAAAAAGTAGGCCACCACCATAGATCCTTTTATAAACATGCATTTTTTTCCCTCAGAGAATCTTTTTGTGGAATTGGACAGTTTAAAAAAAAATCCTCATCATAAGCGATGAAGAGCGAGCACAAATCCCTCAGTTAGGGTTCGAGTCAGTCGGTCTCAGGTGCTCAGCAGATGCTCGGATTACGGAGACAGCCGCAATCCTGGGATTGTTGTGACTGCTATGACTGCAGGAGTCAGCTTAAAATTCAAGCCTTTGAAATAATGTTTTTTTTTTTCCCCCTCTACCAGTTCACATTGATAAAAGCTTTGATAGAAAACAAAATCAACCTAATATGATAGAAAGTAGAGTTGTCAGTGGACAACAAATCATTTTAGCCTCTAGATAGTAGGTGCAGTATTGATATCAGCCAGTTTTGTTTTGCACCAGCTGTCTTAGTGCTACAAAATGGATTAGTATTAGCTCTAATTGTCAGTCAGACACAAAGCTGCCAAATCCTTATGTAATGTTGGCCTAACCCATGGGATTACAGTCTGAGAAATGTATGGAAAAGCTGCTCTAATTGAGAAAGAGCTTTAAAGAGGCCACAGTTTCGATGCCTGATGTAGTGGCAAAGATGAGATACTTTTTTTTTTTGTGGGTTTGTTTTTGTGTTATTGACCCCCTCCTCTTCCTGATTCTGCACAGAAAATGTAGCTGTGTCATTTAGAGAGATGAGCACGAGCACACCCTGTGGTTTCCTCTCTTGTCCTATCAAGCGCTCATTCAGTCCAGCCGTGCAACAGCGCGTACTTTTATAGCACACCAAAGAAGCGATGTCAAAGAGTTTGTTGCAGTCAGTCAGCAGCCTGTTTGCATGTGATGCATAGCCACTTCTGAGGGAACGTCCTGCATGGTTCTACCCCCCCCCCCCCCCCCCAAGAGATTAGACCTCTCGGTTGTCACGGTGGTTCCTGCCCCAACTCAGATAAAGAGCTATCTAGCTGCAGACGCGCTGAGACTCCCTCTGATTCCTGATAATGGCAGCAGCGTTATGAAGGTGAAATGGGTTTGACGTCAAAATAGGAGTGGTATCGCTTTTGGATGGAACTTTTTAAATAGACTTATTGCTGCATCTGCATATTTGGACACATCAGTGCATGCAGCGAGAGGTGAGTGCATTGGGTGGTTCCTTTGAGCTTTGGAAATAATGCCTTCATTGGTATGGTTCCTGTTTGCTTCACGGGTTTGTCAAGAAAAGTTTCTGCCAGTACTTCCCAATATGTTTTCTATTCAGTCTGTCAGAAGTTTAACAGCCTGCAGTGCTTTATAATGACGAGGAATGTTTATAATTATGATATAAACCTCATTTAGAGCCACAAGCTGGGATTTATGGGATAAAATGTAATGCTTGATCACAAGAAAGATGATAAATTGATGGGATTCTCTCTAACTAGAAGGAATCGATGTTGTTTACAATTTAGAGTTCTGAGTATCTTTTGGGTTTCAAGGCAAGGAAAACATCCATAATGGTTCTTTTGCTGCTTATGTCTTAAAAATTGTGATTTTTGTGTCTTTAATCATTTGTTGAACTCAATGTAATCTGCATCCGTCACAGAGCCATTAAGGCTGATCTATAAACAGCTTTTTCCTGTGTTTTGGTCTGTCCCTACGTATTTTGCTCAGGAGCAAAGATCAGTGTGGATAATAGTCAGGCACACTGTAAGTTGTTTCCCTGATGTGATAAATGTCAGTAATGGAAATCATATGCTGAATGTAAACACCACCTCCAGTGTGTCAACTCCCTCAGGGTCTTGTGATACTGCCCCCCCCCCCCCCCGACACAGTCACACACCATCAGCAACTTGTGATGTCATCCCTTTTGTTTCCCACGGTGTCTCATCTTCTGCATAAAGTGCTCTTTTGTTTCATGTACACGTCTCTTTCTGTTTCCATTTGTTTTTTGTCTGCCTGCAGTTGTTCTGTCATTCAAACAGACACAGTGTGACCTTGCAGGCATTACACGACCACCTTGTGTCCATTACACTCATAATACACCCCCCTCACACACGCACACGCACACGCACACACACGCGCACACACACACACACACACACACTGAGAATAGACCCTTACCTGATGTAGCCTGGCTTTAAGTCCACTGTGACAATTAAGAAATGTGTGTGGCTGTATCATCTGTTTTACTGCAATCGTGGTGCAGCATTAATGTGAAGAGGGTTGTTTTGATAACCGCAAGGTCAGCTATTCCCAGCCGGTCCCTGAGGATTCAATTACACAACTTTGACTTTGCTATATTCCTCTCTGTGCGCTCCAGTGTGGAACACTTGGAGGAAACTCTCAAATGACTGATAATCCCGCACACAGACAGGCAACAACAAAACAAGGCATTGAGTTTCACTTTTGGTGACACAGTGTAGAGTACGTGGAAGTGAGAACGCTGCAATGTCAAATTGTAGTCTGCAATTTGGCAATACGGGAGGTTACCCTGTGACTCTGTTTGCAGGAAAGGCTTGCTTGCTCTCTCGAGAATTAAAGGGGCTTGTCAAACTATTGACCTCTCATGAATTTCCACTTTCCATCCAGGAGATATTGAATAGGTTGCTCATGTGGTGGCAGAGTATAACCCGCCAAGTGCTGTGGTCAACCCCTCTATTATATGAAAATCTTCAGCTGAAATCATTATATGTGACTGGAAATATTTCCTAAAGTATGCCTGAAATATATATCCATATATCTATGAAAACGTTTTATGAAAATCAGCCTGGTAAAGTTAACATAATCAGATACGGTGTCAGAATTGATGGCGGTCAGCAAATAATCTTCCTGCAGCATAAACCACTTCTCTGCAACGGTTAAATATTTTTTTAGTTTATGCTCCAAATACTTGTTGCTTTGCCAATAATTTGCTTAATACCCGTTTTGCTGAGCCGAATGTGTGACACTTTTGACCAAATATTAGCCAATTAGTTAAATTCTCATCATTCTAAACTACAACAAGGAATACTAACGTCAAGAGTAGCATGTATACTGCATCTCTGCCAAAGGAAATTTAAGAAGAAGATGAAGAAAATGTCATCTTAAGTGTCTAACAATCTGCTCCCAAACGTATTGGATTCCTCTCATCCTCATGCTGCACATCCTCACCAAGTTTAATGAAAATTGGGGCAGGAAGTTTTTGCAAATCCTGCTAACAGACAAATAAGCACCAATGAAAACATTACATCCTTGACTGAAGTAACCTCTGTTAGCATGCTAACAACAGGGAAAGGAATACACTGATGAAAACTGCCATGCTATCCTGAAACATTTAGAACGGAAGAAATTAGTTTCTCTGCATTGTGGCTACAAGTGTGCTGCTTTTTTTTTTTTAAGTTAGCATGCTAACATAGCACGTTAAGACATCATGAATACAGAACACTTTACCTCCTTGATAGAGGCGAGAAACTAATCTTAGCTAACATGCTAACATAACACATGAAGATACTGAAGATATTGTCAATATGTTAGCATAGCAAACTGCAGCATTTAGCTCAAATCACTGCTGCGCCCAAGCACAACCTGACAGCCGATAGCGAGTGTGAAGATGTTGGTCTCCACTGGATGGAATGCATAGTAACAGATTTGAATCCAGCTGCCATTCTCAAAGTGACCTTTCACGTCAACAGATAGTGAGTATCTGATACTCGGAGTATGCCTTTTTTGGACTTGTTCTCCATTGACGCATGTATGTTTTAGAAGCATCACCCAAGGGATCCTCTCACTCCTGCTGGATTGTTTTTCGGCTTTATGCGGTAGACAGAATGTCAGAAATGTACTGAAGTCTAATCCTGTGCTCATCTTTTTGTGTCTGTGCAGGATTGGTCCGAGGAGTGAAGCGCATTCCTGGAGGAGTTGAGGGCAGCTGTAGCTTAAGAGAAAACCGGCCTGCACACTGTGTGACCCTCAAGATGGCCAGCTTTACCTACCCCCACTGGAATGGCTTGGGACAAGGATGTGTGTTGCCATGGTGATCATTTACAAGAAAACACTGGAAAAGAAGGGTGCCGACGATGTAACATCCAAAAGTACAGATTTGGGCTTGGTAAGAGGTTATTTTCTACTCTTTTTTTCTATTACATGAATAGCTTACATGTAGTTTTGCAACAGGCCTCAGCTTGGCTTGTCGAGAGAAGACGACAAGCTGCTGTTCTAAATCAGGATATTGGTCCTGGCAGTTTTGTGGCTTTACATTGGATTTTCCTGTTTTTAAAACTTAGGCAGAGCTTAAATTTGACACCTAACTTCCTGAGTCCAATTTGAGTTGGAAAATGAAGTGTTGCCTTTCAGAATCTCAGGATGGGATGTCAAAAAATAAGAACAGCTATTTGATTATTTAAAACTAGGAACAGGGGATGTTTTTGTTGCAATTACTGATAATTGCATCATTGTCTGCGCCAACTATTATCACCAGGGTGTCTGTCATTGGGTTTTGAATCTTCACTCAAAAGGACAATGGAGTATTTTGAGTTCCACTCGCTTGACTCATTTTATAATCAGCATCCATGCAGTAGAAATATTCCTTCTGTGAGCCTGGGGTGAGAAAATTCCCCCTCTAATGTGGACTGAGTTTGCCCTCTCAGCCACGTGAAATGAAGTCATCTTCCTCTCTCTCTCCCTCTTTCTCTTTTTCTGTGTTGATGGGTTGCATCTATTCTCCATCTCAAAGTTATGTGCTACACTCTCGGGGCCCGGTTACACATATAAACATCTGACTTTCCACTAGGTTTTGGCGTGACTTTGATTTGTTGATTTATTAACGTGTTCATGTTAGAACCTCCTGTAAACCTGTTCCTGGTGAGTTGACGTGAGTCTTTCATGCACTTCCACAGTTCCAGGCACAGACCATGAGCCAGGGGACTGCCCTTTTCTCTTGCGGACTCATGGGTAAGAATCTGCCATTTTTCCCGTAAACACACACATGTTAAGAGTTGGTCAAGGAAATCTCCTGTGTAAATGCCCCCCAAAAAAGCAGTTAGGTAAGAGTACAGTTCCTGGAAATTTGATCAGGAGAATCTGTTTTAGATGCATAACAAAAAAAGAAACCTCCATGCAAAATTCATTTAACGGTGGTCCTGTTGCTAATTTGCAACACCAACCCAAATTTGCTCAATAAAACTGCTGATTCTAATTAGCTTTATCCCTTAACATTTCTATCAACTCAGTGTATGTTCTGTAATTTCCTCGTTCTCCATAGTTCTACTTTTTGGGTCATTTAGTCATATGACCTGGGATTGTTCTTGGTTTCATATCGTCATGGAATTTTAAAATAGCAGTTTCCATGCCTGGATAGGTTTTTGAAAAGTAACTAAGCCAGAAAGTTTAGAAAGGTCCTTGAAATTTTATTACACTTGCCTACTTTTAAACATTGATTTACTTTAATAGGCCCTCGTGTTTATGTTGTATCAAACCTTGTCGTTCATTGTAGTCAAATATAGGCTGGTAGATTTGGATTTTGATGTTTATTTTTTCTTAACAGAGCACAAATATTGACAATGACATGGCATCCTTTATTAAAGTAATGGAAGCGTGATGGTAAAAAGGTATATGAACCTTGCCCGCTCAGAAGCTCGTGGCCTGCAGGAAGTGTCAGAGCTTTATTTCCAGAAAAGATTTAGAGGGATTCGCTATATTACGATATTATCAGAAGATTATTAGCAGAGCAGCAGCAGCGAGGAGGAAGACTCCGCTGCATCTCTCGCCAAGATGAATGGCCAGTAATTACAGTTGGTTGGCAACTTACTATCAGCTGGCACTCTGGCAGGCTGCTTACAAGCTGTGGACATGTTGTCACCGAGATGAAAACATGGTTAAAAAGACCCATATTTTCAATTTACCACAGTAGGATAAACAACCTTAAGTACTTGTCAGAAAATAATGTTCCATCTTTTGCTTCATGTGTGTACAGCAGAGAACTTCAAGGTGTTGTGCACGCGGCCCTTTGTTCTGTGTCCTGCTGCTGTACTGCCGATGATATATTTTTGATTTTTATCCTAAGAAGAATACTTCTTTTGCATACCAGGAGTAGGCAGAGGCCTAATCTTTCAGTAAGTGACTCAGAGTTGATTGACCAGTTCAGTTGGCCGACCTGCTCAGTGTTTCTACAGAGGCAGCTTGTGGTTGAGGATGAGCCTGTCAGGACAGTGCTGCTGCAGCTGAGGGTGTCAGACAGGGAGATGAGTCCTTTTACAGTTCCCTCCAAGTAGATCTCAATCAAACAGGAAGGTCGTGAGCTTATTGTCGAGGTGGACACAGAGCTCTTCTTTTCCTTCCCCAATCACCTGTACATATGCAGTGTGACTGCCTGGAGGACAGATTATTTTTAGAGCCAATTACACAAAGCAGTGAGTTGTGTCAATATCCATGCCGGGGCTGCAGCTCTGACCCAGACTGAAGGCAGTGTCACGGATGTTGCCCATGCTGAGGTTGCCAAACTTAACCTCTCTTGATTGCAGAGCTTTTGAAAGTTTGTGTGTGTGTGTGTGTGTGTGTTTTTCCTTATTTTTACTTGGAAGTGACTCTGGTTTAGAGGGAATGTAGGGCAATCAGAGGTTCATGTCTCAAATTATTATCATACTGTGGTCTGATCTTCTAAAGCAGATCTGGGTGATCTCTAGAAAAATATATTTTTAAACGAATGAATAAGCCTTGGTTTAAAAAAAAAAAAAAAGGATTTGCAAACCAAGTTGTCCAATATGTCCTTCACAAAAAAAACTTGCAGACAACGTGCATTCAAAGACTGCCTTGTTTCTCTCGTTTTATTTTTTAATTTATAGTGAAAAAAGTGACACCATGGTGTTAAAAGCAGCCCTCAAGCAGAAATGATCATGTTACTGTGAATGAGAAGAACAGTGTGCTGGGCTCTAGTGTGGGAGCTGCGGTCAACCCTTAAAAATACACTGCAAGAGCTCAAAACACATAAAAGAACTAGAGAAATAATTATGAATTATTGATCCTGAACAGCGGCTGCTGCTATGACAGACAGGTCCTATCCAGACGTCCCCTCAGGGAAGCAGGTGAAGTTCATTCATAGATTTTGAAACCTTCACTCAAAAATGTGGAGTGTGACTGTAAACCACTGGGGATATGTGACATCTCATGACCGAAGACACACTAATTATTCTGTGTGTAGTTTCAACACCTGTAATCTCATTTTCGAATGAATGTGAATCTGGTGGTTGTGTTTGCAGATACAAGCCGGTGGTGTGAGGTGCGACACAGCTGTGCCATACAGCAGAGGCCGGTGGGGACCAGCCTGGAGAGTCTCTGGGACGTCCTGCCTGAGGTGCACAACACTTCGGCTCACTGGGGTTGGGATGTTGGTTCCACCTCTAGTACCATCACCAGCTTGTTGCAGGATCTCAGCCTGACCGAGGCTGCTTCCTCGCACTCCACAGCCCCCCCCAGCAAGAGGCAGTGCAGGTCCCTGTCTTGCTCAGACGACCTCGGTGGTTGTCGTTCTACATGGCGCCCTCAGGGCTCCCGAGTGTGGATGACAGTGGAGAAGAGGAGGTGCCACAGCGGAGGAAGCGTCCATCGTAGCGGTGCCGGAGGCGTTCAGCTCGGCTTCCCAGCCATGCAGCGCAGCTCCAGCTTCAGCCTGCCCACCCGATCCAACACCCTGGAGTTGCCCTGCTTCACTCAGCGGCCCCCCTTCCCCTCCGCCTTCACAGGCATGACACCCTCCTCCTCCATGCCACTGTCCTCCAAACCCTCAGCACAGCCCCTCTACCTCTCTCACGAACAGATCTGTGTCCCTGAGCCTCACGGACCCTCACCACCCAGTTCTCCAGACTCCACTCCAGAGCTGGAGCGTCGGGGAGGACAGGGCGGTCTCGCTCGTAGCCACTCACAACCTTGCGTCCTCAACGACAAGAAGATTGGCGTGAAGCGCAGGAGACCAGCTGACACACACAAACAGAGGCCTTCTTTGGATCTGGCCAAGATGACCCAGGTTAGTATTCAAAACGGATCAATCAGAACAGCACACCGATTACACATTCCCAGCTCCTCCTATGATTTACAGGACCATATTACACTTGCATTTTATGTGTCATTCATCGCTAAAGACATCATCGGCCCAGTATTTGGTCCAAAAAGGAATTCTGTCCAGAAGTGAGATAAGACCTCTGGGGAACGGTCGTGCCAGCTTCAAGCCCTGCTCGATGAATCAGTCTCCTTTACACTTGCTAGTTACTCTTTGTAGTTGGTTTTGTCCCCTTTCATGT
Source organism: Aulostomus chinensis (assembly GCF_037954235.1). NCBI lineage: Eukaryota > Metazoa > Chordata > Actinopteri > Syngnathiformes > Aulostomidae > Aulostomus > Aulostomus chinensis. Next base: position 16,310,051 of record NC_141342.1, on the reverse strand, counting down.
TGAAAGGACAAACACCTCCATTGTGTCTGTTCTCCCTCAGCACACCTCAAAGTGTTTCTGCAGGCATCGTCTTCAAGTGAAGGCCGTGTTCCATTCATGCAGGCCTGTTTGGGGTCACATTCCACGATGCTGGTGTGTATTTGCACTTGCAGAAAAAGTGAATCAAATAGCAATTAAGAGGTCCGTCAGAGGATCAGTTTATAGGAGAAATAATCGAATGAAACCACTGGCTTGATCTCAGCCAACTTCTTTTATCAAATCACGACACACATTTGTCTCTTTGACCCACAGAGTTTCACACGTACACCTTCTGGGTCATAAACACAAGCCTGGACTTGGCCCCTCCGTGAGAGTCATTCAGAGTTTAACTTTGTCTTAACAACATCGCCGCTGTGACACAACAAGCAGACGCCACACACGCTCCAAAAACACGACGAAAGAGGTCAGCGTGTAGAAAAGAGCCGAGGGCGCGGCCACCAAAAATATTTTTACAGCAAAAACGTCAGGGAGCCGAGATTGTTAGCGTTGGATCTTTCCTGCTGTCGGGTCATTGTGTTCTCTTGTCTTGTTATGAAGGGATTGTTGTGATATTGGTTGTTAGCTCAGGCAGAAGCTTTTTGTAACAAGGAGAAACTCTTAGTGCTCAAATTGAATCATTAGCTTTGTTTTGTAAGATTTTTTTTTTTCCTCTCAAATGTCTCTCAAGTGACTCTGGTCATGGTGCAAGTCTGCCAAAAGATCCTCGTAACCTCAGTTATGCAACTAACAGCAAATATGTGCAACAGTTCCAGTTTTTATTTTTTCCATTCGATTGTAAGTAAAATATTTTTAAAACTGACATCCAGATTTAAGTCTCTTAAGGTTTTTTTGTTTCACAATTTAAAAGATAAACAGGAATTCCCCTCCAAAAAAAGTGTCTATGAAAGTCATCGGCAGCACAAAGAAAAATCGTACTATCCTGGAAAGTCGATTTAATCCGCTGTATAAAGTTACAGTAGCGCACAGCCCTCCAGCGTTTGAAAATTAAAAAAAAAAAAAAAGACATTTTATGTTCCGCTAAAGGGCTTTTTCACAAATTCGCATTTCACCCTACCACTATTCAAAGTCACCTTAAAGATTGCTCACATTGCTGAGTAAAGCGCCCGAACATCCACAATCACACACACGCACACGGCAGAGCGGTGTAGTTTACCGCGGCTAGAAACTGCTACCATCTGTGTGGCTCACTGCAGCTCGCTGAATGTCAGGAAGTGGAGCAGCTGTGGCAGAGGTTATGGATCAGACGCGCTGGGGAGAAGCACGTCGGGTAAGGAGATATTGATTTCTGTAAATTCAGCTCAGTGGGTGGATCACTGCCACAACCAGGCCTCATGAGCTATCGATCAGCTTTTATTGACGGGGAGTCAAGGTCAGTATGGATGACAAGACGAGTGTGGGGTGGTGGTGGGGGGGGTGTATCAGGCAGAGTGGACACTCCCTCGTGGCCTTAATATGAAGAAGAAAGTTTTGTAAGGACTCAAATTATTTGAACCCTCTCACCCCATCTGCTCCTAGTTGTGTTCAGCTGTAGCCCAGACGACTCCCGGCCTTATCAGTTTGGTCTCATGGTCTGAAGTCAGAGGTGCCAAGAAGAAGGCAGCAATGTGACAGTGGCCTGCTGCTGCTGCTGCTGCTGCTGCTGCTGACAAATGCATCTGCTAGACAGGAGCCAAGTAAAACAGCAGGGTCTTGTTTGATCCACTGCTGCCTGATTCTGACGCCTGCCTCACTGCCGTTGGAGCGGATCAGAACATTTCACCCTGTTCTTCTCCCCTCCAACCTTATTCATGGCTCAAGAAACCCACAGCTCTGTACTAGAAGATCATGGGCGGGTAATCGGAGATAAATCCTGATTGGGACTTGAATTGTGATCATAGTGGAGCTAAATGGTTTGTGTCTTCAAGCAATTTAGGAAAAAAAACAAAACAACAAGTAGCTTGAAGATTATAGTGAAGTATTGAAGTTCCTCTGATTTCCTAAAATAACCTGAATCCTTTAAGCAATATAGGAAATACTGCAATTAAGCAATATCCCATCCTTTAAATATGGAGCAACCAATTTGCAATGTTGCATCATGCTATGCTACTTAATGTAAAATGTACCAAATTTGTATTGAATAGATTGACAGTTGCAGCTGAAGTACAACTGAATACCAGCGCAACAATCAGGTGTAGCAGGTGTCACCCTCTCTTATGTGATTTGCTTTTCTAAATCATGAAGAATGTGATCTTAGGGCGTTTAAGTGATTTAAATAAGCAAGTCAAAGACGGTGTGGAGTCAGAGATGACTTCACCCGTCACTACACCAAATGTATTCCTTTGTGTCCTCTAGTCTTGAATGGATCTGGATGGATGGAGTTGGAGCCGTGGTTCATAAATTTGGCTATGAGCTGCTGTATCCCCCAACAGTCCCATCTGTGTTGATCATTACATAAGCATACGCACACGCACACACACACATATACACACAAGTGACAGGAGGTTTCACAGGGGTCCTGTTATCCCCCGTGTCCCTCTGGTCTCGCACCGTAGTGGTCAGGCATGAGGCAGCTGTTCTGTCTTCTCCACATTAGCCTGCACAGATCGGATAAGCCAGTGTCATAAAGCTTCCCACTCCAGTGTGTGCAGCTGTCGGGACGACTTGCCTCCAGCTGCGTTGGCACATGTGGATTCGCCTCAGGCCGTCTCAAGGTTTCCCGAAATCTGTGTGTTCATTGTGCAGCGGTGGTGAAAGGCCAGCACAGTGGAGTGTGTCTTGAGTGATGTCTGCCCTCTGAGTATCTGGACACTTGCTGCCCGGGTTCCTGCATGGCCTCAGTGCTCCAGCTACCAGTTGCTCCACTACCTTACACAGGCCGAATCTATACTCATGTTATATTTTTATATTATAGTGGCTGTTGCCCAGTGCACTGCTCTGACCTCAGACTCACCCACGGACTGTATGAGCACAGTGGAGAGACTGTTTTCCTGAGATGGCTTGTGTCCTAGCTGGGACATGGGTCATCGTCCAGGGAAATATTTTTTGACTTCCTCACCAAACTATGATCTCACCGTGGAGAATCTGGGCCCCTTCCAGACAAAAGATTGGACATATATGCTCAAGTAGGCTTTGTATCATGAAAACATAACGTTTCTGCTTCTTAAAAAAAACCAAAACCTTTCTGTTCTTCCACAGAAACTTCGCAATTTCCACAGCCTTAGCTGTCCCGGAATCACAGGTGAAGACAGGTACGAGTCAAGCCAGACCCTCGCCACTCTCAGGAGCAACGCTCAGCACAACGCTGACGACTCGTCGGCAAATGAACACAGTTTGGACGCTGATCAACCTCGGACCAAAGAGGATGAGAGCAGGAATGTGCTGTCAGACCCCACCATCGAGGAGGCAGACTGGAACTCCACAGATGGTGGCGAGGTGACACCTGGGACAACCAATGGGAAGGACAACACACCTCTGTGGGCGGGACTGTGTGGCACAAGGAAGGACGTGTATCAGCTCGGAGGCGAGCTCGACATTGAGCAAATCGAGAGGAACTGAGCTGGACTGTCTTTCTCTCGGAGGAAGCTGATTTCGGGGACTCCGACTTTATCAGCAGGTTGTGCAGTAAACAGTACTGATAGTCTTAAGGACAAAGCAAGTTGAGAGCAATCCAGTACTCGGCTGTTTTCTCAAAGAGAGCTTAAATAGGAGCTTATACGATCATTTTTTTTGGGACTTTGTGTTGTCGGCTGTTCCCCAATACGTGGTATGTTGGGGAAGTCTTGGGAGAAGGTGGAATTCGAGAGGAGGGATTCAGGTGGGCATAAGAGAACTGATGCTTCTATAAATGAAATACTAATGTTGGCTCAGAGACTGGGGTCTTTAACATTTCTTTGTAACCCTGATTACCTTCGTTGTACTCCACGGGGAGAGAATTCACAGCAGGTTTGTACAAATTCTCTGTACTAGGATGCGTCTGACGTTCTTCAGCAGTACACGGGTACACGAAGGACAGAAGTGGTGACTACTTGGAGACCTACCTTTAGTTTGACCCAACCTTTTACGTCAAAGAGCTTAACATTTCACACCGTAACATCCGGCTTATCTCTGAGATCTATGCTCCTGTTTGTTTGAGTGAAACTTTATGATGCTAATAGCATTAAATGATTTGTAACTACAAAGTTATGTAAAACATGAGCATATTTCTATACAAATAAACACTGTTTTAAATGTGTCGTTTGGAAATGAATTATTTGTGTTGTTACAAAGCTGCACGGTGGCGCAGTGGTCATTACTGTGGCCTCACAGCAAGAAGGTTCCGGGTTCGAGTCCCGGCTCGGGCACGGGATCTTTCTGTGTGGAGTCTCCATGTTCTCCCCGTGTCTGCGTGGGTTCTCTCCGGGTACTCCGGCTTCCTCCCACCGTCCAAAGACATGCAATTTGGGGACGAGGCTGATTGATACTCTAAATTGACCGTAGGTATGAATGTGAGTGTGAATGGTTGTTCGTCTCTGTATGTTGGCCCTGCGATGGACTGGCGACCTGTCCAGGGTGAACCCCGCCTCTCGCCCGTAGATGCTGGGATAGGCTCCAGCCCCCCCGCGACCCTTAATGTGTAGGAATAAGCGGAAAGATGATGATGGATGGATGTGTTGTTACAAAGTCTAGCATCGTGGATGTAACTTTACTAGGAAGAGACAGTCAACATCGTGCTTGTCGATTAAGTACTTCTTGAACCACGAAGACATTTTCCTATCTTGCAGAAAGAGCCAGCTACATATATCTAGCATGAAGCTAACGGTGACGGACGGCTAACAACATTGAGTTATCAACACCATTAACAACAATAAAAAGCAAAACTGGCCAACAAAAAACAGTTTACAAACTCTACAGCACATTGTGTGGTTTAATCTATATATTCTTAATCCAACTATACACTCAGTAACTAACAAACAACGTGATGTGAGCTGAAGACAGAATATCTCCTCCAGTTTGAGTGCACTGAGTTTAACCAACTGAACTGGAAGCGCTATAGTTTGATGTCATCGAGGGACATCCAGGTCGCCACACAAACAAAGTTGAACAGAAATCCTCAGTTCTTGTCTGTGACCAAATGTGAGATGGATCTTAAATTCATCAAAGTGGACAGCCTGCTGAACGCCGGCCTTCTAGTTTTTTTTACGTAATCCTGCTAACTGACAGACGAGCGCCACCAAAAACAACTTCATCGGTGGGGGCACAAACCAGAGAGGTGCTCTGTCGGACACTTTTCCGCCATGGCCAATGTAAATATAATGCAGGTTATTTTTTTCCGCCCTAAAATGAACAGGTTGGTCTCTGAACCATGCTACACCCCCTCAACTGAGTTTTGGAAAAATGAGGCTGTTAGTTTTTATGTAATCAAACCACAAAGTAGTAAAACGCTGTAAACTGTGATGCACTAGCCTGAAAAGTATCCAACACTGTAACTTACTTCAGCTGTAATGTTAGTACACGTGCAAATACTGCACGCATTCCGTAATAATCATCACTAATAGGACAAGTAGGCATCATTTGAAGCAGGAATTTTTTATTTATTTTTTATATGAACTAAAAAACTCTCGGTAAGTTAATCCCCCACCACTGGCATGAACGGAGAACCCACAACAGCAGGGTCATTGTTGGCCATGTCTTTAATGCAACAATGCAGACCGACCCAATTAAGTCGCAGGGAAAGACAACCTTCAGCTGTAGTAGTGGTACTACTGATGAGCCTGTGTTTGTGTGCTGAAGCGGGGAGGAGGGAGGATGCCAGGCAGGGGCTGGGAAGTCCGGTCCCTTCTTCTTCTTCTATTTTTTCTATTTCTTTTTTTCTTGATGACGGGTGGAGTGGTGGGGCTGAGCGGCGGTTCACCCCAGAGACCTCCCTCCCTCCCTGCGTTGGGAAACAAAAGGGGCTTTTTCTCTGAGGAGCACAGTGACGTGTGAGGCGGCTGTGAATGTGGGCCATGTGTCAGGGCTGCTGCTGCTGCCGCTGCTGCTCGGTTTGTCTGCCTCCCCTCCCCAACTCTGGCGCCTGTGCAAACCTCCAGAATTATACCGTTGTAAACTTTGATTCACTGCTTTGCTACAACTGCACGCCAATTCTGGATGTTCACGCTTAAGCTGGTCCGTGTACATCTGTCAAAACGCTGCAGAGAAGGAAAGCCACCTCAGTAAGGAGTCATTCAAAGATTCCTTGACGGCTTCCATGTTTAAATACTACTCAAAACTACATGGTTATTGCATACTCAAGCAATGGATTGGATTACCATGATGTTGCATGAGAATCTTTATGCTTGTACAGTGAGGTCATAATCACACAGTCACAGAGTGGACTGTGGCACATGGGAGTCGCTTCTTTTCACTGATTAAGCCCTTTTCGGGTAATGACTCAAGAGGGGTAAACAAAGCCCTTGTAAACTTGCTGTGCGGTGGACTAAGGACACCAGAAACCCGGCCCTTCGTCAGAACAGTTAGAGAAGGGAAAGGAGACTGTGTTGTGGAGAGAAGACAGGAGCTCAACAAGAATGGTGTCTTGCAGTGTTCTGGTCCACAAACTCCCGCCGGCACTGTTAAAACAAGGTGGCGGTAGCTTTTGAAGTGTTTTATGAGGGTTAAGCAAAGTGTTATCTGCTCTTATGATCATTTTTCATCACACTTTATTCATTATTCGCTCACTTTAGTTATTGTATATCAACAGGTCTCTCATTCACTTATCAAATATCACCGAAAAGATCTCAACATCCCCATTAAATTACCAAAAAGTCAGCTCTGATTCTTGGTTTTGGTGCTTGTCGGCTGCTCTATGGCCACAGTAAAAGCTAATTTAGCAGTACTCAAGCTGGTGTTGACACAAGTTTAAAGGAACACACCAACTTTTCGGGAAATAGTTGCCATTCCCCTTTGTTGTACTTCAATCCCGATATTTCACCACAAGCTTTGCGTGTGATACAAATGACGTAAAAGTTCTATCCTTGTTCGGTTTGTGCGGATGCATCCACAAGGGAGAGATGTATCAAGCTTGCGTAAGGCTCCATGTAGTTCGAAGTTACTGGGTCCAGAGGGAGTCGTGTCATTAGGGAGCTGCAGTTGTGAGAGCACTCCTGCTGAATTGTTTGGCCCCTACAGAAGGAAACTGGACCCCTCCACCGGAGAGAGACAGGCAGCCTTAAAACTGAGGTCAGCTGCAAGCCTTCAGACGTTCGGCAGAGCAGGACAGTTAGTTTACACTGCAGGGTGACAAACGACCACCTTTTGGATTGAACACACGCTCACACACGGTATGACATCATAGGGTCATGCTTTGTGTTTGGTGAGCCATGACTCTGAGGCCTTAGTGGACATTTGGTCACGTCCGCAGATTGGGGGGGGGGGGGAATCAGTCAACATGTTAGTAAAGAACTTCTGAACTGAGACGCATCTTGGACTGCTTGTACAGAGAGAAAGGAAGGGGTGGGGTCAATAGATGGGAAGGGAGGAAATTCAGGCTCTAAACCTGATGTTTCACATTGCCAGTTGTGAGCTGCCGGGATGGCTGCATGCAGGCAGGGGAGAGTGATGAAATGTGAGGAAACCATGTGGCCTGGCAGAGAGAAAAGAGCAAGAGGCTCCACGAGGACGGGCACGCCGTGCACTGAAGGGAGGGGACAAATAAATGTCTGCTGTCAAAACAAGCACACGTTTCCATGGATAACCTCGCATTTGGAGCTGCAGGTGTGCTGCGTTTAGCTGACACGCCGTTTCCTGTCGAACAGGAAGAGCCAAATGAGCTGAGATGGTTGAAGGTAACATACAGCTGGCAGTTGTTAAAGTGGGTAAATGTGTTACAAGAGCAGCAGTGTGTGAGCTGGGTAAGTGGAGCTGATTCGAAATAGATGACATAAAAAAGGTATATGAACGTTGGCTCAGAGACTCGCCGCTGCAGCAGTGAGTGTATAAACTCTCAAGGGTTCTCATTCCTGAAAAAAAAAAAAGTCTTTGGTAATCATCCCACATATAGAGGGGAAATGAATCATTAACAATCTATATTTTCCAAATTTTCTTTAAAAAAAAGAAGAAAAAACGAAGGTGTCACATTCAAAAATGCAGCAAAAAAAACAACAAATCAGCAACTTTGTCCTCATGAGGCCTGTGAGAGCTAAGAAGCACAGCCTCCTCTTCCTCCTGCTGCAAAGCTCTGTGTCCCAGAGGTGTCAATCAAACGAAGATGAAAATGAGATCATCAGCTTAATGACTTGAGGTTGTAGAGAGAGGCAGAGAAGAAGAAGAGGAGGAAGAGGAAGAAGGCGAGGGTGGGGTTACTCTCAGCAGTCATAGTTGTGTTCCGGTGTGACTGCAGAAGCAACACTTCGCCGGCTGAAGCGCGCCACAAATCACCGAGGTTTCTGACAGGAATAACCTCAAAGGTCAAAGAGAGGAGTTCACAGCTACACGCGCCACTTTGATGGATTAATTGTCGGTCGTTCATCATTTAAAAGGTGTCGAAAAAAACACCTCCAAGCGCAAAAAAAAAAGAGTAAAAAAAAAAATTGCTTCTTTTGGTCACGTTGAACTTGACCTTTAACTCTTAGAGCACAAAAATCAAAATGTGATTTTACCCAATTTGAAGAAATCCTTCAAGGCGTGACTGAGGTACTGCGTAGACGGGAGCAGGACCTGCGGACGTCCTACTTCCAGACAACCTGAAAACATTCATGCACTGGCGTGGAGGCATGAAATAGCTGTCAACAGCTCCAGTCAGTCGAGTTGTTGTAAGTGTGTTGATGCTGTCCTGCAGCAGAGCAGTCAAACATGCCCAGACGTGTCTGTTGAAATGAGGTCATCTCTATTATTTGAAAGGTAATCTTGCTCCTGCAGTCACAAGGACAGAATCAATAAGCTGCACTCCACCAGGAATATATTACTGTTTAGACATCACGGCCGCCTGCAGACGTAAACTACAGCTAATTTGTAACTTGTGTGAAACGAGCGTTTGACCTCTGCTTGGCCCGTGAGGTGTGGTTATCAACTGGCGAGCTCTGGAGCGTGCGTGAGGGACGATGACCTTGCCCAGAGGAGGTGGAGAATCCCTCAGAATTATTGCATGCGCTGGAAAAATTGATTTAATTTGAAAAAAAACCCCAAAAAAGTCAGGTTTAATCGCACAATACAAAGCCAGCAGGCAAGTAACGTAATGGACCAAACATTGAGTCAAACAGTGTAAAAAAAAAAAAAAAAAAGGTGTTAGAAAACTGCCTACCAGCTGCTAATACTTTGCAGTGTACATTAATATTTATTCCCCAATCAAATAAGAAAAAAAAAAAAAAAAAGGAGTGGTGCTGGTAGAGTTTCATAACACATAGCATTTCATTACCTTTAATTGCCCAATAACATTCAAGCTTGTGTCAGCTAACGGTGAAGTGAACCAGAAAGCCCTCAATTACTGACTTGGCAATGGGCTTTTGTTCTTGCTGAATCTATTTGGTACACTGAAACCTTGGGGGCAAGCGATGGAGAATCATTTGTTTTACACCCCACTTCCAGAAGGCCTCAATGATCCAGCTGGCACAGCCAGGCCCAATAACCATTTTCTCTCCGCCCTCCCATTGTTTTATTTAGCTTCACTGTCGACGCTGAAGTGAATGTTAATGCGCAGTTAATGATGTAACAATGACACGACCGTCTCCAACAGAGCTTACTGTGTGACATAAACACAGATAAGCAGCTGCAGATTTGTGATGCTCCACTCTGATGACGGAAAGCTCATTTAATGTTTGTTTACAGACGAGGGGCGGAAATGGGACGGCGGCGATTCATCACACCAGGCTCAGTTCTGCATTCAACATCTCTCACACCAGCTCACTTCCCATTTACGGAGTTCTGTTTATTGTAAAACAAAAGCTGCAATGATGTAAACTCCGCTTAAAGATGAGGGCGGGGAAAGAAGTTCCCCCATTGCTCTGAGACCTCGAGTCCTTTTATTTTAAAAAAAAACAACAACAACAACTTAGATGACAAAGGCTTAAAGGCTTAGATTGGTGAAACAATAGGGATGGGAACCAAGAGCTGGTTCAAGATGGGAACTGGTTCTAAAATGTTCAGATCCATGAGAATGGTGAGCCATCACTTCCTCTTCTTGACACCAGTGTGGTTTTCTCACACTCATGCATTGTAAAACAATGGGCTCTGATTTGTGGAAATTTCTTGCGAAAAAATTCGGGGCTTTGTTAACCCTTTATTTAGTCTTACAGACAGGAAGCAAAGCCTTGTAACTCCTTGCCCCTGACATCTATTGTTCTTGTATTATAAATGTCTTTGCAGGTCACTGGTTTGGGCCCAGGAGTTATGCCTGAAATTAAACTGGGGCGGCAGGGGGGCGGCAATGTGTCTGACCCATACAGAGCCACTGTAGGACAAAAAAAAAAAAAAAAGATGAGGTGGGGGACGCACTTCAGAGTTTTTAAACTCACTTAAGTTGCTGGCAGACACAACTTGTGGCACGAGCGCAACTTCGTCTGGAGCAAATATGACATCGATGTCGGTTGAAACGTCTGTCAAAACTATAATTTCACCAAAAGAATGGAAAGAAATAATAACTTCGCAACGAATTTCAGGACCGCCGTTTATTTGACACGTTGCTTCCGTACCGAACATCAATCACATCCACTCCAGAAGTTAGAAGAAAGATTCTTTTAATTGACTGTCGCTAGCGGCTTTCAATCACTTTCAAAAAGCGTTGTGATTCATTAACATGCTGCAAATGTTACTAGCCAGCCATCGTGAAAAAAGGTCACACAGGCCAACTTTTCTTCCTCCCAAATTGATCAGGAATAGATGGATAAGCAGAATGAAGTATGACACTGGTTATCAGCAACATCTAATCAATTTTTTGTTTTATTTCAAGTCATCAAAATCACTCTAGGTATCAGTTGTGCATTTCCTGTTTGACGACAGTCTGTCTTCATAATCAGTAGCTCCCTAAAGAATCCGACTGCGTAACACTAGAACGGAGTCTGCAGACATAACTTATACCCGTCTGTCACTCAGCAGCTGGTTGCAGGCACATTCATGTCTGCTGGAGGTATCTCATCTATGTCAATCACGTGCAGACAAACTCACAGCGGACCCCTACAGAGGCAGCTGGCTAGAAAATCACCCTAAAATGATTGACAGTTGCAGGATTAGGTTTTCTTTTAACACGTTAATTGAAATATCTTCATCGGTTTACTCTCACCATTAAAAAAAAAAAAGTAAAAATACTGGCTTGAACTACGAGACGGATCACCAAGTGTCTCAGCGCCCCGCCTGACTGAGGATCACCTCCACGGCCCGGGCCAGGTTGTCTACAGTGCCGTCGGCAGTCACCGTTGGGTGCCTCTCGTCGCTGGGCCTGAGGAAGGAGAAGGAAATGGCTTTGGGACAAGCAGCAAGAGGAACAAACCGGAACAAACAAAAGGGCTGATTAACAAGAAAGACCAGCAGAGGGGCCAGCGCCAACGCGAACAAGAGAACAAGGTTCGAAGAGGATTCAGGAGAGCAGAACCGCGCAGAACCAGTATGGAGCTTGTCTAGCTGAAGGGGAGGTGATGTGGTAAATCGGCTCTGTGCCCCAGAGCGATCATAAGAGCTCACTTATGATCAAGTTTAGAACTAAATAGGGTTTGCAGTGTTTCTGCTGTGTCGCTATCTCCACACTGAAAGGTGTCTGTGCAGCTGATTGCCGAGAGAACCCTGTGGGCAAAGCTCATGTTCTCAGCCTCTTTCACCAACTGTCACACAGTGTTCCAAACTTTTTTCTTTCTTTAAAAATAAAATATCCGCAGGCAACTTAAACAGACAAAAGAGGTGGCTTACAGGAAAAAAAAAAGGAGAGAAGAAGCTAATCCTAAAAATACCTGATTCTAAACATAAAAAGAATGAGAATAATTCAGTGACTCATGCCAGTGGTGTCTAACCTGGGGGTTTGTAACATAATTAATAATGTAGGGGGAAAAAAAAGTATTTTTACCTCCACTAATGGGTCATTTTTTTAATTGTGTACTTGTTTGCCTGTCAAAAGCATAACACAAAACCAGCGAGGAAGGTTTTAGAGGAGGGGTGTGGTGTGGGTGAAAGGAGAACCCATTCAATTTTGGGGGCAGATTAGTCATTGCTCTATCAGCTGGCCTCCTCGTGGGCCGACTGGATCCGTGTCAGATTTGGTCAGAAACTCCTTGAGAACTTGGTGAAGACCGCGAGTTTCGGTTAAACCGTGTTAACTGTGGCGAGGTGGACAATATTGATCGGTCATAAATCTCACACGCTGACAAGCTGAAGGTAAGTCATGGTCATGCACGTCGTCTTACAGGCATCTGTGTTTACGTGATGCATGGCGCCATCGTGTATGTTCCCCAGCACCACCTAATGGATGCAAGAAGTATTTGCTCTACAGTGCGAGCCTTAGTCTGTTCCTTCATGCAAAAATCTTAAAAAGTTCAAGGTTCACCCCCCCCAGATCAGTCACATACCCCGCCCCCCCAACCCCCCCGCCCCAGGTGCAAGGGTCTAAGCAGAAATACCAGCAGCTGAAAGTTGTCCTCAGTGGAGGCTCACTGAATGCTTTCCAGCTAACTGCTAACTGATCACTCTCCTGATGTTGGAGGTTCATAAGCCACAACATGTCTGGTTGAAGACTTTGTGTTTACAACATGATGTACAAGGATAAAACGGGTAGTTTTAAAAAAGTACTAGCTTCAGCGAGTGTAAACACCAGAGGAACCCCTCACCAAGGCTATAATCACCATCTTGTTTCAGTTCCTATACGGAGGAAAATTAGGCATCTGCCCCCGGCTGCTGCCATGCCTGGCTCCAGGCCCAGCGATGGCTGTAGATATGGCTGTTTAATCAGCTGGTAGGGGAAATGTGATCCATTTAGCGTGGCAGCAGGCCCAGGCCACTATGCAGGACTCTTTTCCTCCACATCACATCAAAAGATGGAGACGCCCCCCTTCATTCATCTGCATGACTGCCCAGGACTCTTGCTCATTTATGAAGTGGTGCCTATAGACTCCCCTCCTCTCCCAGCCTGCCTTGACCAGGCTGTGTGTGCTGCCTCTGTTCCCAAGTCACAGGTTGGAGCACCAGATGGGGAGTCTTTGTCCAGCTCGGAGTGTGCTGCACACACCACCATTAATCCTGCCCTCAGAGAGCAGAGGACCATGACAAATATTTGTGAGCAGCAGAAATAAGAGGCCGGTGCGGGGGTGAGGAGAGGTGGTGAATACTGAAGCTGCCGTGAATGCAGGGAAGTGGTGCCATGTGTTTATGCACGTCTGTCAGCCGTCAGTGTTCGGGTTATGTGAGCTGGTCTGCTAATGGTCGTGGTGTTGTGTCTCCTGTGTGTGCTGGATTACTCCCTCACCCTCGAAAACCCCAGTTCACACACACATGCAGGCAGGCGTGAATACAGGAGCCGGTCGGCCACATCACGGCTCAGTTCAGGCAACGCGCTCACCTCAACCTGAAGCTTTAAGTCTCCCACCTTATAGCTATGCATGTGTGCATTCGTATTCATTTTGCAGCTTTCCTCTCACCGCCATGAATAATGTAGCAGTAACCAGGTCAATGTGACCATGCAAAATTCAACACAATGCAGCTAGTGTTACCATGAGGTAATGTGTGGTGTGTCCTTCAGGTCAATGCAATATCAATACATGTGAGGAGATAGATGTAGTTTAAATGACATCGCACGACCTTCGCATGGCGGTGAGGTCAGCCGTGAGGTAGGAGGCAGGAAGCAGCCAAGAAGTTAGTTGAACACAGTTGCTATCGAGTTGGAGAAACATCGAGGTCAACAGGAAGTTAGTAAACTCCAGCTGGAAGGCTAGAGAAGCGACACGGTAGTTTAAGCTGGTGCCTCGTGACGCTACTAATCACAGCCGACGTCGAAAAAGAGGAGGATCAAGATCCTGAACGTTATCTGTTTGATGAATTTTGACAAAGATTAGGTTGCACTTCCCGCCCACTACCATTCATCACGCTAAGCTAACCAACAGTCAGCTGATGTGACAGCACACTCAGAGGAGAGAAAAGTGTCCATCACCCTGTCTGGCTCTAGGGACGACGATAAATAACTGTAGTTCCCAAAATAAAGTTGGTGTGTTCCTTTGAGTTAGCTTACATCCATTCTAGCCCACAATCTACAACACACTGTAGACCGTGAAGGAGTTCATTTCAAATTACTAAGTATATCTCCTTTTTAGCTGGGTTTGGAAGTTCTCACATCCAGAGAAAAACATTCTGTCTTCACATAGAAACTTTTTGTTGTTGTTGTTACACAGGAGCACGGCTGATAAGTTGAGCTTTGCATCACTGCGTAACTACAATGACCCGAGGCTTAGAATTAGCGAAAACAATTTGATTGACCACCAGAGGAACAGGAGGACCCCTCTCTTGGTTTTCCTTCAAGGGAGAAGAAGTTAAGAGGGTGGATTCATACATGTAGCTTGAAGTCAAAATCAATAAAAGAAAATTAACTGGGCCCACAACACTGAAGCTCTCTGTTCTTCCTGAGGAGACTACCGACAGTGTGACTTGATTCAGATAGAACACAACATTCAGTCAGCTAGCTGTTACAGACGACAATGCTTCAATTATTGACGTTGCTCCAAAGAAGCTTCTACAACAACGTGGTACACAACCTGGCAGCACCTACATAGAATCAACAGTTTCAAGTTTGGCAATCAAGCTTAGCTAAAAAGCTTCAAGCTAATTTATCTGAACAAGAGCTAAATTTGGTCAAATTGCCCAGAAAAGTGTTTATGTTGTTGTTGTTTTGTTTGTATAACATTCTCGTGTCACTAGGTGACCTTTTGGATAAAAAGATGTCAACACTATCAATTTGATCATGTTACACTATTCGTGTGAAAGGTTGCCTTAATCAACCGTTTAATTTTGGCGTTATAAAAACTTGTTTTTGAGGTCACAATGACAGTGACTTGTGACCTCAGAGATGAAATCAATTCAGCTGAAGTGGCCGTTGATGCCAATCAGTCAGTATTTCCTCCTGGGGTGTCCTTGAAATATTACATTAAAAATGAGGACAGGCAACCTGAAAAAATAAAAACAAACTAGAAATACCGCAGTGCAGTTTTATGCCTCTACAATGTGTGTCTAATTTGAATAATAAATGTACGAGGAAAACCTTTAGTTTTACATCAGTTATAAAGGACTGAACAAAAATGATTAGCAGAAAATAATATAATAATTACCAGGGGGTAGCCCTTGACTTTATATATGTATATATATATATATATATATATATATATATATATATATATATATATATATATATATAGTTCTTCAAGTAGTTCCTATCATACCCCCGCTCCAGAAAGTGAGGAATACGCCCCCTAATCCCACTACAAAAGCTCCAACATGACAGTTGTGCACCATGAGGGTCTGGACAGCAGAGGATGGATATCATGTTTATAACACTCAGGCAGTAGAGGATTAGGCCATCTTGGAAAGTGTCATATGGATAGATATATAACACGATACTTGGCTCTATAAAAGATGAAGTATTTTATAAGGTCAGACTGTGTCCCCATGAAATGAAAGTGGATACGAATGACTCACACAGTAAGTGTACTTGGGAGGGGGGGGTGTCGGCTGGACAGTCCAAGCCCCGTGAAATTTAAAATATAAAAAAACAAAAAAAACAAACAACCTACACATTATTGGGCTCCATTTCCTATTATGCTCAGTCGCTTGTGGCACCATAGAATCGATGGAGGTTTCTCCCCTACATCAGGATTTGAGGCGGCCGACCATAGGACGAAGCGCACAACCGTTCCTGCCGGGCAATGTCTAACACTCACACGTGTGTACAGAAGGAAACCGGAGTGTTGCATACTCATGATTTTGATTTCAACTTCTTCCAAACCCCACCCCCCCACCACCACCTTTGCTGATCATGCTTCTCGTTTGACAGATAAAGCAGATAAGGTGTACATGAGGGCAGGGATGAAAAGTTCAACCTGAACCAAAAGGTACGTGACCCTCAGAGCGATGTTTTCCTCTAAAAGACCGCGACAGTAGCTTATTTGGAAAACCGGCATCAGTTTTGTTTCCCTGCAGCTGGAAGTCAACACATCTACAACTATCTGGTTTACAGGAAACTTGAGTGTGACCTTAACAAGCAGTTGTTGACAGTGTAGATCATTTACTGTAAACTCTTAAGCGAAAACAGGAACTCTAAACACCTCTTCAAAGATGGTTCTTATTAGCTTGAGGTTTGTATTTGTGAGCAACAAAAGATTTCTGCCATCGGCCTGAGCGACTACAGCAAGTCCCAATCTGTGAGGAGGAGGTACGACATGTGCGACACAGACAGACGGCATTAAAGAAGGCTAACAAACATGGGCTAATGCAGGGATGCACTTATTGAAATCTTCATTGTTGCTGAACGTGTTTACACGGGCGGCAATAATCCGATTAGCTTTACACGTAAACACTCGCCGGAATCTAGAATGCCAACAGTTTGGGGCTGTCCCGAAATTTTTGCTAGATTACACTTATATACTTGGCTACTTGGCATTCATGTTTGTTTGGATTATTTGTGAGAGCCCTAAATGTGTTTTTCCAGTCATTTGAATTTTTACCACACCTGAGCGTTTGTTTTTTTTGGCCAAGTGTACGAACCACAATACACCTTGTTGGTCAAGTTTTATGAGTCAAAAAAGATGCGGCAATCGACACAATTTGCGTTGCACATTTAAGTTAAAAGAGGAAGAATTTTTTAAAAAGTAAGAATGTGGCAATAATCAAGAGGATCTGGTGCAGAGAAGACAAAATTTGGAAGTTATTTATTTTATTTCCTCTGAGGGAAGTTAATTGCAAAGTATCCAAAATATCCTGCACAAAATAAAAAAAAAGAAAAAAACACGACATTTTCATACAGAACAATATCAGTAACTGATAACACTGCATGCACATGGAAGTTTGTTCTCAGGTGTGCTCAGCAAAGTGTGGCGGAACGGGATTCGTGATTAAAAGCACTTTAATAATGCGCCTGAGGACAATTAAGCTACGCTGCAACCTTTGCGTGTTTTTATTGTCGTGTTGCATCTTCCGTGTAAAAACCTTCCACCTACGAAGACATGAAAACTTAACAGCAACTGGGTTTGCAGCGTAGACTCTCAGGAGCGCTACGACAATGCTGAGAGAGAAACTGTAAGCCTGCAAGCGAGAGACGGAAAAACACTTAACCCACGACATTTTGTAGAAGTACCTTTATGTTTCTGGTGAAGGCCATGCTCACGCTAAGTAAGCGTAACCTGAAAAGGAACCACAGACTGATGATAAATGTAGCCTTTATGTGCAGCCAAGCCTTGTGGGTGACATAGGATCCTGAGAGAAGACAAAGCTTTCTCTCCCTGCCCCCAGAGGGCGAAGGGAAGGTAGCCACTTTGTCATGTTCCAGGAGTCTTTGGCCTTTAAGTGTGAGAATGTGATCACAGTTTGACTGGCTTTTCTAAATAAAACCTCATGGGAGTGATTGATGAGGGGAAGAAATAAAGGAGAACCAGTAGAGACGTAACAGCCTGCTTTTAGAATCGCCTACGTTCTTGTTTCTCCTCCAGTCGATATTTACGAAACCCCCAACGAGGCGCAGATAACTCCCTTGAAATAATACAGCTGCAGAGTCCTGTGAGAAGACGTGAACTGTGGAAACCACCATGTTACCAGCATGTTATGGCAACAGAGATGACAGATGCTAAACCGGAGCACTCACATCCTCTCGCTGAGTTTGTGGCCGCGTGCGTACTCATGCAGCCACTGTTGCTTTTTAAAGTAAAAAGACTGTATAGTGTCAAGTAATGATCATCAAACAGCTGCAGTATGGTTTAAACACTTCACACAGATTAACGTTTTTTTCCGATGAAGGACAAAAAAAATGAATAAAAGCAGGGGGGAATCCCTTGTTGCAGGGTGAAGAGCCACTAGATTTTTTTTCCGTCCTGAAACTCTTACAGATACAGAGAGAGAGAATTTCCCGAACTGTTAAAATCACCCACTGGAAACTTTCTAGCCGTCCCACAACAAACCCAGCGATTAGAACAGGATATAAACCAGACACCTTCTCTTTTTTTTCTCTGAGACATAAAAACAGTGCGGCAGGTTATTTTTTAAAAATATATCTCATTAAACTGCAATAGAATCAGATTTTTAAAGTGGTAATCTTAGCCAGCCATAAGCCGTTTATTTCCAAAGCACAGAAGAGTTTTAATTAGTGGTCAATATTTCTGTCAATTATCGACTTTCATCGGTACAAAGAGTTGGACTCATTTTCATACAGCAGCTTCCTACCTAAGTGGCTCTCAAAGCGTTTTACAGTGTCATTTCATTCACACACACACACAAAAAAACACTGACGGTGGAGGCTGCCACGCAAGGTGCCACCCTACTTATCAGGAGCAATTAAGGGTTCAGTATCTTGCTCAAGGACACTTCGACACAGTCACCAAGGGAAGTGAGGATCGAACCAGCGACCCTTCGGTTGCTAGGCGGCCACTCTACCTCTGGCTTCCTTTTATACACTGCCAAACACTTATGATTGGATAATTAAAAAATGTAGAGGAAGCAGACATATTGGCGAATCTACTCCAACTACTACCCCTCCACTCCTCCTACAACTCAAGGGTCCTTGTGCTTTAATGTTTGTGAATGTAATGCCTTCTTCTCACCAAAGCATTCGTAATTTTGCCTTAACTTTGACTCCTTTGACCTCCGGGTTCCAAACTGCCGCAGGACCTGTGGAACATGTACAGAACTCCGAGGTACAACCAATGATTTACAAAAAAAACCCCTTATGATTTCAGACTAACATGTCAACAGAGATTTTTTTTTTTCTTTTTTCTGTAAGGCCTGAACAACGTCAACCTGCTTTATCAACTAGCATGGAGAAGCTCTGAGGGGGAAAAAAAAAAAATTACTGTCTGGACCCCTGGAAAATGCAGACAAAAGAAGCAGACAATGACATCGGAACTGATCATTTGAAATTCAACTTTTTAGACTAACACAATAAAAACTTCATGTAAACTTACGATGGGATCCCCCTCTTAGATTTTCAGACATTAAGAAAAAAAGAGCACATGTTAGAAACACATAGTATATCTGCTAAAAATGCAAAAAAAAAAAAAAAAAAAAGTCAAAACCACTGGTGTGGTCAGGTAACTTCACACCAGATTTCACTGAGGGAATGTTTTTGCTGCACGGACAGATAGTCCCCCGGCTTTGATCACATCTAGGTGTGGTCAAGTGCGGTCTGTTCCACGACCAATTGTGATGTACATTACTGCAGCACCGTGTGTGGAACCAGAATGTGGTGCGACCACTAGCTGGCAGAACAAGCAAGATAAATTGTCTGGGTGCAATTACTCCACATTAAGTTTTTGGAAAATGGAGGCCCATAGCCACACCGTCCTTTATGTATTGAGATGTCAAAATATTCTGAGCCTTCACACAGAAAAACTCATGGAAACTTTGGTACGCTGCTTTTTTTTGTTGTTGTTGTTGTTATTGAAGAAGTTATCCAAAAGTGCATTTGCCAAACCACCCACATAGTTTTCCTTCTCAACTCTTAAACAGTGAAATACTGTTTAAAAACTCTATGTGATGGCTTAAATAAACTCTCAATAATAATGCGCACTGAGAGGAACACACCCACTACAACTGTGTTTGGTCAGATGTGCAGTTGGTTGTTTTTTGTTTTGCTTGTTTTTTTGCCTAAATGGCCACATGAGGCATTGCACAAGCATGGGTTTCTTTTAATCAGACAAGCTTGTCCAAAATAAAAAAAAGAATATTAGAAGAGGAAATTACTTCAAATCAAAAAGTGTAATATGTGCTTCAGGTTAAGTGCTCCACCCCTCATGCGGAGCAGCGAGCTCTTCCAAACATGGCTACCCGAACCTCTGAATAAATCCAAGTATCACAGCAGCTTAACTGCTCGAACATCGAGCAGCATGAATTAAAAACAGATACTGCGTGTCAGTGCACCTTGGAAGAGCAATCCTTTCGCCGTCGCTCATTCCAAAGTTTTTGTGGTGAGTTTTTTCCTTGTACAAATCAAGGGTGTAGGCTTTAGGGGGGTTGTAAGGCTGCACAGATTGTTAAATTCCCCGGGTCCCCTTTGTGATTTGTGATTTTGGGCTGTATGACCTGTGAGGACAACGTGGCATCAGGAATGTGTGTGTGTGTGTGTGTGTGTGTGTGTGTGCTGTATGGATATGAAGGTGAATAAAACAGTCATACCTAATAGAATTCTTTAATTTAGTTTAGAGAGCCAACATTTTCCTGTGAGCAAACACTTGGCTACAACAAAAGAAACTGCCTTTTAATTAGCGATAGGATATCGCACGTGAACTAATGTCAACAACAACCGCAATGCTAACTGTTCTCTCGCTCTTAAAAAAACAACAACAACAACAACAACAAAAAGGCGAGGTTGAATTTCGTTTTTCAACCAGGTGGTGAGGGCCAGAACCACAGCGAGGTTGAGGCAGGAGATGCTCCAGCTGTTTAAAAAAAAATAAAATAAAAAACATCTAAAAAAATCAAGCTAAGCACCAGGTGGGTGGCCATCTGCCTCGACCAGGCAAGCAAACATCCAAAAACAAAAGATCTAGACGATGGCGAGGTGTCACGGCAGTTTTTGATCGTGTTGCACAGTTAACGTGTGTCTGCGAGTAGGTAAAAACTTCATCATTGTCTCTACTTTATTTTCATTTCACAAAAATGTCATAATTTCTCCTTAGAAATGTTGAATCCATGTACTAGGATTAGACAAGCATTTAACTGGAGGCAACTGTGCAGTGCTGTGATTAATGCTGATTTATTGTCATGTTTTGTAATTGTTTACACCAATTGTGCACCACACTGAGAAAGAATTTCCCTACGGAGGTTATAAAGTTACTAAGTGAGAAGAATGACTAAGACCGGAGAGCTCATCACGCAAGACGGCAAATGCAGCCAAAAATCATTACTTGGCAAACGCTTGATGATGGTAAATAACTTGTTCCATACATCAACAGCAGCCTAGCTGACCACATTTTGAAGAAAGGTCCACAATGCCTCCTCTTGTGATGCAAGCTCATCAATTTCTTTTTAAAAACATTCTGGAGGCCACGTAGAAGAGCTGAGAGCACCCTGTTTTTCATATGATCATCACTAATCTGAACCCTGGGAGGAGGGAACAAGACACAGAGAACAGGGAGGTCTTATCTCAAGGAAACCACAAAATAAACTGTCAAGAGTACTCAGAATTCGTCAAAAACCTTCCCACCCATTCAACTGTACAGTGAATTTTAAATTTTGCTCCTCCGGGAGATGAGACAAATGACAAGAAATCTGTCCCTGTCGAAGTAATAAATTAAACTAGGATCCCAGGTGGTCCTCCCTGGTGTGCACGTGGTGTAAGAATGCTTCAAGTAAATGCTAATGAATGCTAACCTACTGCTGCCATGTATGTTGTCTTTTGTGGGCTCATGAAACTGAAGGTAAATTTCCACATGAAAATGAAAAACAACATATTCATATTTGTATTTAGTGCCACAAGGCACAGCTGGATAGTCGTCACCTCGAGTTAATGACACATCATCACACAGCTATCCTCTTCGGCTCCGTGCGAACCAGACATAAACTCCCTCTTTTCATCAGCGTGTCTATTATCTTACTGTGCGTGAGTGTTTTGTTTGTTGCTGTTAAGGGACTGCTGAGTCACCTGCTTCTGCTACTGAAAATGTAAACACATGTAAGGTAGCAGCCACATTATTTATATATATATATATATATATATATATTTTTTTTTATATATATATATGTATATATTTATATATTTTTATATATATATATATATATACACACACACACACACATATATATTATATGTATACATATATATGCATATATATACATATATATATATATACACATATATACACACACACACACATATATATTATATGTATACATATATATGCATATATATACATATATATATATACACATATATACACACACACACACACACATATATACACACACACACACACACATATATACACACACACACACACACACACACATATATATATATATATATATATATATATATATACACACACACACACACACACACACATATACATATACATATATGTACACGCCCCCCAGCAGGAGCCTGCGTCGGTGTATCTGAGAGGCAGTTTCAGCCTGCCATCTGTGGACTTTAGCTCTCCTGATTCTGTCACTCCTTTTCTTTCTATTTCTCTTTTTCATGGGTTTTCATGGAGCACAGTGGCCAAAACCTCACCGTCTCCTTTGTCTCACCGTGGGAGTTTAGTCTCACTATGAAAAAGCTGTAGTTAATTATTAATATCTCATTGACTTATAACACACTGCCGGCAGGGGAAGCTGTCTTCCCAGGCCAGTGAGGGACGGTAGGCCAGGCTCGGGCATTCACTGGAACGCATTCATCTCGGATCTGGGTTCAATCTGAGGTGGACAACTATGTTCTGATTGGATCTAAACAGAATTTTAAACGGTTAGCTTCACGAAAAAAAGAGACAAATATGAGTAGAGACCCTTTTTTTAAACTTTTATCTTAGGTTTGCTGTAGCTTGCACCAGATTCTTTACATGTGATCTCTTTGTCCAAAATTATTTCTCGGACAGGACACAAAAAAATTGATTTGTTATGACATTTTTCAGTAGCTCACTCTACCGCTGAATTGTGGTTTGCACCAGTAATAAAAAAAAAAACACTTTTTGGCATTAAAAACAAGGGGGAAATTACTAAAACTTACTTACTTCTCTTTGGGCCTACAGCTATGAAGGGAAGCAACAAAGGATACTGAAAAGAATGCTTGAAAGGCGTGGACACTGATATATATAAATATATATATTTGCGCAGGATTTCCTCTGTCAGGATGCCCCAAAAGTGGGAGGACAATATGGAAGTGATTATTACATAAAAAGGTTGCAATTTACTGCAAATGTCACTGCTGTTTAAGACAAAAAATCAAAATGTATCAAAACGAACTGTAACTCTATAAAGTAGAGCTGCAGCATAGCGATGCTGTTTGTCGCTGTTGCGTTGAGATGAGTCTTTGTTGTAGATTAACAATGCAGTGTCAAAATGACTCACCGGATTGAGTTTTTTTTTCTTTTCTTTTTTTTAATGAAATTGCTGATTTTCCTGGAAATACAGCTGTTTCCCCACATTCTCACAATGTTTTATGAAAGTAGAAGCAAAGAAGCATACGGCGGTCAGAGCTGGATACTAAAAATGAAAGTTTTCAGTGGAATATTCTTTTAAAAGCGTAGATATGACTACAAATGTTGAGCACTGAGAGACTGAGGGGGAAAAAAAGACAAAGCAGTGTTGGGTCTGCAGCCAACAGCAGCGCGCCAGCTGGAATAGAAAATCATTCCCAGAATTGATTGTGTTTACATTCCCCCTCAAAGCTGCCAATTTTAATCCATGGTGATGGGATGAAAACATAGATTAGTCTATAAGTTAATTAGTGTGACTGTATGGAATTGTCATAAATGCTGTTGCTGAAAACTCTCCTGTTATCCAGAATACATGTTTATACATAAAAAGCAATTCTACTGTAAAGTCAGCCACATTTCTTATACAATGTCTTTTCATTTGTAGTTAAAACTATTTACTTGTTGCCAAGGCGCTGACTTCTCCCATTTGGTTACAAAAGTGTGGTGGAAGAATGAGGTAAGGAAGGGGACACCTGAGCAACCAGAGCCAGCTTTCATTTGTTATCTTTTAAAAATGAGGAAATAGAAGGCTTATGCAACGTGCATGTTCCTGCTTTATCAAACAAATATCCTGCTGAATTCCTGCTGAGTAACAAAGGAAGTGCAGAGAGCTAGAGCAACTGCAACTATCCCAATGACTCACTTTTCTAGAAAAAAAAAGTTTATCTTTTATTATGGGGCACTTTATCCATATAGGCTGCACGGTGGTGCAGTGGTCAGCACTGTCACCTCACAGCAAGAAGGTTCCGGGTTCGAGTCCCGGCTCGGGCACGGGATCTTTCTGTGTGAGTCTCCATGTTCTCCCTGTTCCTGCGTGGGTTCTCTCTGGTACTCCAGCTTCCTCCCACCGTCCAAAGACATCAAGAGGGGACGAGGCTGATTGATACTCTAAATTGACCGTAGGTGTGACTGTGAGTGTGAACGGTTGTTCGTCTCTGTATGTTGGCCCTGCGAGGGACTGGCGACCTGTCCAGGGTGAACCCCGCCTCTCGCCCGTAGCCGCTGGGATAGGCTCCACCCCCCACGACCCTTAATAGGAATAAGCGGAAGACAACGGATGGATGGAATGGACTTTATCCATATATTACTATGTTTGGTTTCAAAAACTATACATTTACTCTCTTTTCTTCTTTGCATTCCTGTTTTATTGACTTGTTTTGACATTGTATATGGAATATAATATGTAAAACTTAACGCTTCACACAATGATTTCAAACACTGATACATACGGGTCCCAGTGGATGTTTGTGGTAAATTCGAAGACATTTCACTGTCCTGAAACATTGCCATCACGTACCGTAGGGTGACGGTGACCTTCTTGACCTTTGACCACCAAAATCTTTTCAATTCATCCTCGATTCCCAAAGGATAATTGCCACAAATTTGAAGAAATACCCTCAAGCTGTTCCTGTGATATAGAGAGTGGGGCGGATGTGGTGTACATGTGGAGTCACAGTGAAGTTGACCTTTGACCACCACTGTGTTTTCAGTTTATCCTCGAGTCCCAGTGGGCATGCGTGGAAAATTTGTAAACGATCCATAAAGGCGTTCCTGAGATATCACGATCATGAGGTGACAGTAAAGTTGAGCTTTGTCCTCCAAAATCTTTTCATTTCATCCTTGAGTTGCAATGGCTGTTTGGGGTAAATTTGAAAACCTGAGGGCAGAACCGCAAACCATAACACTGCCCGTTTGATACAAGTCAGTGGGTAACAGTGGTAAATTCCTCCGATGATCTGAGGGCACATAAGAGGGCCCCTACGGTTTCTGCTTCAATCCTGCATGTTTTGTGTACAGCGTCAGTCCCTGGATTACAGCGGCACAGAGAAAGAGTGCAGCCGGTACAAGCTTCTAGGCTCACAGCCTCAGTGGAGAAGAGTGAAACGAGATAACTTCACTTCCTTCTCACGCTGACAAGAAAAATGCGCCAACACCACTTAACAAGACAGGGGTGTGGGACTGCACTGTTGTTCTCCACACTAAAATAATGACTCCAGTGAGGTCAGAACAGAGAAAAAGCATGGGAGAAAACAGATCTCACAGTTGTCCGGGTAATACACAACAAACAAGGACTTGTGACTTACGTTCTAGGACTTATTTGCCTGACATCCACCTGAAACTATGTACATTATCGCAGCCATTGAGGCCACAGGACACTAATGGAGCCGGACTGAAAGACTAGCTAGCTGAAATCCAGTAAGAGGCAGCCCAGGGGCAGAGCTCGTCTTATAAAAGAGATTAAACTGCAAGCGCAGCTTTGCAAAGAATAAAGAGTCGCCCTGTCAAGGTTCAGTGTCACAGACGTGAAAAGGCCGCCTATAAACCTAACACCGCCGTGCTGTGTTCAGCGACTGTCTCCCTCAGGTCTGATGGGTTCTTTAGGTCAGAGGGGGCAAGGAGGGCAGTGCGCAGTTACTTCTGGATCTTGTGCAATCAAATAAAAAAGTGATAGAAAAGAAATTTGAGGACAACAAAAAGCAATGCAAATCTAGAAGTTATCAGGAGGCAACTACATTGACAGACGTTTAGAACCGCCCGTGCTGGCTTGAGACTCACCCGCACCTCTCAAGATCTGCCACTGAGGGACTTTTTTTTTTTGTTTTTTTTTTGTGCTTTTGCTCACAAAAATTTTGGATTCACATTCAGGCAATCAAAATCAAGATTTTACTGGACGGAATTGACCGCCATGTTTATTTTTATTTTTTGCATTTAAATCGAATTCTTAATAGCAAACTCTTGAAATGTTCACACTTTTCTAAATAAAAACTGACATTCACTCACCTCCACATTTGAGGTTGGAGAGACGTTAACTCCCTTGCATGACAACATAGAATATTAAAAACAATCGTGTAAACGTAACTAGAAAGCGAACTGGTGGTTGGGCCCAAAAACTGTGAATTTTATTGGGCTCAAAAAACCCTGAAATTGTTTACATCTTTATCCTAAGGAATCTTTGAGCCCCGTCTTGGGGTGGAGTTGGCGGCGCAGGTGTCATTGCTAATCCTCCAACTGATGCAGTTGCTATTTTCTCACCCATGTTGTTTTGCAAAAAAAACAAAAAAAAACAAAGGTAAAGAAAATCTTCATCTCTCTTCACCAGGAGCCTACATGCCAAGTTTGACGTCGATCAGATAAACGGTTGTTGAGTTAATCGAGTCCCAGTCAGACGCTAAATAAATGACAGCATGCGAAAGTAATGAATTCAATCTATGAGCACATACAACAAGATTTATGACACAAATCCTGACCACTGCTGCAGCTGAAGATTTTTCCACTGTTGCCTCTCGCTCTCACAGTCTGTTGGCTCAGTCTGATGGGTAATTTGCTTTCCAAATGAGCAGACTTTTCTTCTATTTGTTGCACTGATAATGGCTTTATTTGCATGACTTCATTATAGGGGACCAGTGGAAATCTGATCTGGATATCCTGTCTAGCTACAAGCCCCTCGGTCCAGCTCCAATACGGGGTCACACTAAACTCTGCTCTCTTCCAAACATGCCAATATCTGCTGTTTGGCGAAACTGCATGAGTTTGAAGAAACAGTGCAAATGCAAACCACTGACACCACAAAAAAAAAAGAAGAAAAAAGCAAAGGAAATGAATCTCCATGATAATCATGTGGCTACTAGTCCCCCCCACCCCTCTTTGAAACGCTCACTTCCTGTTGTGTCCCTCAGTGATGTCCACAGACAAAAAGGGCACGAACCAGGGTGCGGTTTTGGCAAACAGATTTATAGTTTGTACCATCGGGGAGTAGCTCTCTCAGCAGAGGTTTAATCTGGCTCAGCATGCTTGGAAAACAATTTCCCCCAACACTCACATTAGCAGTCAAGCGTTGGCCGCAGTTCGACGTTTACACTGTAAACTACTTTGAAGATGGTTGCTGCTGTGTTCTCTGCCAGATTCCAACGGGAATCCAGTGCAGGCTTCCTTTAGCTCACTGGCCCTCACTCCAAATACCTATAAATACTGTGTAAGTACCTAACACATCTTCACCAGAAATACAAATACCAATAGAGAAGGGTTTGTGTTGACATCAAATGATCTGTGACAACTTCTACGATTATCACGCACCAAAAGGATGAGAAATGAACTGCCAGGAGTTTAATGTAGCGGTCAAAATGTGTTACAAATAGTGCGTAAGGCCGTGTGATGTGAACTTGCTCTTCTGAAGCTTCAGAGCTACTGGAGACTGCAGGAGAGAGGATTTCTTCAAGAGACGACACACAAGAGCGAGCTGCAGGACAGATAAGATATATTTTCTGACATGACTCCTCAGCTATTATAACCAATAGGTAACAGTTTGTTTGTTAGAGGAACACGGCTTTTGCGGGGGATAGGCTTATCTGCCGTTCTCTGCCAGACGAGAAGAGAGATACCTGTCTCTCCTCCATTGTTGCAGGAGAGGGCTGGAGATCTGCTAACAGCTACATAGCTTAGCGTAATGAGTGGTAGTGGATGGGCAGGTTAGCATACCTCCATCTTGACCATGGAGCTTCCAACCCCTGTAGCTCTTCTTCTATGTGACACAAGTAATCAGCAAATATTGTGTTTCATTTCCTAAAATAATTGAGGTGCTACGTCAAATCCCTGTACCCAGTTAGGAAAATAGTTCCGGCTATGTATCCTATGTGAAATTACAATTTCTCGCAAATCTCAACTGTTATTTCATCAAAAATGTTATACACAACCCTAATGCAGGCAAAGACGGTGTTGGATAACAGCGTGTTTGAATACTTTTAAAGCAGGTATGTTTACGCATCCATTCACTATGCTACGCTAACTTGCTCGTCTCCGTGGGTCTCAGTTCTGTAAGTAGTATATCTATGTTCTTGCCTCGCTCTGGGGAGGACGGAAACAAGTATGTTTTCCTCTATGATGAAGCAATAAACTACACTGCTGTGCAGGACTTGCCTTTCCACATTTCCTGCAACTGAACAGGGTCTGAACCGAGCTCAGTGTCAGTATATTGCTCCAATCAGGTGCTAATTTCCGAACACTTTCTGTTGTAAGCCCCTCTTTGCAGACCTGCTCTAAATTAAAGACCAAAGGGATCCGCAGCTCCCTGAGGAAACGTGTTGTTTATGAACAAGGGAAGGTTGACTGCTACCAGAACACTCCTATTGCAATTAGCCATATATAAGGCCTATATTGTGGTCCTAACAGCCGTAATTGTTATTCACTGTAATATCACTTTGCTTGGTCCTCCCTCTGAGTGTAAACTGCAGGCGCCATCATAACAACATAATAAGGATACTTACACTCTGTCTATCATGTTAAAAAGTAAAGAAAGCACGAGTGAAATGTTCCTGCATGAGGGCAACAGGCATCTATCTAAAGCAGCACAGCACATTTTAGAGGGTGGCTGGGTTAGCGTACGCTCTTCAAAATTCATCAAACACACTTGTCTTTGTTGTGCGTACCATCCACTAAACCCCGAATGGTTGTAACTTTAGAATCAGATACATAACCAGAACTACTTCCTTGACTGGTAGTGGCGATTTGACAGAGCACCTCAAAACTTCAGCTAACAAAACAAAAGGTTTGTTGATGACTAGAGGAGCGACTGCTCCTACTAATCATGGCTGACTTGGTAAGAGAGGATGATAATGACAACTTCTGGACAAATTAAGATCCTGAACTATTTATGTTTGATCACATTTAGCAGCGACATGCTAACTCGTGCTAAGCTAACTAGCAGTCAGCTGGGCTACAGGTCCCTTCTGCGCACACAGAGGAGAGAAGTGTATCGATCTCCTAGTCTGGCGAATGAAGTAAGCATGTTTCTTAAGCAACCTGACATCCTTCTGTAGAACATAAGTGTTGAACATAAGGTGAACACGGTTTTGGCTCATTCTTTTCAGGAAAGCATAGATGTTCATCAGAATAAGGCTGTCGGGACAAATCATTCACTTCAACATATGTAAACATTTGATGAGCTTTCACAGTGAGGAGGAGAAGAAGTGGTTAAAGATCTCAATAAAGCTTCAAGAATTTCAGCTCCAACAGGATGCTTTAAATTTTTTTTTTTTTTACAGGCTTATATGATTAGATTTTGTCTGTGATTTGTATCTTTTGCCTTTCCTGTCTGTTCACCAGACCTGGGCTATTTGAAGCAGTCTTTTCTCAGAGCCTGATGAGAACTGGAGGCCTGCGCAGCATCTGGTTGACTTGGAAACAGCTGTGTTTTCCCAGATCTGACTGAGCGTTTATAGCAGCTCCCAGCAAGCCCGGGTTCACTGGGCCTGTTTGGCTAAACAATGTTAAATCTCACGTCCCTGCCTCAGTCACCCTCACACAGAAAGACCGTTTACTGTCCCTGCTTCCTTTCTTGTTTGCCGTCAACGTACTTGTACTTGTCAGTGTACAGTGAGAGTACATTTTTAACCAATCAACCATTCTATTCAGCCCATGTACACAGATAAATCGATTTCCCTCTCTCTTTCTTTTTTTCTGCATGTGCTGACATGCTGCTTTAAAAAAAAAAAAAAAAAAACCCAGAGGAAGAAAAAGGCTGATGTTAAAATCTAAATGGCGGTCATTGACGCTAGATGACATTTTTTGGAGGGAAGTTGAGACAGAAATTTGTTCAGAGAATAATAATTATTAAATAATAACAACGTTGTACCTCCAAGATCATTGAAAATACAGGAACTGTGCCACGTGTTAAGGGGTCAAAAATGACGTTGACACGAGTTTTCGAGAAACCTGATTATTGACTGAACCTTTTTTTTTTAAAAAGATATCACGTCGTCAAAGAGCACATAAACGTAACAAATCTCATTATTGGATTCTTCACAGCTATCAGATTACCGTGTGCATTTAAACGCACTCTAAGTTCGATGAGTAGACGACAGTTTTGAGTAACACAACAGCTGCAAAATTTGTGTCCTGTGCTACTTAAAAATGAGTTCATGTGTTCTCTTTTCACCACACAAAAAAAACCCCAAACAAACCAAAAACAAAAACCCCACGAAACAACGTGATGTGATGTAATTTGGCCCAGTCAAGGCTGAGGAGGTCATAGTAAGTACAAGGGTCCTGACTGGCTCCCCGGCTCCTTCAGAGGCTGGGTTGAAGTGTCCTTGAGCAAGACATGACAGACATGAAGTCTGTTGCTGTATCAATTTGGACAATTCACTCTGCTTTATTGTGGTTTCATTGAGACTGAATGCAATGTGTCTGCATACTAAGAAAAAATAAAAGATGGACCCTGCCCATAGATGAGCGTCAGACAAAGTTTGCGGTTGCATGAGAGACTGCACGCTGTCGCCTTTTGAACACAAACACTGCCACAGATGTGTTCAGGGACACTGGAGTTCACGCACACACCCACATGTATCTATGACACACACGTGGGAATAACTATGTACCAACACAGAACAGGTTTGACAGTTGGTGACTGTACTCTTGACTGATGCTCAAGAAGATTACTCTGGTCACATGACCGAGACCTCCATGCCAATCCACAGAGGCGAGCGGGTCATCAAGACTGTGTGGAGCCAAACACACTGCTGGCAGTTTTGAGGAAAGCGGAGGTGGAAAGTCACGTGATTTGGATGATTGTTTTTCTAATTAACTCAACAATAGCAAGTTGGGACATATTTTTCCAGTGCATTTTAGTTGTTTGTTTTTTTCCTTCATGTTCCACACATAAAAACTCAGATATTATTCATTTATTTTATTTAAATATTGAGTTTAATGAATTTGGGCAGTTCAGCAGTGGCATCAATTCAAATATATTAGAATTTGCATGATTGCCAAGTCACATCCACAGTCCTAAGGCAGGTTTCATAAAAACAGTCACGTAGGACATGTCACCGGACCCTACGAAGCATCGCAGTGCACAGACATACCAAAAAAGCTGCTGTTGTAAGTAGAGGAGTAGTATATCCTGCTTCAATCTCAAATCACCGGGACAAAACACTGTTGTAAATGACATCTGTAAAACCTTGATTTCTCTACTGCTTGTAGCCGATAGAAACACGATACAACAAAACAAACAAAAGAAGTCTGCGACTTTTGGCATCTATGTGCAGTGACTCGTCGTTGTACTGCTGTACAGTAAATATTTTCTAGAAATAAAAACAACCCGTATGTTAGCATCTGGGTTTGATGTGGTAATAATGAATCAAAACATAACGGCGGTCGTATTGTACTGCAGTTCAGGAATAAAACATAAACCGCCACCTCTGCTAAAAGCTGAAACCTTAAAATAATCATAAAAAAAGAAGTTATAATTAGCTTCTGCAAACTGACGTTTCCCACACAAACAGGCAGAATAACAAGTTGTAACTGACTGATCTAATAGGTGTGTCTGCTAGCTTACAGTCGCCTATTGTAATTGAGACTGAATGTGCATAAAAGCACTGAAGGAGACGCCTTCCATACAGTATGAGGCAGGCGTGCAAAGGCACTGTGAGAACAGATGACAAATCAACGCAGAACACCAGCTCAAGTCGCATTAAACGCACCAAAACACCATCCTGCACCCATTTCCCAGTATTTTTGTAGCCATTGAAACAAGCCCCAATGAGTAAGATCACCCTTCAACTTCGCAGTTCTTTTCGTCAAGCCGTTTAAAAAAAATAGAAAAGGAAAAGAAAAGGACCACATACTGTATTTCTTCTAAAATAATCAGCCATATGTTTCTGTAATTACACCATAAGAAAAGCACCCCAGTCATCTCCACATTTCACATCATAAATCTTCGGTGACTATACGACCTTGTGGGGAAAATAGCCTCCATCATGTGGAGGGAATAAAACTATTTTCGGAGGATTCTCAATCAAATAAACAAATCTGGAAGACTGAAATATTTGGTGGTTGGCTCACAGGGTTTGTGTATCATGTTGGAAACGTATGAATCAAATACCTGGTGTGAGGGCGCCCCCTCCTGGCAACTGGTGTATCTGTTGTTACCAAAAGCATTAAATCTCCATCAAGACTTTGACGCTGATCATGTACTAAAAGGAGCTGGTATTTTAGCCAAGAGCGCGTCGTTCCAGGACGCAGACAGAAATAAAGGTTTTTAGGACTCGTGGTGGGATAGACAAGAGTACTACTTCCTCATCAGACTTGCAGTATTTGTACATTCAGGACATCACTGACCTGTATTTGCCGGTTCTGACTTGTACACCTTTCATCCCAACGTGCTGGGCCCCGCCGACGTCGTTCACCAGATCATCCCCAATCATCAGAACCTGCAAGTTAGAAAAGGAGGAAACGGTAGAATTTACCAATGAAGTTACGGATTAAAAAATAAAATGAAAAAGTGTTGAATTATCAGCAGTTGGTGGACTTTGACAGTTCATGGGATCTGTTTAACAAATCAGTTTGTTTGTTTTACAAAGGTCTTGGTTGAGTTCCTTTCAAGTTCTTTTTTTTTAACTTTTGTTCTTACCAGGTCACTTTTTTCACCCCTCAGGGTGGGTTAAATGTGATGAAAAGTTTACATTCGTTTGCTGCAGTGGTATTGGTTTATACTGAAATTGAATAAGTCATGATTCAGCAAACTCACATAAATATATGCATTTCTCTCTTACATTGTTAAAAGGAAAGTTGAAGTCTTGTTCACACACTCAGCGAGGCTTTCTTTTGTTTGCATTTTTAATGCTTTATTAGATTGTACACAGTGAAAAAATGACAGGAAAGGGGGAGGGAGAGGGAGGATGACCTGCAGAATAGAACCAGAGCCAGAATCGAGCCATGGTTCTCTGCGTGGCCCTGGCCCACGTGGTATGCCTGAACCAATGCGCCACCGGGGCGCCCTCAGAGAGGCTTCTGAATTAAACACACCTATCTGGACTGAAAACCTGGGACGGGTGCATCGATGACATAATGTGAACTCTAGTTTGTGTAAAGTTTCAAAGGCAGGTATTTATTGTCAACTGGCAGAGGAAGACGTGATCCAGACTGCAGGCCTCAATCTACTGTTGGTACAAGTTAACTAACGGTAAAAACTGTTTATATAATACCTGCATTGTTTAAAAAAATAGAACTTTACAGAGCTAAAAGTATCAGCAGCGGTCTCTTGTTCCTTCTTCAACATCATCAAAGCTTGGCGGATCCATTACAGCTCTACTTCTCGTGTTCCGTCCGCTCACCTGTCCTCTGCCCTGACCAGGTACTTTTCTGTTACACGAGCATGAGTTTGCAGGCCCAACAGATTTCTCTCATGACGATTCTAGCAGAAAGTGGGAAGGGAAGGATTAACGCTGCAGCATATTTCGCGCATCGCTTATCGAGGGCAGCAGTAAACCAGGAGGACACACATTTAACTTAAACAACAGGCCACATTGTTCCTGCTGAAGAATTCTGCTGATCACACCCAAGTATTATAGAAGGGATGGAGCCAAGGAATCGAGGGTGTGGTGCGAACAAACTGGTGTAAGAAAGACGTCTGCAGTATCACAAGGTTGATTTTATAAGTGCAGTGGACACACAAAGCAGGAAAAGAGCCTTGAATTTATATGGAGGACTCCTCAAACACAGGAATGCAGAGTCAATGGAGTGTGCCAGATTTAATCCTGGAACTGGGGTTCAGCAACCAGACCTCTGATTATAGAAGATATTTTAAGAGTCTGGTAGAGGAATGAAAAGCACGATACTAGTCTGAAAGAAAAAAAAGAAAAGAAAAGCTTTGCACAAGTATTTCTGCGTGACTGAAGATTTTTGGAGAGAAGGAAGTTGATGCATTAGTGGGTGAATCCACATCTGAGTGAGAAGAGAGGAAATCCAGGGAATGCGGCGAGGGATGAACCCATCGACCTCACTCACGTCCAGAACTAGGTACGCTAATCGAAACGCTAACGGAGATTCCATAGAATACAAACAGGTACACACGTGATGGTCGTGTTCAGGAACATTCAATCGCTCAGGGAGTGTTCCGCTTTATCATGTCTTCCTCTTTCAGCTGGGGGGGGGGGGGGGTATCCTGTATACTAGAGGTGCAACAGGTGCGTGTGGAGGTGTATTGAAACAAAGGAAGCTTATGGGGACAGCAGGATGTGGACGGATGACGGTAAAAAATTAGGAATATGAAAATAACACAGCTGGCAACAATTCAGTGTTTTACAAACTTTCTTATTAAGTAAAAGACTGATGTTCATTTGGAATAATTCATATGTGATAAATACGTTTTTCTGCAGATTTAATATTGAAAATGGCAATTTATAAAAAAATGTGTGCATATTATTGAAAATGTTCTGTATGTTGCATAATTAGGCTACCATCACATTTATATTGACCATTACTTTCTTGATTTTTTTTTTACGTTATGTACATTTTATCCAGGCGGATGCTTTGAATGAGCCCCATAAGTTTTCTGCTCCTACGGGCAATGACCAATTTCTGTTCCTTGTTTTTAGCTCTTGCGTATTTCCTAAAAAAAAAAAAAGAAGAAAATCTTCGTACCAACTTCTGTCACTGGCACCTGAGCTTTTCCTCACTACAATCAGTCCAAATATCTGTTGTGAAAAGGCACCATCAGTACCAGAAAACAGAAAACACCAGAATACACTGATAAGGTCCATCCTTCCATCCATTTTCTTCTGCTTATCCTGTAAAGGGTTGCTGGGGGGGTGGAGCCTATCCCACCGGCTTTTGGGTGAGAGGCGGGGTTCCCCCTGGACAGGTCGCCAGTCCATCACAGGGCCAACACATAGAGACAGACAACCATTCACACTCACAGTCACACCTACGGTCAATTTAGAGTATCAATCAGCCTCGTCCCCTCTTGATGTCTTTGGACTGTGGGAGGAAGCTGGAGTACCGGAGAGAACCCACACAGGAACAGGGAGAACATGGAGACTCCACACAGAAAAAACCCGTGCTCCAGCCGGGGCTGGAACTCTGAACCTTCTTGCTGTGAGGCGACAGCGCTGACCACTGCACCACCGTGCCGCCGAGGGGAAAGACAACTATGACAAATAAAGAAAGCTGCCGATTTCAGCTACACTTCAACACGGCCAGTCGCCATACTTGCCAGCAGATATCATAAATCTATCAACATAATCTGATCCGTCACATTAGCTGTGATCCCGTGTCAATTCTAAAGTAAACATAGAGAGAGAGAGAGAGAGAGAGAGAGAGAGAGAGAGAAAGAGAAAGAGAGAGGGGGGGGTTTACGCTGGATCCTATTTTCCCTCCTTATTTCGTCTAAGTGTGCGATGGGAATAATGACTTTTTTTTCATTTCGCTCAAGTGTGGAGCGAGGGCAGAGCTTTCTGCAGCCAAGAGCACATTCTATTGGATTCCAATGGGGCAACTAGCTGCATTCAAATCAGCTAACAGTATATTTTTCTCACATCGACAAGCTCCGTTTGTTGTGATTATCTGGCGACGCTTTTAGTGAATACAATGCGATAGCAGCCATTTTGAACATGGTGATTTCCATAATTCCTTTAGAAAAAATAAAGTAGTAAGTAAGTAGAAGTGCCCCTATAAATGAAAATGGACCACATTACACCTGTCCCTAGATCACTGCACTGGCTCCCTGTGTGTCAAAGGGTTGAGTTCAAAATCCTGTTACTGGTCTATAAGTCGCTGAATGGGCTTGGGCCTAAATACATGTCAGAGCTGCTGACTGGGTATGAAGCATCCAGACCCCTCAGGTCATCAGGGACAGGTCTACTCAGCATCCCCAGGGTCAGAACCAAGCAGGGTGAAGCTGCTTTCAGCTTCTGTGGTCCACACCTGTGGAACAAACTCCCCGAACCTCTGAGGGGGGCACAAACTGTCAGCTCATTTCAGTCGGGGCTGAAAACACCGCTGTTTACTGCAGCCTTCTTATAGCATTGATTTGGTATTGATGGATTGATTTAATATTGATTTGTCTGCTGTCGAATTGATTTTAAATGAGTTTTGAATGTTTTAATTCATGTTTTCGATTTTAAACTGATTCTAACTTTCAATGTCTCATTCCCTCTGTAAAGCACTATGAATTGCCCTGTGTTTGAATGGTGCTATACAAATAAATTTGCCTTTGCCTTTTTTTAAAAGGAAGCAGGATATATAGTTGAATATTAGGCACACATTCATGCATGTTTTCTTTAATGGCAGGTGAAGCAAAGTGCAAGCATGAAAATGAATAAATAACTTGTTAATTGTCTGAAAGAGGAATAATAACTGATTTGGTATGGTTGAGGCTGAATCACTTTACTGTATGAAAAGCAAGACACTACTGACTGAAAGCAAATCTCTGAAAAAGAAATTCCCTTGAGGAGTTTTTTTTCTTTCCTCCCAAAGCTATCTGTGAATTCACTTGCACAACAATTGCACCTGTAGTTTGTACATTTTAGCGGCGGGTGAGCCAGAGCCTTGAAAAGAAAAGCGATTAACAAAAGGAGGGAGTGATCTTACATAAATTATTAAACAACATTTCATCTCCCGGATATTACAAACCTCGTGTGGTTGAAGTCCCATGTCATTGAGAACACTCTGGAAAAATGTTGAGGACGGTTTTCCAATAACTTCAGCCTCTAAATCACAGGCGTACTAGCAGAAATCAAAGAGTTGACACTGGTCAGTATTTGTACACTTACTGTACCCGATCAATATCTAATCAATCAATGAAAATACCTCCAGAGCCTTCATGTAGACTCCTACATCTAGTTTCAGCCCATCTGTTTCCTTGTAGTACCGCCTAGAGAGAGAGAGAGAGAGAGAGAGAGAGAGAGAGAGAGAGAGAGAGAATCACACGTATTCTGTGTAGCTCAGTGCAGAGATTTTGGAGTCATGTTAAAAATCAATCTTTATCACACGAAAAGAAGCAGCAGACTCTTCTTCTAGTACAAGTAAAACCAGGTAAACAGAAATGTGAGCAGACATCTCAAAATACCAAGAAAATAGAGATTCAACTCTCCTGCTAGTGAAATATCTTCATACCCTTTGCCAAGAGAGAGGAGTACTGGTTTCTCCAGGCCTATAAGGACCCTGAATGCCTCATTCAGGTTCTGGTAGGAGAAGTTTTCAGCTGCATCTCCAATGATCACACAGTTGGGGTCGGTCTTGTCCACACTGTCAAACTCAGGGAGAAGCCCTGCAGAGGAGTGAACAAACCATCTAACGTGAAAACCTGCCACTTCCACACACTACAAACCAGTGGTGTCCTTTATATACGTGACATTTTCATAGACCAACATTCATTAATATTCATGGCGGTAGAGCGAACTGACAGGGTGATAAGCCAATCAGGAGGCATTTTTCAAGGACCGTCCCTCTGTGCTGACCCGATCTGTCACAACCCTTAGCTGGGATCAAGCAGCTCTTTCCTCACTCTTATCTTAACCCTGACCCGATTAGGCTCCGCTTTTCTCACCAACATCAACGAGCGGCCCCTGCTGATCCGAGAGAGCAGTGAGCCGACCCGGCGCACGGCCTTACCTTTACAAAACTGCTCATTTGGCTTTGCCTGTCCTCCTAACAAGACTAAGTGTTCTTTGGCCGAGTGACCCGAGAGTGAGTAGCACTGAGTAGTCAGGTAAAGATTTCAAATATGGCGACCTCAAGACAGAGACAAGCTCAGCGGGTGGAGACCCTGTCGGGATTTGCCATCGCAGACCAGATCGAGATCCAAATGGAAGGGAACGACTCTTAAGATTACAACAGTTCTGATGGGACTAATTACTGTATAGCGGTTCTGCTTCGTATATACAATGGTTCTGTACTTGTTTTTATATTTTATCTATATACATACATACACATATATACGTGTGCATATAGATTATCATGTTCATTTTTACATAAATCTATTTATTTAGAATCAGCAAGCTACTAGTTGCCATTATAAGACTGAGTAAGAGCAAAGAAATGGCTATCATATATTTTTGTTTTAATTTACTACTCTCCACTTTTGCTATAGTTGATTTAAAAGTTGCCTTGAACTAAAATGCAAAGTAATAATAATAATAATAATAATGATTTTCAAATAAAAAGCAGTACCATCATAGACCAGCAGGTGAGGCCGTAAACCCCTCTGCTTCAAGACAGCTACGGCTGCAGGGGCAGGAGAGAAGACCTCCGACACGGAGATGTCGAATCCCAGTCTGCCCAGTTTGGCCACAAACTTCTCCCTGGTGGCCTGAGTCTCATTGGTGCAGAAGCGCAGCTGCAGGTCAGACGACTTCAGCCTGTAAAACAATCAAGAACTGGATCTTACTGGGTTTTCTTTGCAGTTGACAGGAACGCTGACAGCTCTGGAGAGCTTTTATGAGAGCACTTGCGTGATTATTATTATTTTTGTTATTATTATTAATATTAATAAGAATAAGAATAGCACAGGGATTCCAGCGTGCAAGCGCCTTGTAGGCTTTTCGTCGAACAGAAACTGAAACGAGCTCAAAATTTGCTAATCTATCAAACAACCCCGACGTTTGTAACTCACTTTTTCACAGCTTCGATGGAACCAGGAATGGCAACCCCGTCGCCCTCCCCGCTGTCATACAGAACTCCACACATGTCCAGTATGACACCTTTCAAACTGCTCGCGCAGCCCGGCCAGCCCGTGTCCGCCATGACGAAACTGTTGGCCCAAGGCGCATGCGCGAAGCGTTCAAACAATTTTGAACCAGAAGAATTCGGTTTATTCCCACAGATTTATCATCTGTTAATCGGAATTAATACGAGAGATGATATCGACTGTGAATTTGAAAATCCTGGTGTAAAATGTGTTCATGTTTTTTGTTACGGTTTGCTTCAATATGAAAAGAGAGCGTCTGAATCAGTCTCAGTCAGAAAAGTTTTACAAAAGTATAAATGTGCTGAAGTTAAACCTCAAGTTCATGTCATCAACTAAGAATTTACGTATTCACAGAGTAGCGTTTACACAAAATATGCGAAACAAAGCTGTGGTCCCGTTTTAATATTTTATAATATAATATTATATTTAATATAATATTTTAAGTTATTTTCTATTCACTTCGACACTTTTCTTCACTTATACATAATATATGTATTTATAATAATAATAATAATAATCATACTTTATTTATCCCACAGTGGAGAAATTTAAATTGTAATTTATTTAACTTCTTTTATTAATTTCTGAATCGGTCACGTGTGTGACCCTGTTATAGAATTACAAATAATATGATAAACAATATGAAAAACACAAAAAATATTATTTAAATAGTAATGATGTATTTCTCATTTACATGAACTTACCTACAGTATCTTAATTAGTCTCATCTTATAGCCATTCAAAACAGTTGGACATATAACATGAGTATAATTTAAAGTAATTCTGGATGCATAACGGTTTTCAAGACGAAATTTTTTTTTTTTAAATCTCCGCAATCGTTGAGTAAAGTTGCAACATGGAGGCGTGTCCTGGTCCTGTGACGTAGGGCGCCACGCATGAGACATTTCTCGTTCGCACCCGCCCTCCGCTGTCATAAACCGCACCGGAACCTCAGCCTGAAACACCGGAGGGCAGAATTCGACAAGCATCTCTTAGTCCGCGCCTCGCTTTCTCCTGGTACCGTTTGACTTTCCTTCATTGTTTTTTTTTTTTTTAAATTCGTTTAAGGTAACAAAAAAAAAGGCGACTAATTTGATGAGTGACATGAGGCACCCACTAATGTTAGCTAGCTAGCCGGTGAAGGGGAGGAAGGGGGGGGGGGGGGAGATCTTGTCTGTCGTTAGCATCGATTTGATAGGAGTTTACAGCCCAGGCAGAGAGAACCATGAATGTAATTATAGTCTTAATAAGCGTTAAATGCCTCATCTTTCACCTGTACAGTTACGTAGTGAGGTAAATGGTAGCAGAACCATCCTCCGACATGAAGCAACTGATACTTGTCTTTATTTAGCTACCGGCCGGCCGGTACTGGGGGGTGTGAATTGGAGGCAGCTCCCCAGCAACCTATCATCTCTCAAGAGCAGGTTTAATGTTGACTAAGTGACTTACAGTGGCACGCATCCACGGCTCTTGATGTCACCCAGTGGCCCCGTGGGTGTTTGCCATGTGTTTATTCACAGACCACAGTTACTGATTATCTCCTTCCATTTACTGATCACCTGATCTGAAGTTTGGAAACAGTGCAGCTGTGTCTTGCAGAGCTGGAACTTTTGGAGGCACTGATCTCGTGTGTGTGTGTGTGTGTGTGTGTGTGTGTGTGCGTGTGGGGGGGGGTGCAACAACAACATCTCTGAAATGACAAATACTTAAGGATGGAAGTATTGGAATTTTGATGTGGCATCTTGACTTTATGAAAGGATTTGCACTGTTCTTGTGTGGTTGCTTTGAATATTGGCATGTTTGATTGGTCATAAAACTGTTTCAGTGTATTGTAATTAAAATTTGTTAACAGATGTGAGTTAAATTTGACATTCTTTGATTATACACATGCCACAAACCCAAAACTAATACTGTCACCTTTTGTTTATATGCCTTTTGTGGATTTTCAAAATGTAAATACCATAGAAATTTCAGTGATAATGACCAACATTTTATGTTTATGCATCCCTACTGCTGTTATTTGACTAATCATTTTGTTAATTATTGACAAACGTATTCATTTTGTTCTTGAATTAATCTTCTTGGGTCAGATAATTTGTATGGTCTGACTAAGAAAACAATCTCAAAAATATCTCATTGAGCTTTGAGAACTTCTAATTAATATTTATTTAAAACCGTTTTTTTTTTTACTTTAAAAACATTATACTTCTGAATAATCTCATCAAAGTACGACAATAGATATATCCTAAAAGGATCATGCACTCTTGCTCTTTCTATACAATCGATCATTTATAAACTACAGCTGCCAGACTAGTAAGAGGAGAGAAAACATCTCATTAATTTTACAATGAATCGTTTTGAAATAAATAATAAAACTTTAATGATCGCTCTTCTGGCTTGTAGAGGGCAGGCTCGATTAGTATTTAGCTTTGTGCCTGCGTGCAACCTGAGATCCTGTGGCAGGTCACTCCTGGCCATTCTGCGATCAAACCTTCCAGCTGAAGGTGACTCTGATCGTGCTCCTCTACTGTGGGGTGACCTGCTGGAGAAGATTAGGGAAGCCCACACCCTTCAAAACATGTTAAAATACTCAGTATTTTAGACTTGTTTTTAATAGGTTTTACTGTTACTGGTCTTTCATCTAATACGTGGATGTATTTGTTAATACACTGATATACCGGCGGCAGACCATTGTTATTCTGTGAAATAAACCAATAGTAGCAGCCTTGTTTAGATTTTAAACCTATGGAAAGTTTTAGTTAAAAAGCATTGCGCAATGTTACAGCGTTCAACCCCAGCCTCCAAGAAAAATGGCTGGTGTGACTCATTTCAAAACTATTCAGCCTGAAACATAACGTACGGTCTCCTTCATGAATATTTATTCACTCCAAAACTAGCAGGTGCTCTGTAAATTAGTGTTAGTGACACATGAAAACACATTGTTGTTACTACAGTTCTACATAATAGTGAGTCCATTTTGAGTACACTGTTGGGGGGGGGGGGGGGGATTAGTTTGGTTTCACCCACAGCCTTTTCCTCTATTGTGTCACGTGAATGAGAAGCGTGGCTCAGCAGACCTGTAAAGCCACGTGCTCTGTGGCTCCTCACTAAGTGGAGCAGTTAGCTTATAGGGGGCGCTACGCTGTTTTGGTCACACTTTATGCGGTGATAATGATGCATGCAGTATCGTTCTACTGTAATAAACAGTTTGGAAAGTTTCTTTAAAA
This sequence comes from Aulostomus chinensis, assembly GCF_037954235.1. NCBI lineage: Eukaryota > Metazoa > Chordata > Actinopteri > Syngnathiformes > Aulostomidae > Aulostomus > Aulostomus chinensis. The sequence continues at coordinate 16,268,034 of NC_141342.1, read as the reverse complement.
AGCTTTATAAGCATTGATCACCGATTTGTAAGCACCCTTATATTCAGCTTCATTTGTAACTTATCATGTTGCGTGTATTGCTTTTTAGAAAGTGACTGAGCAGGTGTGTTACGGAAGCTGTTGTCAGAGAGCATTTTTTTCAGAGCCGCTGTGGTCTGTTTATGTTTTGTGTCTTAAAACTCAGCACATACCAGGGTGTGTGTGTGTGTGTGTGTGGGGGGGGGGGGTAGTCTGCTGCAGCTCGGTGAAACTGCGACTACTTCAGCTGTAGCACTTGTTTGATTCTTTTACATTTTATTCTTGTGAATCTTTTTTTGCTCTGCTATAAGTGAGATGTTGGAATGTATTAGGTTCAGATCTGTTTATGCAGCAATTATTTAATACCACAAGCTTCTGGTGTAGTTTAAAAATACAGGAACAGTTGATGCTTTAGTGTATTTATTTAGGGCCCAACAATTAGTCTTCATATTGGATCTAGGATTCATCTCTTGTGACAGTTTGTGAAACATCCTTTGCTACTCAAACTCCAAGAATATCCTCTGAATGGTCTGACCATGTATACGCAGCAACTGGTCACCATGAAGAGAATGATCGGCCAGCTCAGCCGCAGTGTGAACTGCGGCGCACCTCTCCAACATCGCAGCATTCACTCTGGCAGGCGCGTGGCCTCCACTGCTGCCTCCAAAATGAAGGCCGAACGCCCGCTAACCTCAGAGGAAATTTACGCCCGTGAGGACAAGTATGGGGCACATAACTACCATCCCCTGCCTGTGGCGTTGGAGAAGGGCGAGGGTGAGTTCACAGCGTTGTATGACTACTGAAAATAGTCCTATTGTACATGGATGGCGTATTAACAACTTAAGAGTCACCCCAAACATTTCCTAAGAGCTTGGTTTCCTTCTCTCCTCCAGGCATCCATGTGTGGGATGTGGAGGGTAACCGGTATTATGACTTCCTGAGTGCGTACAGTGCAGTCAACCAGGGTCACTGTCATCCCAAGATCATTGCTGCCCTCAACGCTCAGGCCTCCAAACTCACCCTGACCTCCAGAGCGTTCTACAATGACGTGCTGGGAGCCTACGAGGAATACATCACTAACATGTTCGGTTATGACAAAGTTTTGCCCATGAATACGGGTAAGAGAGGCAACGGACTCAAACTGTGGGAAACACCTCCTGAGTGCAGTTGTAAACGTGTGTGTGTGTGTTTTTTTTCTTTGTAGGTGTAGAAGGAGGTGAGACCGCTTGCAAACTAGCCCGTAAGTGGGCTTACAATGTGAAGGGCGTGCCCAAGAACCAAGCCAAAATTATTTTTGCAAGTAAGTGACCATTTTTTTTCTCCTGTGAAAGATTTTGTCTAATTGGATATTATTCAAGTCAGGAAATAGAAAATTGCTTACGCTCTGGTTTGGAAATACTGCATGAATAGAAACTTTAAGACTACTTACCCTTGATTGCAGAATGAAGAATTACCCACCAGACTGTTATATAATCACTGACACCGTGTTGAGGAGTTTGGTTTACAACCTGGCACCTAAAAGATTTGTGCTCTTTTATGCCTTGTGCCTTTGTGTCTTTTCTGACAGTAATCGACAGATTTTAGAAGTTATTTTTAGTAGAATTTTGTCACGATGTAAAGATGACAAACATGGCTTCTCGTTGATTTAGATGGGAACTTCTGGGGCCGCACCATGGCAGCCATCTCCAGCTCCACTGACCCCAGCAGTTATGAAGGTTTTGGCCCCTACATGCCGGGCTTTGGGCTTGTCCCCTACAACGACATTCCTGCACTGGAGGTACAGCTTTGGATTCTATCTGTCATAGAATATCTACGATCTTTGTTGTGCTAGTCAGAGACAATGCAATGGGATATATTTCTATGGGTTGTTTGTCCACCCAGTAGTCAAAGTCAAATGTCAATAAGTGAGGAGGAAAGGTTTGTCTGTACGTGTCTACACAAGTTTGCATTTACAACATGTGCTTCATTACAAAGGATTGGTTTTGTAGAAAAACATGCTACAGCTCCTGGCAGCTTGTCTGTCATCGTACTTGCATTCTGTGTTAATTTGCTAGTAGGCGGAACATAAGGCCTCAAAGTCTGCTGCCAGCTTTCTCAGTGGTTGCGGTGTTTTTCCCGGGGAGACTGCCCTGCCAGGAAAAACAACCGAAACACACTTGAGCCCTAACAAACGCAAAGGCTTTGGAAATGATAACTCTTCAGTCTTGGCAAAGATTTGTGAGTAACCCAGTGCAGTTAAGATTGTCCTCTGAAAACACAGTTGTTGAAGTTAAGGATACAATCATGTTTACTGCAAAACATCTTGCAAAACCTGCTGAATGTACAAAGTCATATTCTAAACGTCGAGTTGGACGTGCTGTCTGAGAGAAGAAGCTTGTCTGCTTTCTTGTGTAAACAAGAGAGCCCAATGATTGACTGAAGAAGCCTTTGACACAGATGCAAATGTCAGACTCATTTCTTCACAATTTTTTCCAGAAAGCCCTTCAAGACTCGAATGTTGCAGCTTTCATGGTGGAGCCCATCCAGGGGGAGGCCGGCGTAGTGGTGCCCGACCAGGGCTACCTGACTAAAGTTAGAGAACTTTGCACCAAATACAATGTGAGTCTTAACACACACACAATGAAATTTGATGAGGGAATCATCATCATTATTATTAATCTTGACACTGACCTATTTTTTTTTTTTTTTTTTTGGTTATAAAAACCCACGATTCGGTCATTATTTGTACTAACTAATCTCACCGAACCCCAGTACGGTTACTCAAGTTCAGGAAGCTGAATGTTGCCTGGAAGCATTCAAGCTGAAGCCAAATGTTTTCTAAAGGTTGAGAAACTGATGAGCGAGTAGAGTGAAGTTAACACTGAAATTAAAACCGCCATAATGACGGTGTGGAGCAGTGACACGGCTAACTCATCATCAGTTTATTTCCCCCTGTGTGGTTGTACAACTCCGAAAATCTCATTTGGTTTAATCTTGCTTGCTTGGATTAAACTAGTGCATTGTTTCCCCCCGCAGGCATATCTCTTGTTAATTTATATTAGATTGTCTTCAGTCACTGCCAAAAAAAAAAAAAAAAAAAAGTCATTGCATACAAGGACATGGTTGCCAACTCTTTCATGAGTTCTCTCAACGTTCTAGGGTGGTATGATGCATAGAACACAGAGGATGTTGTGCGTTTCAAAACAAAAGGACAATTTAACAAGGATGTTCACTAGGAAAGTTCAAAGAGTTGCCTAAGTTGAATCGCAAGACCTGTTCATCCTCTTCAGTTACTAGTAGTCAATATGAATGCAGTCAATGTTTCCCACCTGTTTTGGAGTGGCATGCTGGGGTAAATCTCATCTGACCAAAGCTACTTCAGCCGAGACACAGTTCACACTTTTTCAAATATCATTTGACTTTTTTGGGTGGGATCCTCCAGGTGTTGTGGATCGCCGACGAGGTGCAGACAGGTTTGGCAAGGACCGGGCGGCGGCTCGCAGTAGACCACGAGGAAGTGCGTCCTGACGTGGTGATTCTCGGCAAAGCTCTCTCAGGAGGAGTCTACCCTGTAAGCATCCGCTCTGTCTTTCTGTCGTGCTTCATATCAGTTTATTGATTTGTTTTGCAACAAAAATCTCCAACTTGATGGACTTTTGGAGTCAAGATCATCATAGTTGTGTAATCTTCTGTGTTTCAGGTGTCAGCTGTGCTGTGTGATGATGAGGTCATGCTGACCATTAAGCCTGGGGAGCACGGGTCCACATACGGAGGAAACCCGGTGGCCTGTCAAGTTGCTATTGCTGCGCTGCAGGTCAGTAAAATCCCTCAAGGTGTGTGTGATCTAGTGACATCTGGTGGTGGTGTTGCAAATTACAACCACTTACTTTCCAAGCGTGCAGGAGAACCAACAGTGGCCTGCGTTTGAGATTTGGGGTTCTTAAATTGATCAAAAAGGACAGAATCAAAAACTTTATCAAGCCATGCAGGAAATTACACTTTAAAGCTACAGTTGCTCAAACGCATCACCGACAATGTTGACAAATCTGCAAATGCATACTTGATAAAAATATTGTTGTTTTTGTTTTAAACTTTTTTACAGGTTATGGAGGAGGAGAAGCTGGCAGAGAATGCTGAGAGGATGGGACAGTTGCTGCGGGCTGAGCTGAACAAGCTGCCGAAAGATGTTGTGACCACGGTCAGGGGGAAAGGCCTCCTCAACGCCGTGGTCATCAAAGAGACCAAAGGTACAGTGATGCAGTACTTGTACAACAGGTTGCATGAGCATCATTCAGTGACTGACGTCTCAGTTTAGATGAGGCGGTAGTAAGGACAAGCGTTTCCATTCGTTCTCCACAGACTATGATGCCTGGAAGGTGTGCTTGCGTCTTCGTGACAACGGACTGCTGGCCAAACCCACCCACGGTGACATCATACGTCTGGCTCCTCCCCTCATCATCAGAGAGCACGAGCTGCGAGAATGCATTGATATCATCCAGAGAACCATCCTGTCCTTCTAAAGTCTAATCATCTAATCTGAATGCAGAGGTTTGCTTCGTTGGTTCAAATGTCACTCACAAGACTCACCACTTAATTTTAATTGGTTTCCTTTCATGCACATTACTGTACAAGTACAGTATAGCGGTGATGATGCTTCTCTGATGCTACGCTGACACCTTTGTACAGAAGATCAGATGTAATTGAAAAAGTTCTGCAAGATTGCAACAGTGAAAATTGATGTACATTTAATCGCACATTTCACCCAAATAGATGAATTTTGAAGTGGATTTCTGTTTTTTGTTGTTGTTGTTCAGAAGAAATGTAAATAATTATTTTAAAACCTTTTATAATAGAACTTCAAAATCAAACATTAGTGTTACACTAGAAATACAACAAGCTGAAGTGCAATCTTGTCCTAATTATGACGTAGTTTACTGAAGAATAGGTCACTGCTCAGCGGCGTTCAGCGTCTGCTGAGCAAAGAAACCGCGCGAGTCCCATCTTGTTACTCAGAAAAGCTCCTGGTCTTGGTATTTTCAATTTCCAAAAAGCCTGGAAGTGTTTATGAAGGTCAAAGCATTTGTTACAAAAACAAGAAAAAACAAAAATAATTCTTTAAATTTACCAAAACACCGAGTGTTAAATTCGTTTTCATTTCCGATACAAATGGTTGTGTTGTCATTTTTAATTTCACTTAAAGAAAAATTTCTGACTGTAGAGGCGATGCATGAAAGTAAAAATAAGAACTCCAATGCTGAAACAGATGTTTCAGTGAATGAATTTGTGGGTTTTTTCCTTTGCGTGAACATGTTTGTTTCAGGATTGTAGTTTTTTCATGCTGCTGCTGTAGCTGAGACTGTTTACAGTGTCTGTACATTAATTTATTTTGCTGAACAATTTTATCAGTTCTAACCCAATGTAAATATTGTCTTTTCTAAGACAATATCATGCTTTAGTTGTTACATAATTTGCTCTTCTTCAAATAAATTATTGCAGTCTTATTTCCTGGTCTGCTGACTGTCTCAACGAAACATGGAACTTCTTCACATCTTAAACTCGTCTGATGAAGTAAGATTTGTTGCGGATATTTAGACAAGAAGAAAGCAAACTTTTTTCATTAAACATTTCAGAGGGTTACTTAACTCAGAATAAGTGTTTTGTCTATTTAGTACTCACAAATGCAAAAACACAGACGTTGCAACACTTCTTGTGACTCTGGAATGCATAAGGCAGCCAGCTGTGTATTGTTAGCTTGTAGCTAATGGTGCCCCATCGCTGGAAATGCCATTTACAGACGCTCAAATGCATCATCTGGTATAATCCACATCCTTGTAGACCAAATGTAATTCAATAACACACAAAAAACCACTTTGATTTGAGCTGTAAACAAACTATAACTGCGTCTGCGCTACAATGAACAGCTCAGATGAACACTGCTGCAGTGAGTTTTTGGGGACATGTTACGGATTACCGAGCACGCTGTGGATTACATGGGATGATGCATTTGAGAGTTTGTAAACAGACATTTTAGGACGGTTCTGCTGCTGTTTGTTGTTGTTAGCCATCAGTTGCTGTTAGCTCCAAGCTAAATATACACACTACTCACAAAATGTTAGGGATACTTGGCTTTCGGGTGAAATTTATGGAAAACGTACAAAGTTCACGCTACAGTGATATTTTATCATGAAAGTACGGCAGTTAAATCGATGCATGGAATGGCGATTTCCTCATCTCAATCAATTTATTGAAACCAAAGCCAACAACAGTGGTGGGTATACCACAACAACAAATCTCAGTGTCTCAATAACGTCACGTGCCCTTGACCATCCATTACAGCTTGACGACGACGTCTCATGCTGTTCTCAGGTCAACTTATTGTCTGCTGAGGCATCCCACTCTTCTTGAAGGGTTGCCCTCGGGTCATTGAGGTTCTGGAGTACAGAGCTGAGAGCCTCTACATGGCAGCTCAGTGGAAAAAGTGCAGGCCGCTCCATTCCAGGTACCCCCGTCTCCAGCAGCCGTCCCCTAATGATGCGACCACATTGAGCTGGAGCGTCGTCCCAGAGAGGACAAAGCGTAGGGCAGTTCCCTATTGACTAGACACACCTGCCCACATTGTAACATCACCGCCAAAAGCTGGTCTGGTGACAACAGCGGCTGACGCATAGTGTTCTCCTTGACGTCTCCAACATGGTTGGCGGCCATCATTTCTGCTCACCGTGAATCGACTTTCATCAGCACCGAAGCCCACTGGTCCCTCGTCCAGCTCCCTGGCCCGTGCAAGACGATGATGCCTGTGCCCGACGGTGTGGTCAGGTACCCTTGCAGGTCATCTAGCGCGCAGGCCTCGTTGATGTTAAAGGTTTCAAATGGTCTGACGTGACACTTGGGCGCCTCTCACCTCCCTTAAATGCGCCTGGAGTTGAGTGGCATTCATCATCCAGTTCCACAGCTCATTATTCACAACAAAGCGGTCATCAGTGTGGGATGCAGCCAAAGGACGTCCACTTCTATGATCTTCTGTGACTCTTCCAGTCTCTCGCAACCTGCTGATGACACTCTGTGACACTCGAAGCTCAGTGGCCACTTCCGTCTTCCTGTTTGAAGCCTCGCAATGGCGAGGTACCGTTGTGTCTTCTTGGTCTCATGATATCAGGACTGTTTAAATACCAATTCTGATTGAACCAGGAAATTTATTGGTCCATTCATGGGTCAAACACCTGTTGTGAACTCTGCTGTTAAGCTCCTTGTTAGAGAACAGCACGTTGTGTAAAAAGTACTGAGACGTTAAACAGTTGGACATGTGCATTCAAAAGTTTAGAGAAGGTCACATTAAGTTCACCTGTAAAGGTTATTGTGCATTTTAGCTTCATCCTGAAATTTCACCCGCAAGCCGAATAGCCCTAACTTTTTGTGAGTAGAGAATGTGGCGGGCTCTTTCTACATTGCGGAGTGACAGAGAGGTGACATCATGCTGAAAATAGATCTTCATGAGCTCAAGGCAGCTATTTGTGAGTACTTGAAAGGCAAAACAATTCTTTTTTTGTGTGAGAATTAAACTGTAACTGAGAAAATATTTGTACCATTTTTCAATTTTTTTTCTAGAAAAAGAAACTAGATTCAGATGCAAGGGGGACGTCTGTGCAATAAATCTACAGCTCTACCGCTAGATGGTGCTGTGGCCTTACTGAACTGCTTTGGCGGCTACACGAGTAGCAGCACTTGGCTGGATGAAAAGCTGAAATATCTGCAGATGCATCTCAAGACTTGCTGCTCACAGAATCCAACAGGACAACAGTGAACCTACGAGTCACAACCTGGATGGTTTATCTTTCATCCCATCTCACTGCCTTCGTCTAAGATTGTTGGAACGGTGGGGCCTTGGCTGACAGACACGCAACACATTTGGCACTTGAGGTTCCAAAGAGACTGCTATTCATTGGCTGTCTGAACTGGATATTGTTACTGAAGCTTGTTGACAATATTATTCAAAAGCTTTTTTTTCTTTTTTTGCATCACTGCATGTTTGACCTTCACGCCTGCAGTGGAGCTTCCTCTGATTTCTCTACTTACACAGGTTTGAAATAAGCTTTTGCATGTTGCACAAGTGAAATAGTGATCCTTGCTTGTTTCCTAGCAGGTACATTGTTTGGAGAATATGCAGACAGTGGGATCTTCATTTTGAAATATACTGCACGCTGTCGAGGATCGATAAAATCCACTCGAATTAGTGTAATGCTATGCACTTTTAATGGCGTACTCCAGGCCAAGTCCTATTAAAAGCTCTGTACTGAGTGCAATTCATGAGGCCATCATTTATTCACGTATAATCTGATCTGTGTTGTTCTTCAACGGCACATCCATCGGAATCAATCTCTTATCATTGTATTCTGTTCAATATTGTAAAAGCAGGCGTTAGGCAAAGATGTCACGTCTGAAATGTGGTTGGAATTTTTTTCTTACACATAAACAATCTTATTATCGCCGGCTTTCTTTTGGTTGTTCCTGGAAGATGTCTCATTATATTTTTGATGTCTCATGGTGGGATCAACCAAGTGTTTGGCACAGTACAGAAATACAATAAAAGCTTCAGGTTTCTGTTTAATGATCGGATTTTTTTGGGGGGCCTTCTATTTTAGGACAAAAGCGTGCATGCGCGCGCGCGCGCACACACACACACACACACACACACACACACACACACACACACACACACAGCCATTCTACTGTAGGAAAGGTCATTATTTCAACCGAAATGCAGCAGACGCAGAGTTTGCTTGTGAAATATGAGGGGTATCTTGGAGAAATGTTGGTTATCACCAGGTGACACAGAGCCATGAGCTTTTTTAGTGTGATCCTGTGCGCTCCTTAGAGACTCGCGTCGTGCTCAGCCATGCGAGGAGGGTGTAGTGTTTTCCACAAATGAGCTCCAATTTTGGCAGTGGAGTGACAGGCCACAGGCTCTGAGAGGATCTTGGAAGAGTCCTGGAGCAGGGCTTTGACAGCTAAAGATGCCAATTTTTATTTCTGCTGCCACGCATTCAGCTGTAGGTCCATTCAAACACAGGCTACAGCTTCAAAAGACCGTTGTGTGATCCGCTACTATTCTGAAGGTCAAGAGAGGCTCGTTGTGACTGGATGGATGCTCTCATTCTCCTCTTTCAGCTCTTTGTTTCTGACTTTCCTCTAATTCGTTATCTCTTCCTGTGTCCTCTCTTTCTCTCTCTCTCTCCCTCTCTCTTAGCCAGCAAGGCCATTAGCATTCATTCCTTACATAATAGCAAAATCAGATTGTGGTACTTAGCAAGGATGTAATCAAAGTACTGCACAGGAAATTTAATTCAGGTAAAGTTGCAGTTAAGGGGGGATAAATTAAAAAGCTCTGTATCCATAAAAACGTATGGAGAACAAGCTTTAGAATTTTGACTGATGGCGCTGCTGGAATTGGATAAGCTATTCATTTTATTTCTTGTGCTACAGCAGATAAATCAAAGGAAAAACGCTGCCAGTGCTCATATTAATGGGCCTTTTGCATTACGGCGACATCTGAGTGCACTGATAAAATACTTGTGCATCTTAAAGGGCAAATGATACATAATCCTTTATGTGAACCGACCACTTTTCTCCCGGTGTTCCGTTCAGTTCACACTAGAAGAAATATATAAATATAGCACGGCAAGGTCCTCAGAAGGGCAAGTCCCTCCCTGGAGGTCTGAGAAACACTTGGCAAGAGTGACTCTCAGACCAGTCATTTGAGTTGTCACACACTCCCTTGATTTATTTCTGGGTAGTCGACACGTCTGCGGGCCCTGGTGAGGTTTCGCGAAAGAAAACACCACACCGTCGCAGTTGTGGAGGTTCAAATTTGACTACATACCAAATAAAAATAAGTTGGGTTCTTAGAGAAAAGCGTGTGATAGGTGGAAACAATTATGCAAAATAAACCCGGAAAAAATTCATAAAGCATTTGTATTCCCACAGTTGAATATTTGAACTTTGTTTGAGCAGGTTTGAAGTTACAAAAGTCAGTAAGAAGTATACATTTTATCTGATTCCAAAATTAAACATTCAGTTGAAGTTAACCATGGGGATTCGAAGTTCTTTATAGTGAGCCAGTTTATTTGGCTCACCTCAGCAAAAAGATCCGTCTCTTCTGGCTCTTCATTGTACTTTCGGTTCATTTATTACCGAGAAAGTTCTACTTCCTTTGCAACTAGAGCGCATTTGTTCTGCTAGCTATGTTGACACACACTCTACACACACACACACACACACACACACACACACACACACACACACACACACACACACACCATTCACTCAGTGCCTGTCATCCCATTTTGTATCAATCTACAACTATGAAAAAAAAAATCGTTCACAACAAAGAGCCGACCCTATGAATTAGCTCGTTTGCGAACGACTCACATCACAAATTCAAATATAATGTGGTCCTTTGGAGCCTCCAGAGCCCAAACAGTGAGAATCAACTTGTAAATAAAAAAATATGTGTATATTCATGTAATCTGGAAGTTTTAATGAGGGAGGCGATTAGACGCGTTGAAGGATTTTAATGCGGTAATTATAATTGTACTTCTGCACGATGTCGCACACATCGTAGTAGTAATAGCGTGGAGGGGGTGTTTAAGTATTTATGTACAACATCAGTGTAACAAAGCAAGTATTATAATTGATCCACGGGGTAAAATGTGCCAAATTACTAAACTGCAGATGATCATTGTTTCAGAAAATTCATCATTTACAAAAAACACAAAACGTAAGAAGAAACAAAAGAGCATTTATGGAATATGAAACCATAAATCCCTTCATTTCATCCCTGTGGTCCAAAGTGAGAAATTTCAGTTTTATATTCCAGTGTAGCTTCATGTGTTATGACAAGTACTGTAGAAAAAACGAATTATCATACACTAATTGGAATAAAACGATCCATGTTTGAATGTTTTGGTTGTTGTTGTTGTTGTTGTTGTTAGTGAGGGTTTTTTTCCCCCCCATTCATTGGCAACAGCAGCATGGAATGACAACAAGCCATATGAGATGGATTTAGGAGCAGTTATGCTGATGTATGAGGAAGACCACATGTTGTACTTGGCCACACTTATCGGCTTCAATAGCTGACTTAAATACGGGGGTCAGTATCCAAGACGGGTTTCAAAAATAAGCTGGAACCAAAGGCTGTTACGAGGAGAATGCAGAGAGTTTCATTTATACGGGAGGGCAATGCTGTGTTCCCAATGAGGCAGGACGCACAGCAGAGGGATTAATGTGTAAATCTGTGGTGCAACAACTGATGCTGCACTTGAAACAATTTAAATAATCTCATGTGACTTTTTCGCCGTGCGTCTCCGGCCCCTGGAGGGTGGAATGCACAAATGTCTGGCTGTATTTCCCCTCCATGTAAGAGCGGGGTGACTCATCTACCTGTCGTTCACGTTTGTGTGCAGCTTCTCTTCTCTTACAATTAGAAAATAAACTTGATTACAAATTCACTTAATTTTACTCTTGGCGGCCGGGAACATCGCTGATCGGAGAGACATAATTGGAGTCAGTGGACCACCACCAGCGGAGCTTCGCTTGGCTGTAATGAATGAGGAAAGAGGTGAGAGAACACTAAAACCAAGACCCTGGGAGGTGTGATTCATTCAACTGACTTTTCAAATCCATGTGAGCCGGCACAGCACTATCAGCATTTCAAAAACAGCCTAAAGCTTAAAAATTTGTAATTTAAATTTTAGAGTCGACTTGTGAAGTGACCTTTTTCCTGAGAAAATATGTTTTTCTTTACAAAAAACGAATAGAACATCTACAGCTGGTTCGAAAGAGACTACTGAGATTATTAATCGCTGAGGAGAGATGAAGTACCCGCTTTTCACCCATCCATGAGCAGGGAACATGGAAGGGTGAGTTGCACCAACTGGGATTTGATTTAATGGAATATTTTGGGAAATGTTCACTTTCTCTCGTGGAGTTTAATGTATGAGAAAGACTCAGTCCTTCTCACTTTTGTCCCACATTTGAATATTTACACAAATATTTGAAACTGCTGTTAAATTAACAAAACCTTCCTGCAGATATGTGGGGGGCTGCCTACAGGCTGTGAGTTCATCTCACGCTACCTCAGAGATACATGAAGTACACAAGGATATATGAAGTACAAAAACTAGAAATAATGCAGCTTGGTTCTGTGCCTGCTGCAGTGACTCTCACTTCTGACTGCTACAATTTTTCCAGGTCATCTCAAGTCCCAGTGGGTGATTGTTCTGTATTTGAAGAAAGTCCCTCAGAACCTTTCAAAGATTGAGGTGGCAGTGACCTTTGACCTTCAACATCTATGCAGTTCGTTGGAAGTATGTGGCAAATTTGGAGAAATCCCTTCAAGGCATCCCAGGGCTATCGCATTTATGTGAGGTGACCGTGATCTAAACCTTTGACCCCTAAAACTGTTCGGTTCATCCTTAAATCCAAGTGGAAAGTTGATTGAGCCAAACTTTCAGAAAGATATTTCAAGGCATTCCTAAAATATCTTTTTAATGAGAATGGGACGGATCTCACGCACGTGTGCGGCGACAGTCATTTTGACGTTGGACCACTAAAACCGTTTCAGTTCATCTTTAAATCCCAGTGGAAAATTGAGCCGAATTAAAAAAAGAAAAGAAAAAAAAAGTCCTTGAGGAGTTCCTGAAATACTGCATTATCATGAGAATGGGAGCGATATTTCACTTACGTGAGGTGACTGCCATCTTGACCTTTGAACACCACAATCTTTTGAGTTCATCCTTAAATTCCGGTGGACACTTGAGCCAAATTTGAAATAGTTTCTTCGGGGAATAGCGGAAACATCAAGCAACCTAAAAATATGATGCCTCTGGTCTATGACTGTTGCCAGAATCATGAAACTATTTTTTTCAGTTGGTGCAGGATGCAGTGCACTCCACCAAAGGTGGAGAAATAAAATCAATAGTTGGAACTAATCTGCCGTAAATATTTAATATTCACAGTTTCTATCAGTTCCAGAGGGATTTAAATGGATTTCAATCAGTTACAAGTACTTTTACTGTTTCCAGTGGATGTACAAGGCTCACATGTGGCAACCGCAACACTGAGACTGCAGTAAAGTGGGACACTCCTCCACTTGTTGCCACAAACTATGCCTGTGGGTATTTTTTTGGGGTGGGGTGGGGTGGGGTGTGGGTAGGGGGGGTGCGTAAGCCGCAGACAGCACCAGTCACCATGGCTTTGCTATTTCACCGCCCCTCTTGTGTCTTCAAATCAGCCAAAGTGGCTGTCGACTGCCACAGTTGAGACCGATGCTCTTTGAGGACTTGCTGCAGACTGACCACAGCAGCTGCAGACAAAGCCTCAGTGTTAGTAGAGTTCGGGGCTGAGGAAGAGGAGGAAGGAATGAGGAGGAGGAGGAGGAGGAGGAGGAGGAGGAGGAGGAGGGCAAAAAGAGGGAGAAGAGATGTGGCTCTCAGCTTCAACTGCTGGTAGAATGAAATTAAAAAAAAAAAAAAAAGAAGAAGAAGGATCAGTGGAAATGGGACCATAATGGTGCCCACAGGAATGTAAGTTTCAGACATAACAACATGGAGTGGTCACTACACGGCCAAACAGAGAGAGAAGAAAAGGAGAAATTCTATGACACCCGAGGGAAGGAGAGGAAGAAAATAGAGAGGAGGGATAAAGTGTCCCCGTGAATGTAACGATTCAGCAATGTGACTGGATGTGCAGGTGCGTTTGTGTGCCATGGGGACGAGGTAGAAGGTCTCAGGAAGGAAACGCAGAGACTCACAGAGACTCACAGAGACTTTCACTGACAAGGAGGCTAACAATCTTGGCTTGGGCAAGCTGCCATAGAAGCTTTCAGTGTCATAAAGGATAAATCATGACACTCTAAGCATCAAAGTGGCACTCTGCATCTGCAGCAGCACTACTGCTCCACGGACGGTCGAGCCGAGCAAATACGAAATGGCAATTTTTAACTTTTGCAGTTTCCGTCTATGTCTATCGCCATGGAAGCCATCAAAGGTACATTAAAGCAGCTATGAGTTACAAAGCGCCAGCATGGTGCAATACGCTGTAAAAAGTCTGCCCTTGGCTCAAGGGTTCTCCTCACCAGACCTTGATATGAATCAGGAAGGTTGTTCTTTGTCTGAATGTTACATTACTGATGGACGATATCAAGTTTCATTCCATAAGTGCATCTAAGTGCAGGGAAAGTAATGATCCGACTGATCCTGTAAGACAGAGTCAATAAACCACTTGCTCATTTATTTTCACCTCTACTGGCCTTTCAATTAATTTGGAGATGGCCATTGTTTCACCATCCTAATGCTGTGAGAAACTGCTTCATTTAATACAATCTTGGTTGTTTCAGGGATTTTTTTTTTTTGGCAAGTCGTTCGTTCTTATTCCCACTGTGGGAGTTTTGAAGCGCTTGGTAGTACTGGTTTGTTTTTAGTTTATTGAGGCCATTTTTAAATGTCATTATCCCAAAATATGTGTTGATTATTGCATTATCTGGAGACAATGGAGCTTTTGATAATGGGTGGATACGAAAGGCCTCTCTCTCCTGATGAACGGCTGCTTAACTCTTCCTCTCTAGGAAAACAGCTTCCATCCTCTCTTGATAGCGAGCTTCTTAGCACGCGGTCTCCGTCTTCTCCAGATGAAAAGATAAATCAACTTCGGATGGCAAGAAAATGTGCTTTGTTATCTTGAGGTGATGCAAAATTAACTCGTAATAGATATCTATCGTAGGAGATATCTTTAAAAAAAAAAAAAGAAAAGAAAAGAAAAGAAAAGAAAAAAGAAGTAATTACAGGAATGACCATTATCTGTGTCCAAAATTTTGGATACTTTGGAAAAGCAAAACTGAAAACACATTTTCTTAAGAGGCTTTAAATTTTGTCTCAGTACAGTACGTAGTTATGTTTTTCTTGAAATCTCTATCGTCTCAAGGACAAACTTCTTCATCTTGCTAAAGTCTCTTTGGCAACGTCTGATACCTACAAATGTGACAGGAGATATAGATTTTGACTTGACAGTGTGATACAGACATGAAAGGTTTCCCAGGATGAAGTACATTCATATGAATGATGGAGGAACTTCATAGATGCAGACTGGAGACTGCATGCCCCTTCATGCGCCTCTAAATGATAATAAAATTACAGGCAGCAATAATGATTATCTATTATATTTGATCTAAGACTGTTGGTACCAGCAAATATATTTGTCAGAATCTGAGTTATTTGACTGGGAGGGGTGTAAAATGAGCCATGGCATCTGCAGCAGACGGAGCCGTAAACAGAGTTCTGCCTTAATTAAAAGCCTTATATGCTATTTTCTCCAAAGCGATCCCTCTTGACATATGGCAGGTAGGAAGGAAACACACGCTGAGAAATGACGAGTAGAGCGTATGACATGCAAATAACAACTTCGTCTCCTTCTCATTTTGTCAAAGCGTGTCAAAGTGTGTGACATTCCTCACACGCGCGAGGGAATGCGGGAGACTCTTTATTTGAAGACCGACGCACCTTTGCAGCGTTTTGTATTTTGCCTTCATTCCGCGGCGTTCAAATCAAACCGCCATCGCAGGGAGAAAGTGGTGAATACAGTCACCTGAAAACATTCTGTCATTGTGTTTCAATTCGGGCTCCTTGAGGAGTCAAACACATTCTGCTGATGCTACACAGTTAGCTGCACACCAACCTTCCAGAGGCATAAAGGCTCTCAGCTCTCCCATACCACAGCTCCATGCCCGGGGGCTATTTAAGCACAGGAGCAGACCGCCAAGCATTAGACCTGGACGACGCTACAGCACAACAACACAATATCTGCTTGACTTTGCAGCAGCAGCAGCAGCAGCAGCAGCAGCAGCAGCACAGGCAGAGATTAACAACCATGTAGAACGCTGTTGACCCTCTTTGCTTCATAAAAATCCTCCTTCTTTATTACTGTGTGAGGTGGAGTTTCGCGGTGTCCCGGAAAGGAAATTAAAAATTAAGTGAACCCGACTAAATCTAACTGAAATTTGAAATTGAAAGCTTTTAAATCTTCTTTTTTTTTTTTTTTTAAATAGTAAAGCATCTCCCCTGTTTTTTTTTTTCCCCTTTATAACCGTTCTCAATCTGGTTTATTTGTACTCGCGCAATTCAGATGAATGACTTCCAAACATCAACGCAGTAGCGTGCGAGTGATCACCAAGTGAGTGTGGGAAATAAAATCAAGAAAGCGGGCTTTATTCTTACAGTGATGTAATTTGTCTCGACGTAGATTTGAAAACTTACAGCTGAAAACTACGTGGTCAAACCTAGAGGAGGAAGAAAAAAACGATGAAAGAAGTTTTTGAGCTAAGACTAAAAGATAAGCTGAGTTATCAGAGAATCGCTTACCATGAAAATGTGTTGATCTCAATTAGTGTTCTTTTAGATGTTTCCCTGTGATGGTGAACCTCAAAACGGAACCTATAACGGTTTGGTTCTATGGGTCCGCCACTGGAACTGCTGGTCCAGCCGACTTCTAACATGCAAAATCATTAGAACCCTGAACCACCAGGCTCTGCTGGTTCAAGCAGCTTCAAATCCTTGACCTTTTTCCCCGACGACGGTTATTGGTGTGATTGGATGTACGGCGCTCTATTTTCACTATCTGTACAAATCCATCTTCCTCACCCTTTCTCTCAGCAACGTTTGTTTACTCGCCACTGAAACAGCCTTGACATTTTCACACCCTTTTATGAAATCCATTAATTCTATAAATCTATGACTGAGCAGCCTGGCAACAGAAATATACACCGCAGGAACCAGACCTTTTATCTGACTTCTTATTTAAATCAACAGGACTGCTTTTTTCCCCACCTTTTATGATAGAAAATATTCTGTTAATCAAGTAAGGAAGATGTTATAGTTCTCAAAATGACATTTTTTTTCTTCAAAGCAGGACCCTTTCAACCCCCCCCCCCCCCCCATTTAAAATATAATGAGATTTTTGTTTTGGCACATGTGGGTCGTGATATCAGATTCCCAGAATTCAACATAAAAAACGTTTTGGTTCGTTTGTTTTTTTAACGCTTTTCACGTGACCTGCTGGTTTTAAATTGTGTTAACGTACCTAAACATCATCCACTACAAAGATAATCTCAACACAGTCCTTTTAAGATTTTTTTCCCCCCCCAGAGCAATCGGGGAATAAAAAAAAACCAACAAGTCCTCCAATCCAAAAACAACCACATAAAGCTTTCATTCTCAACCATAAACCTGTTTCCTTAACTGGCTGGAGACACCGTGGCGTTCGAAACCGTTGAAAAATAACGATGTTTTATGACGTGTCAAAGCTTTGGTTCAGGTGTGGTTTTGTTTAGGCTAGATTAGAGACTAGATTACAGACTAGATTTAGGGAAAGTTTGCGGTCTGGATTTATATAAGCACGTTTGGTAAGGGCAGCAAATGATTGTGGTGTTTGAAACACAGTTTTGACTCGTGGTTGAAAGTAGGCTATGAGCATCGGTCTCCTGTTGCAACATCTGTGAAAAATATGCAACTCAAAAGCAATCTGGAGCCAGGCGTGTCAACAGGAAAAAAAAGCTTGTATCTCCCTTGCAAAGGGGTTTTGTTTGACCCCTCAGTCCCCCATTTTACCACCTATATATTTATACGCTTGCTCAATTTTTTTTTGTTTTTTTGTTGATGTCGTTGAATTTCCTAAACGTCGGTACGGGTCGTTTTCAGGGCTTTTATTTGGTCGTTTTTCTTGAGAGGAATGTCTCAACAATATGGCCGACCCCACAAGGCAAATTCGCCCCAATAAATCAAACTGTAATTTCGCTCTAAATGCACCTTCAGCCCGTATTTGAGTAATAAGTAATCAGGTGGAGGAGACAGAATACCCGGCACATCGGTCAGTCACCTCCCTGCATTGTGCCCAGTCACCTTTCTGACACTCAGTTCAGTGGTTTTGTCTCGGCAGACAGGGAGGCTCTGTAATGTTTCATAATCAAGCTTATCCACCCAAGCGTGGAGAGCAGCTGGACTGCGCTGATATTAGTATGCCCCTGGTGTGGCGTATAGTGACAGAAACTGGAGCTCTCTCTCACTCTCCCTCGTCTCTCTTTTCATTGCCCGGTGTCAGATGGAGAATTTTATGTCACAGAAGGTTGGAGTGAAATGTGTTGCCGCTCCCACCCCAACCCCCCCCCCCACCCCCCCACCCCAACCTCCCAACCCCCACCCCAACCTCCCAACCCCCCACCCCCACAAAGATTGGCTTTGTAGCTTTTACGGTTTTGAGGTAGCTGGTCACATCAGGGAGGTTACTCCTTCAGACAGCTTATTTGAAGATGCAAATGGGATCTGATTTGTAGGCTTAAAAAAAAAAAACAACAACAACAACAACAAAACAACAACAACAGGTTATAAAAGATGGACAAAGGTTTTGAATGCGCTTACAAATTTTAGGTCCCTGACAGCAGGTGTGGGGGGAAAAAAAAGCAAAAAAAAGCAGGTGGGCTGCTGGCGTGGAGCTAATCTGACAGGTGTTAAATCAGATCTGGCATTTACAGCTTTATGGTAAATGTTTCGGTCACCCCCACTATGACAGATGCCGTAATTAGAGACAGTGAAAATCTACTCATCTCCACTATGTTTGCGCCTTTTTTTCATTTTTCTTTTTGGATTATTTTGGTGTTGCAATTCCAGCCGCCCATCACAGGGGCTTAGACAGGAAACCAATGATTATTTAGGGCTGGACTTGTAATTGTTTGAATACTGATTGTACCTAGTAGCTATTATTAATCTGGTCATTTGCAGTATGCTAAAGGGGAGCCTGCTGCCTTTTCCTTACAGAATAAAATATAGATTTATACAAAATGAATCTGGCTCCATCATCACTTATGTGCATACATGTAAATGGGGTGGTGACGATGTCTGCAGGGCCACTGCCCTCTGGCTCTATTTCAATGTTTTTGTTTTGTTGTATTTAAGGTGATTGAGAAATGCAGGCAGTTTGCTCTTCCTAGCCGATGTTTTGTGTATGCTAGCCGGCGGTGTTTAGCAGCTGTTGGTGTTTCACTTATCCTAGGTAGTATTCAGCTTGTCCCAGCCTGCATTTATCTTATCCTAGCCAACGTTTAGCTTGTTGTAGCAGGTGTTTAGCTTGGCCTGGGCGGCGTTTAGCTTGTCCTAGCTGGCGTTCAGCTTGTCCAAGCTGGAGTTTAGATTAGC
Organism: Aulostomus chinensis; assembly: GCF_037954235.1. Taxonomy (NCBI): domain Eukaryota; kingdom Metazoa; phylum Chordata; class Actinopteri; order Syngnathiformes; family Aulostomidae; genus Aulostomus; species Aulostomus chinensis. Next base: position 16,248,802 of record NC_141342.1, on the reverse strand, counting down.
TGGCATTTAGCTTGTGTTTAGCTTGTCCTACCTGGTATTGAGCCTATCCTAGAGAGCATTTAGCTCGTATTAAAATTTGTTGAACTTGTCCTAGCTGGTGATTAGCATATGCTAGCAGATGAGTGCTGAGTTAATGCAGGGCTGGGTGAGTCTCTTAATATTTTCAAGGGTCAATGTTTTATGTTTCTGATGCTGTTGAGTCCAGGAGGAGGGGCCTTATTTGAATGACTGTCGTTAACAAGCTTTTAATAAATTATGCAACGGGCTCTGCCTTTAAGTATCCCTGGGGAAAACATCCAACATTGGAGATCCTGACAAATAAAAGGTAGGGACCCCGTTTTTACACGACCTATGTTTTAGCTCTATGGCTTCATATAAGCCTCATATTAAATTTATCACAAGGTGTAAGTATTTAATATTTCAAATAACTCACTTTGTGTCTTTTTGCCCGCCTGCCTCATCTGTTATATTCATGTGTTACATAACTCATACAAGATTAATAAAGAGTTGTCATTTCATCCTCCTGCCTCACTTTTAGGATTCAGAAACAATCATGAATTTGAAGTGGTACAATTTTACAAAAACAGATTCAGAAAATGTCATCCCATAAGTTTTACAGTACAATGTCATATACCATATGATTTTTTAAAAACATTTTTGAGGCAGTTTTGTTGACAACGAAGACACAAACAACGAGAACCCGAGACCAGAAACCTACGGGAAAAATCAGAGACAGAAATGAAAGCAAACACAGGAAGACCAATAACCACAACACCTTCCACAGAAATGTCTATCTTTACCCCAAATGGTTTGTGGTTAAATTTGCAAACAAAACTGCTCTTAGACATTGCCAAAAAATTGAAATCTCCCTAAAGCTTAGCCTGCCATTTTTAGTTAATTCAGGAACTAAACCTAACAAAATATCAAACATAGGATGGAACGATACATAAATTAAGCTCTGTTTCCTTACCACAAAGCACTTCTTCAGGAACTTCTGACCATAATTTCAAATTATTGTTCTAGTTCACCCACGATGATAAAACCTGTCATTTCTTGTCGCAACCAGGTGGCGCTATTACTAACCGGCCAGAAAAATGTAATGGTTCTTTCTTTGAACAATCATACACTCCTCCACCAATTTTGGAGAAGATTTGCCAAGTAGCTTTTGCCTAATCTAGCAGAAGGTCGGACAGACAAAGCTTTGCGGAGGTAACAGTGCTAATTAGGATGATTCCCACAAAATCTGTAATGGATTATAGCAGCTGTGAACGCCTCACCTCATAAACTTCACTCCCACAACAACAACGGCAACAACACCGACAACAAAAAAGTGGATTATTTTCTTTAGAATTCTGCAGCAGTTTAACAAAAGGAAAGCATAATACATTTTTTGGGGGAAATTACACGGACCATTTAATACACATAACAATTCAATTGTATTTTATTGTTGCACGTATTAAAGTAAATGTACAGGAAAACCCAACAGTGATTCTTTAAGAACAAACTTCCAATGGAGTCTCACAAAGCTCATTTTCAAGTTAGTTTTCTGAATCTGAACACATTCCAAGAACGTGAGGGCGGGGGGCGGGGGGGGGGGGGGTAAAAGGTGTTTGCAATGCCCCTCTTCCTTTCTGCCCATAGTGACTTCATTGGTTACCAGGTCCTTGCCCTGACTTCAAGACTGATAACAAGTAAGGTTATCATCTCAAGATTTCTCAAGTGAAATATAACGTGAAAGATTCTCACACACACACACACACACACACACACACACACACACACACACACACCCCTCTGGTCCTATTTTGGTGCTGTTAGACAGAGAGAGAGGTTGAGTACCAGACAACGAGAGGAGGGTCAGCGGTGGAGTGATAATCTCAACTGCAGTGATGAGCTGTTGAAATGGACAACAATGACTCACGACTGAAGAAACAAGGGATGCTGAAGAGCATCTTACACGTCTGCTCTTGTAAATATTGAGTCATATCAGCCAGAGCAGATGATGCTAATTCCGTTTTCAGACTGTGAAGAACTCCTCTTATCTCCTGAACACGGCAATAGAACTCCTGAAGTAGGGGAGTTGACCGTTGAGGACCTTTGCTTTTTGTTTGGATGTGAAGGATTCCCTCCAGTGTGCAGCACTGCTGCTGGTTCAACATGTCTGCCAGCGCCTGTCACAATCTTTCTTTTGTTAAAGGCTTTTATCATCTCCCCCTGCCTCCCCCCCCCCCCCATTTTTTATCTCCTTCCCACCTCCAGTCTCTTTGCCCTTTTGAAATCTCCTCTATCACACAGGAGAAATTCTAGCATCTTGCAGTAATTCACTAGATTTACCACTGCAAACAGTCCTATCGTCACTCTGTTAACTGTCAATATAGTTTTTTGTTTTTGTTTATGTTCACCAGGGAGACACTAGCGCTGCATTCTAAATGTAAAACCTTTCTCTCATGATGTGTGTTTTCTAGTTCGATCTGTAACTCAAGTACTTACCTGGATATCATCTCGAGGTAATCGTATGCCTCACTTGACACTCGACTGGGAGTAAAGACATGATTTGACTCTGGGATGAGATTAGTAATGACATTTGAATTGTCACGTCTACTCGTTCCTTCAGTTTCGTCTCGAGTCTTTAAGTGAGACACAAGCACGTATGGGATTCCGTATAGTAAAACACACAACTCCAAAGACAGCGTATCCCTCATCTTCCTCAAACGAGCTAATACCAAACTACAAAATCATCAAGACAATTCTGCCTGAAGGGATACTTGAAGACATCCCACTTGAAAAGCAACAAGCAGTTACTTTACGAGTTGCTGTCACTCTCAAACACAAGCCAGTTTGACATCAACACATGTGAGAGTATCCTAGTGGGATTAACTGATAAACAAGGGCATGGCAATCTGGATTGAGCCGTGAAAAAGAAACTGGTGTTGTGAAACTAGAAGAATTGTAACAGCAGGCATAAAAGTCATTAAAAGAGGAATTTTACACGTTATATATGGAGTCATTAAGACTTTTAGTATGTTGGTTGTAAACAATTTTTATGTGCAGTATCTCTGTAGACAAATATCCCCTATCAAATACTGCTCCCAGTGCTGAATCACTTCACCTAGCTTACTGCTGACTGTTGAAAGTGCTATGATTCTGGTTCTCCCAACTCCTTTACCACAGGTGTCTGTCTGGTCTTACACCTAAGTTTCCACATAGTTCTGGGTTTGTAGGCGCATCACCCTGAGGTCCATTCAGTCCTTCAAGAACCTCCGTGATCTTCAAGTCTCTGTGAAACTCCTTAAGCTGGATACGCTGCGTACATGTTTAATAAACTGAGCTTTCACCGCAGATTTCAGAAAAAAAACGTATAAAAGGTGTGCTAGCAAAAGGTAACAGGCGATTGTGGGTTACCGGACACGTTTCTGTCCTTGCATTGCTTCGTGTGTATATTTCCCATGACTGGATCACAATGCGGACTTCCCAAAATTCTTCACATAGGCCAAAGGAGTCCTTGTTGAACAGTATACATCTCGATTCAAAAGCATTATCCACCCACACACACTGGCACAATCCCCTGAAGTGCCTTGCGAACAAGGGGGGGGGGGGGGGGCAAACGAAACAACATGTACAGTGTATAAAGTGCAGAAGCACTTGATATGCTAATGAAAAAAAGGATGCATAAAATGCTTCACATAAATTTAGAAGCAGCCAGTTGTGGAATACGGCAGCCCCTAAAGTGCAGAGGGTTTTTTTTTTTTTTTAATCGAACAAAGCTGCAGAGATTCAGTGACTTACTTTGAGAACAACACTTGAGTCTAATATGGCGCGCATTATGAAGAGTGACCAGCTCGAGGTGCAGTTGGATGGAAGCTAAGAGTTGAGAACTGCACGTGTGTGTGTGTGTGTGTTTCACTGTATGTATGAGAGGAGGAGGGACCCACACTGAAAGTTAATGAGAGCGGTGAGATCTGTCACTTGTATATCTCCCTGATGCAATTGTAAAAGCCCGTAGCTGAGTTGGAGAGACAGAACTGCTGGATCCCTAAACGAGAGAGCAGATTTGAGTGGGGAATGGGATTCAGGCTGTGTGTCATTGCTAAGCACTATTTGAATAGAGCTGCAGGGAAATATAATATTGGTGTTGATTACAGCAACTAAACAAGAGACTGCATGAGGGGCTGAAGACAATGACGGATCAGCTGTGAGACTCAACAGCCTCACCTCTTTCTGTCATTTGTGAACTGACCAATGACCAATTCAGCTGTGCTAGACATTTGCTTAAAGATGTAATTCATGTTGCCTCCCAGATGCCCCAGGACATGAATACTGCATTTAGTTCGACTCGAAACACTGACATTATTAACGAGGGCAATCGTGTCCAGGCCTGAAGTGAACCCTGTCTGCCTGTGCAGAGCAGCTGGATCTCCAACAGTCCCCTTTGTGTTTATTAAAACTGCGACTCTCTGTGGATTCACTCAATAAATGCTTTTGATTTGTCAGAGAGCAACATTTTATGTAATCGCACCTCACACGGCGTTTAATAACCTGCGTTTTTCCCATTATCCCCTGCTGTGTTATGTCTGTGACGTATGTCCTGCTCTGTGCTGTCTTTTCCTCTTCCTCTTTCTCCACCCTCCCCCCCTCTGTATCTTCATTGTGAGGCTGTCAAAGAGCGTCTAGCCAAGTGATGAGATGAGACAAAGACCATGATATGCCTCCATCTGTCTCACCTGCAGCTGCTGGCTGATTCAAAATATGTGACGGAAACATCAGATGTTCACTTTGATCTTCAGCATTACTGCTGAGAACAAATACAGGACTTTAAAGTGATAGTTCACCCAAAATAATTTACCAGGACTTACCATTACATGCTTTGAACTCACGAAGATGGTTTTTTTTTTCACCCCTACTTGACTGCTTGGTAACTCTTGAAGTCAGGAAACAACAGTCACATTTTTGTTTCTAGCTTGAAGCTACTGGAGACCGGCAACTAACAACAACAAAACCGTCGATGGCCGTTCAAAGGTCTGCGATTAAACTGGATGATGAGAGTTTCGCTGCTGTTCATAGTCAAGTCTCTGTTAGCTTTAGCCTACAACGATGTAGCCTTTCCTGATGTTTTTGTGAGTTTCAGACACCTAACAGGGAAAAGTGAAACACCCTTCTGAGACCTTTGCACAATATCTGTATTTCCATATGCACTTTTTAACCCCTGCATGCTGAATATTCTATTAATGTGCATCTATGGACTTTTTTTTTTCTTTTTTCTTTTATAGATTTCCATTCAGCTCTGACCTGCTGTCCATTTCAAACCTGTCCATCTCTCTTGATGCAAACAAATGTGTCGTTCAAACTTTTCATCATTAATGTCACACAAAATAAAGCAAGTGGTTGACTGACAACATGCGAGCAGCCATTTGCCTGCTAGCAACTGAATTAATTAATCCTGTTTGGGAATAGTTGGAGCCACTAGTGTGTGAGTGTGAATGAATGACTGACATTAGCATCAAGCTACCGTTTAGCTGCCTGGAGCACAATGGCTACTTTCTAATCTTTCATACATCCTTTGCTTTGCATTCTACATCCCTGAGTTTAGAACTAATTCATTTGTTGCCAATGCACAGAATTAAGATTTATCAGCGAGGAAGTCATTTTATGATGAATATGAGGGATTCATAATGTTGCTGACTCTGTTCTGGGGGATTCTCAGGTGTGAGCTTCCATATCTGAAGTGCTGTGATGCTGAACACCCTTTAAAAAAAAATGATCAGTAATTGTTCTGTTTCAAATGCTGGAGTACAGAGTCTGAACAAAAGAAATTGTGTTGCTGGCCAACTTCTTAAGGATCACACTGTATGTGTAAAGTAGGTCACATGAAAAGTGGAGCTGGAAAGGACGGTCCGTGCGAAGCGCTGAACAGATGAAAGTTCAGCTCAAGTATGAGTCATCACGGGTGAGGTGGTGGGCAAACAACCTTCCTGTGTCAATAATGAAGGAGGAACTCTGTGAAGAGTGAACTGCCAATCAGCAGCTCGCAAATGAAACGGAAAATTGAAATTTGCTCTCACCTTTAGAGATGAGGGAGCTACACTGGGAAGTAAAGATGAATTCCAGTTCAACATTGAAGCAACGCTCACAACAGCAGAACAGCGTCAGACGTCCTGATTGACTTAAGGTTGTTAAGGTGCCATGCTAGCTTTCACCATGAATTGCACACCAGGGTTGAACGGCTTTCCTAATGAGCATCTGCAGCACTGTCAGCATTGCAGTAGACGTTTGATGGCAAACATTGTAATGTGTTATTCTGTTCAAGTGAGAAACAACAAACACTGTGGAAAAACAGTCCAGGACACGCAATCAGACCCTGCAAATCCAGAGCATGAATAAAACATGAGCAGAACAGGAAGGTTTTGCACTGTGAAGTCTCTCTGTGGACTTCCAAGCATAGACGCAGAAACTCGAGCAGGCAGCAGGTGAAGATGCACAATGGGGGACTTTTATCAGTTGTTCATTTTTGCTCTGCAGGTTTTCTGTCACACACGCAGAGCTCCTGCTGAAAGAAATCTGCAAAATTTGATTAGAAATATGAACTTTATGCTAATACACACGAATCTTAAAAGGATGTCGCTACTGAAGATCCCTTAGCAGATATGTTTCTATCTATACTGGACTCTACTAATAATGTGTTGCTGGTGGGTTTTGTTTTTTTTCCAAATAAAGATGTATTTTTTACAATCCCTGAAATGTTTTCTTTCCTCTCTAAAATCATGCACTGTCATGATTTCAAGGAACACTTTTGCCAGTTAGCTAACAGGCTATCAGACCTCTGCAGCTAAATCTGTTGAGCTCTTTGCGCATATTTCACAAGACTAGATGGTAAAGAACAGACAAAATTACCCTTGCATCCCGGGCTATTAAGTGGGTGGTTTTTTTTTTCCAATCATCCACAAAGAAAATACTGCTTGTGTTAAACAGTAGGAGGCCGAAACCTGACAAATCGACGTGGAAACAAGGTGTGAGGGAAAAGAAAGCAGAAAACAAGTGTGAAAAGTGAGTCGACCATAAAAAAAATAAAACCTGACATCTCAAGCGAGTAAGTTTGAACCAATTAATATTTCGCATCAAACCGATCAGACCTTGGATGCTATCCCATAGCGTGCATGTTGCACGTCGCTTCCCAAACTTGAAGACTTCGGTTGGTGCTGCAGTGCAACTCTGTAATTGTCCTCATTCTCTTTGAGGGAATCATTGAAAGACTGACCCGTGGGTCTGCTGCGAATTGCATTTTCCAAATTTCACTCCGTAAACTTTAAACGTGTGTCTCCGTTACTTCAACCGCCTCTCACTGCGTGGTACAGTATGTACAACATCTACCTTATGGCTTCTTGGCGTCTAGACTTTGTGGAATTTCAGCTAAAATACATACCCAAGATAAACATGATCAGTTTACAGTGTGAATTCAGATGCGTAGTGTCCTCAGGCATAATAAACATGATCAGACGATAGGTACCATAATGATGTGATGAAATATGAAAGTGCAGCAGTAGCCAGCGGGTAATCTCCAGACTGTCTGTACCTCCAGGTGCCACGACTCTCTCTCCCTCTCTTCTCTTTGCAATTTTCCTGCATCCCCATGAAATCTGAGAGAAGTTTGCTTTTCCACTCAGCTCGCCTGCACCTTGGTGACAGGGCTTACATCCATGAGGGGCCCTCAGTTTTCATATTCGAACACCAGGAATTCCTGTGGCCTTGTTGCATAGAGCTCTGACTGTTTGGCACTCCTGCCAAGTCCATATAACAGACAGGCCTATATTTAGTTGTGTTTACAGCAATGGGCTTAAAATAGTTTAGTGGGAGACACTTCCATAATGCTTCTCATCGGGCTCATGAATATCCAGACTGCTTAAACACAGCTTTTATTGTGTTATGACTGATTCTTGGCATTTGAACTTGGGCGAGAGTTTTACCTGTTTGCTTTGCTTTACTGGATACACTCTTTTTTTTTTTTACCCCCTGGCTATGGGTTCAACTTGAGCCAAAACACTGGAATTTTAATGGAGTCTTTGCCCCGGTCCTCTTATTGAATAAGTTCAGCTCTCAGACTCTGTACAGAGGGAAACCTGAAGCTAAAAAAAAAACAAAAAAACTGGAACCAGACCAGATCCATCTACAGGAAACTGTGAGTGACAGGCTGCAACATGAAAAGGTTAACCCTTAGTTAGCTTGACGCAATTGTAGACATAATCACAGGAATATTCCTAACATGAACACACATGCACACACACACGGAGGCACACACAGCTCGGGTAGAAACATCTCTCTACATTTTAGATGAGACTTTGAAAGCCTGTGCAATCAAAGCCTCAAAAGGAATTATAATATGAGAGACACACGCGCTGCACCTTCATCAACATACAGTTGGATTTTTATCTCTCTCGTTTACAATAGACCGAGCCTTCTAGTTTCAGGTGTGTGACACGCAGCTCACAATTGTCTCCCTTATGTTCCTGGGTGATCCTAAGTCTATGTTTACAGCCTGTCAGCAAGTGATTCATCTAATGAAGCATCGCTGTTGCGCAAACAGAATGCAAAAGATGCTTGGACTTGCAAGCTGGTAGATTGGACTACAAGAAGACAATAGCTGTTAAAGCGTGAAAGGAATCAAAAGATTGCTGGGAGATAATGATGTGGTATCAGGAGATAAACTGGTGGTAGGAGCCTAAAACACATCCTGCCGCTATCATAAATACAGGGGAGCATTTCAACTTCGTGCTTTGACTGAATTCCACAGAGCCTGTTTGGATTAAGCCATTTCATATTTGATATTACAGAAACATATCACAGACATATTTTTCTCCAGTGGCCGGTGCTGACAATTTTCCTGACAATCCACCTCAGTCCACTAATTTTCGCCTAAACAAAGAGTCCCTCCCAGTCTAAGCAGAGGATCCTTGAGGCTGCGAAACACCTGCTTCATATTCTCAGCGTAACCTTTAACCAGCACCAAAGCACATCGAAATGTTGTTTGTTTTTTTTTGTTTTTACCTGCAGGATCTGAAAAGGGCAAGAAATTCAGGCTTGTATTGGGAGCGGAGTGGTGGAATGTTGTTTTTTTTTTTTTTTTTTTTTTTTTTGGAGGGGGAGTGCAGTGGGTTCGGCGTAGCGTGGCGATCTGAGCTCTGTGACCCTTGTGTGTGATGGTGTGAGGGGACGTTTCAGACGGCGCCGAAAATCTAGCCAGCTGGAACAAGTTCCCAGAGTGTTCAGTGCCCTGGTTGTCTCCCTCGCTCGCTCACTCCCTCCCTTCGTAAACCTCTTTGGATCTGACTGAAGCACAGAGTCCCTGATTATGTTGAGCAACGGGTGCAGGGAGAGCACCAATTACCCTGATGCTCCTTTTCATGTTTGCACATTGTTGAGCTCGGCTGGTGTCCCAGGTGTATAATACAACAGCGCACACGTCTGGAGTGGCAGCGGCGTTGACAGTAAAGGTGACTTTCTCTGAAGGATGACCAAGAAAGAAAGATGGAGAGCACAGCCAGGACTGTCACAAAAAACATCATGAATATGAATAAACAGTGCAATCCCCTCAGACAAACGCTGTCACCCTTACAACAATGATTGAAAACTGGCTTAATGGTTCGAGCCAGGAAATCATTTCCAGGACGACAACTAGTGATTATTTTTGGCATCAATTAACCTGTTGCCCATTACAGCTTCAAATTGCTTGTTTGTGCCACTAATTCACTCTAATATAAATACAAATAAAAGCAGCCAGGACTAACATGCTTGAAAAGTGTGAGCACAGCAAATGTTTGGCATGTTGGCTTGATAAATAACCTGTTAAAATCGCTACTTAGTCATTTAAGGAAGCTTGTGTGGAATTCAGAGTATCAACTTTGGCAGCGCCTCTTGGGAAAATTAGCGATGGTTTACCCGTTTACCCTTATAAATGTTTACTTCCTCGTGAGGTAAAGGTATTGATACACACGGCTCCAGCGTCGATTTTGGAAGCAAATGAAACTAGGATGCAGCGTATTTAGTCTTAGTATTTATGTCACACTGCATTTAACCACTTTAACCCTGAAGTGCTTTTGTGCCTAAATCTAACCGGACCATAGTGTCCATCCATCCATCCATCCATCCATCCATCAAGTGTAATGATACATCAATAATTATTTTCTAACAGTAAAATTCATTAAGTATGGCGTCAGCATATAACAATAAAATTAAGGATTTCTTGTGCCCAGCACACAAAAGGATTCAAAGTGATTAGCGGTTTGTTTTTGAAGCGCGTTATGCTACCACCAGGTAGCACTGGTCTCGCTTGACCATCTAGGTCAAACTGCACTTCCGTCTGACTTCTGACATCTAAGACTGTCATCTCAGTCAGACATCTCAGTTTGTCATCTCCTTTACCAGTTATGTCCACAAATGATGGCATCCAATGTGTTTATGAGACTGTGAGATTGGCGTCACAAATTCAGAAACTTTGAGACTCTGTAGGAAGGACTAAGACACACAGCCTGAACCTAAATCCACGATGAGCGAGCAGACCCTAACGAAGACAGAGCACAAACTTCTAGAAGAGACGGACAGGAGACGTCTCCTTAAAGACACAGCCAACACCCTGGATCCGGCCATGAAGAAGACAGACGTAGTGGCCAAGTATAACCAGAACCAGCAGTTCTGCGCTAAGCACATACTTCCCGGACAGACAAACGGGAGACGTCTCCTTAAAGACACAGTCAAACCTTTGGGTCAGGCCATTAAGAAGACTGATGTGGTGTCCAGGTATCATCAGAACAAGCAGCACTGGGATAAGCACAAAATTCCTGGTTAGATGTGACGGAGACGTCTCCCATATCCTGAACACCGAATTTTTTATTCGATGCTTTATTAGTGCATTTGTCTCAGGGTATTGAGCCATAAACTGTGCGGTGTGCACCCATGGGTGTGCTGGTGAGCTGTGTGTGTGTGTGTGTGTGTGTGTGTGTGTGTGTGTGTGGGGGGGGGGGCAGGGTGGGACGTGTAAATCTTGGAGGACCATCCACCGCATTCTCTTTGAAAATGTCACTCATTTGAAATGGGTGATAAAAACGACTCTCTGAAAACAGTTTTCTCAGTTATTTCATGGAAAATGTGATCATGGGAAATGTTTGTGACTCGTGTTCAGAGGAGGTCCAACATACTCTTTGAAAGTATCAAATATTCAAAATGACTGGTTATTTCCTCTCTCTCAATTGTTAGGAAAAAAAACAACAAAAAACAAAACTTCTTGGAATGGAAAAAAAGTGGAAACATAATCATACTAATAAAGTTTCTCCAACGCTATATTGTCTGCTATTGTATTTTCCCTCTGGTAAAACTAAAATGTGAACTTAAATGATGAATAAAACTTAAATGTGCAAAACATTCCTCTCAAATTACGTTTAAAAGGCCCAGATGCTAACCACTTGGGATGCTAAAAATGGGACCTACACGGGGCTCTCAGCTAACCACTGTGGCCGCTGTGGAACAAACCCACTCGGGACCCATATTGCAGCCCATTTAAAACCCATATGGGCCCCACATTTCAGCGTCTGCTGGGTAGAGGCATCAGTCGTAAACACACAGACATGGACGCCCAGGTAGTGTAGGGGTCTGTTGGGTTGCTTACCAGTCCTGGTTGCTGCACTAGCGCCTCCTCTGGTCGGTTGGGGGTGCAAACATTTGGGGCTGAGATGAACTGAAGCTTGATGAAGCTTGATGAGAAAAGATGCAGCCCACGACTCCACACGTGAGAAAGAGAGAGCTTGTGGGTGCCCACGGCGCGTCCAACAGCAGAAGGGGATTCTGGGAAAAAGAGTACAAATGGGAATGTGGAATAGGAGGGAAAAGGGAGGAATTGACCAAGTATTGACATGAAGACATACTTCAAAAGACGAAGTATCCACTTTTGTTATTACATTTAGAAAAACACTGTTTCAAAAATCACTGTGATAGTGGCTACACGTGACACAGCGAACCCTTATTTGTGAAATCGGCAATATGTCGATTAACCAATCAGCTAATTGTTCTCATCACCAAAATATTTCATCTTCAAAAATCCTAATATTAATCAAATTGTCACTGACTCAGCATTCACTAAGTGCATGTGGTTTGACGTGAGTAAGCGTAGTAGCTAGATGACCCGCGTCTACCGCAACCTGAACTTTGAGCAGCTAACAGCTTCGTTGGCACTTAGCTGACGATGCTTCTCACATTATCCATAATAACACCAGGAGGAGAGGAGAAAATATGCAAAAGGAAGCAAATGTGCCATTTAGATTCAGAATACATCAACTGTTTTTTTGGCCTTTTTTTTTTTGCAGCCGTAAACTAAGCTGGCGGATGACAGCATTTTGTGCATTAAATCATTTAGTATCCATTTCAGGAAAACAGCGAACGGTAATGCTTCTATACAGCTTTACAGCATGTAATGAATACATGAAATTACCAGAAGCTATTGAATGCTGACGTGTACATTAAGATGAATGAGAAGCAGTTAGTCACTTGTTTATCCTGCTTAAGTCCTTCAATACCGTAAGCTTAGGCTGACTTACGGTACGCATTTGAGCAATTACTCTGGCAATCACATTCCCATTTGGCAGAATCAACAATAAGGGAAGACATGATGGATGTCTCAAGAGGACTGCCTATCAGGATGTTCATATCAAATAACACCTCTGCAGGCGACCTGTCTCAAAATGTCATTTATTATTTTCTCCACAGGTCACAAGTTCATTTCAAGTGTTCAGTAGATGAAGCAGGACCACAGTGGATTTTTTTTTTTTTTTTGGAGGGGTTTATAAAGCTACTGCTTCAAGGCTTGTTTGAAAATATATCAGTTTAATTTTCTGGAGGTAGAAGCCATAAAGCTCTCCGGTGCTTCCCAGAGGGATCGAACCCATAATGCCTGTGTGTCCCCTCAAAGGCTGAAAAACAATCATGCACAAGCTGGAGGTCGCTTCAAACGTCTATTTCCAATAATAGCATCTTCCTCTGCCTGCTAGAGGCGTGCGAGCGCTGGCCGTGTTGGAGGAGCATCTTTGTCACCGTCAGTCTCGGCTCAGGCAGTTGTGACAGAATGGATGTATGGGAAAGACTTGAATGACTTGATTAGGATTAACGAGACAAGTCCTACAAGCCAAATCTTGTATGAGTTTAAACTCCAATCAGATTATGACTTCGTAAACAGAAAACTTGATTTCGGAGGGAAAAAAAACAACAACAAACAAACAACGGAACCCTGTATTCCTGCTGTTCATGCGCTAGTGCTTTGATAGCATGAGTTCTGAGATTAAACTATCAATCTAGCAGTTGATTTATTATGCAAACCTCCCCCTACGGTTGTAAGCCATAATCAAAACAGTGACATGACAGACAAATGGCTGAACTGAGTGTCATCTGTTGGTTGGTCCCTGAAAAAGCCTCTGTTACAGTGGTTGAGTCTGGATTTAAAAGCTGAAGCATATTTGCTTCAATTAGCAGGATGAGTTGGGGCTATCATCCTCGGGGGAGGAGGAACACAGCGCTAGACAAGAGGTAAGTGAATCAGGCTACAAGCTAAACTAAAAGCTACAACGCACAGTCCTGACTATCCTCCCTGCGAGTGAACGATCTCTTCTCAGCAAGATGGATGAGCTGCACTGTTGTATGAGTCATAGCTGAACATTCCCCGGATAAGGTGGCACTCGCAAGACACCCAGATATGACGCCAGCAGGAGGATGAGAGGCGGCAGTGACAATAACGTTTGTCGCGTCTTAAGGCTGGACGTAGATTTACAAATAGAGGCCGCATGAGGCGGAGCGGACTGGTGACACCATATTTCACCTTTAAAGAGATCTCTGACAAATAAAATGGCAGAAATCAATGCATGCAAGAACACGTAAGGGATGAATTCAACAGGAAATTGCTTCCTCCCACAAGATGCCTTTTTTTTCTGAATACACAAGTAACCTGTGATTTTATATATATATATATATTTTTTTTTTTTTTAGTCATTATGGGAAATAAAGATAAGATAAAATAACTTGTGTGTGGCTGATACTGCAACCATGTACACACTGGCTGTTTTTTTTAATATTTTATGTGGAAGACTTTCTGCTGGATAAAATGACGCTATGATGTGACGTGCAACTTTTATCCACGGTGGAGGAATGATCCATTTGAAAACATGTTTTCCTTAAGACTCGATACAATTTTTTTTAACCCACCACAGTCACGAAAAGAAGGAAACAAATACTAAAAATACACGTTACATTTTTCCACTTTTTTTTTTTAACTATGCAAATTATGTGCATCGAATGTGCACGAAAACAGGAGAAAGGAAACACACACACACACACACACACACACACACACACACACACTCCTCCAAATCACCCTTTGGAAACAGAAAAACTACCCACGGAATACAAATGGAAATATTTTTTTAATGGGATTCAAGTAAAAATGAAATAGAAATTTATGATAATATTTCTCACCATGGTTCCTGTTGAGATTCAAGGCTTATTGGCATTGAGGGGTAACTTCTATTTCTAATTAAAGGTGAGCGGCAACATCTGAAGAATGAAGTTTTAAGTTTATTGACTGAAGCTTCTCTGCTGCTTCAAGGCGAAAGAAACAAATATGTGTTGATTCGGTCGGCATGGTTTCAGGTTAGGAGCGCGCGTGGCTGATTGATGATAGCTTTTTAAAGGTGTGAAATAGCACCTATAAATGGAGTGTGCAAACACAAGGGATTATCCGCAATTAGGGATGCATCCTCATGAATATTAATCAGCGGGGTTTGCCAGTGTAACAAAATCTGTATCTTTATCAGCTCCATGCAGATACCTACCTAGGGGTTTTAGAGGACACGGATGCCTCCCTTGATCCGCTGAATAACTCCTTAGTTCATTTATCTTCTACTTTGACAGATTCATTTGGCAGATAAATTTATGTGGGCACTCTTTGCACAAGCCGCATGTATGCCTCAGGTAACGTTTGAACCCTTGTCATTGAAGTATTGTCTGACAACATGCAAAGATATATCAGACATTAGCGGGCCAGAATATACCCCGCTTCTTACTTTGAAGTTATATTTCACCCAAAAAGGTGTCTTGAGCATCCAGTAGTATCACTTCTTTGTGACTCCGGAATGCAGAAGCAGCCAGGCTGGTTTTAGCTCGAAGCTAATGGCTCCTTACGGCTAACAACGCAAGCAAAATGTCCGTTCACCAGCTCTCAAGCTCATCATCTGGTATAATCCATGTTTTATAAGTTATTCTATTTGAATTCTATGAGTTACTTTGTTAAATCACCCCCCCCCCCCAAAAAAAAGTTATGAAAATGAATAACTTTACTGCCTAAGATAATACACCCTTGCCAGTGCTGACTGTGTGGAAGCAGGGGTAAAAATAACCCCTCTCAGGGGTTCATTGGGTGTATTTGAATGTTCATCAGAAAATGATGATTTTCCACATGCAAGCTGACGTCGACAGTAATTCAACTCAACCACCGCACATCTGTCCATCCAGAAGTTTGTCTCCCTTTCACACTCTTGCCTGTCACGACCACCAGCTTTGTTTTCAGCGGTGCACAAGTGCCGTGACGGCGACAAAAGACACCGGTGACCTTTGCAAGGATCAATGAGCAGGAAACTCTGCGTAGATGTTTGGAGACATTCTGCACCAAGTACTCAACAACTTGGCCTACTAACAGGACACGAGCGCTGACCAGAATTGCAGTTTTCCAGTGGAGTGTGGCCTTCATACTTTCCACATTAAAGAGACACGAGCAAAGCGAATGCTCTTAAACCACGTTTTCTATTTGAAAAGCGCAGCAACAGGCAGGAGAGCCCCTCAAAGACTGGTGCATGTGGTCAAGATGATATTTCCGTTTAGAAGCCATTACAGGTCACTGTAGCATGGCTGAACAGGCTGCTCAATCACACTCTGATGGGTTTAATCAAAAGAAAGAGAGCTGTGGTGTCACCCTTCCTACTGCGTGTATCGCTTAATCACATAATTGCCTCACAGCAGTTGTGTAAGATATAAGATCTAACCAGGATCAGTTTTCTGGTTTATTCACTGTGGTTTATTCCGTTTGAAGTCAAAGAAAATGAAAGAAAAAGCTCCAGTGATTTGCTGTTTGTTAACTATTTATTAGCATGTATTTGCTTTTATTTTCCCTCATATAAAATGTTTACAACCTCTAATACGCCGACTCTGGATGCTGCTCTCCGTTTATCTTGCAGCGCTCCCAAAGACCAAAAGAAGAGCACACTGTCACACGCTGTTGAACGGTTTGTTTTAATATTGATTTTAGAATTCTTCTATCAGTTTATAAGGTAGCAGTGTGGCATTTTAACGCACCACCTGTCAGAAACCCCCTTTTTTTTTTAATTCCACAAAGTAGAATACAGTGTTTGGGGTTGCTGCTTTCAGCGATCAGGCTCCCCGACCCTAGAATAGACTCCCAGGGATCTAAATGGAGCTGAAAGTATAATTAACCTGAAATTAAAAGAAAAATTACATCTTCTCGGTCTGGTTCTGTTTTAAATTTTTGAGGTATTTTTTTTAACGAATTTGGTTTATTATTCACAATTTTCTTAAGAGTTTAATCTATTTGAATCATTTTATTTTGATATCTTTTTTTTTAAACTGTGCTTTATTATTTATCTTTTATCATCTTAGCTTCCTCTCCTTCTTTCAAATAAGGAGCTGTGTAATTGGACTTCTCCTGACTGATTGATTTTATTATTTTTTTTCTTTCATTGTACTTGGTCCTCCTTAAATGATGCCCAACTGTGATCAATGCCGGGCAGCATGCAGGAGAGGTGAGGAAAGCGCTTACTGAAAGGGTTGTGAATGGTTTGACGAACAGATGTGAGGCGTCTGGAATGAATTGTATTGTGTGTGTGTGTGTGTGTGAGAGAGAGAGAGAGAGAGAGAGAGAGAGAGAGAGAGAGAGAGAGAGAGAGATGGTGGAAGTCAGACTTTTCTGCATCACCTTGCAAGACCCAGAGAACTGATTTTCGTCAACTGGCTTTACATTTATAATGTACCGTTAGACACTGACCAACAATATATCAAATGAATGAATTTTTTCTCTATAAAAACATAGCCCCTATAACTTTTGTTGTCTTTGTAAAATATCTGTTCTTCTCTCTTATTCCTTGTGTTCTGGCTCCAGATCCACTACACAGCGTCCCTCGCCTGCTTGTAAACAAATTGAATTATTCCCACGGTAGCAGCTACATGCTTTAAGATAAGCATCTGGTTAACAACAGCTGAGCATGCAACGGAAATGAAATCTATCCCAACACTCGGAAAGAGGTGAGCAAGTGCGCAGCAGCGGGAGGAGTAACATATGTGGTTTTAGTTCAGAGCGAAGTTCATCAGATTTGCTACCCGTAATATCAGCAGTAAAGTAAAGACGGCGCTTATAACCACTGAAGTGCTGCTTTTATGACCGTGTGTGTGCCAACTCTGCTACAGGAAATATGAGGGAGATGTTTGAGCCCGCTTTGAACTTAATGCCCCAGTTTCTCATAGTCGGACAGTTATCATCCCGCTGTTCCCGCTATGAAAGCAGCTCGTAGCGGCCGTTATCCACCAATAAAGCTTCTGGCTATCCTGTACGGTGGCCAAAGCCTTGAGGGATGAGATAAGACGCCAGGATGGATTTGGCTCTTTAACTTGTAAATCTTTTTTTTCTTTTTAACATGTCGTTGCTGTCTGAGCTAATGGGCTCAAAGCCATGAAAAGAAAACGAGCTGCGGAATCTGATTGGCTTTGCTTTACATGGGAGAAAGTGGAAAATTACAAAGGGATAAAACAAGGGCAGAGAAATTAAAAAGAATATCCACATCAGAGAGAATGTTCTCTAAAGGTTCTCTAATGATGATTAACATCCTGAACTTTTATAAAATGTTGGAGATGTTCCAAAAATGTCCCCTTGTGGTTACAAACGTCCGGCACTTCAAATTTCCTCCTATTATTTCAGCTCAATGTTCCATTTTGTTGTTTTTTTTTATGGTCGGTGTTCCAAACTTCTGGGCTCTAAAGGCAAACGATATTGTTCTTTAAGAGCCACGTAAAATGATCCCTTTAGAACTTAATAAGAGGGAAAAAGATCCGCGGACTGTAAGCTTGTTCTCGGCGACACCCGCGTAAAGGATGGGAACATTGTCTTATAACGTTCCTGAAGTTCCATAAAGGGTACGGGCGGTGGTCTTTGGAGAGAAACTGCAGAACATTCAGTATATTCTGGGGATGTTTAGGGCACAGTTTTCAGATTAGGTAGTAGAATATCATTGCACTACATTTTGTAGTATAATGATTTTATACTCAAGGCCACGGGCCATGCACATCACTTCTGCCCCCCCCCCCCCCCCCCCCCCCACTGGCTATGGTATCTCTGGAACGTCTTGAGGGAACCTCCTTAAATTTGAAAATAAAGATTGAAATGATTTGGGTGGTTAAAGGTCAAGATCGCTGTCACATGTTTGCAATATCTCAGAAACGCCTGCTATTGTTCTCCGTGTCAACATTTTACCTGAGATTACGCGTCCGATAACTTCCACACAGCCAATGAGGAATTCCACAAAAAAAAAAAAAAAAGTCTCACAGACTGATAATGGCAAACAATTAAAATCAGAGCAGGAAGTGTGCAAGAGTCTCTGTTTTGGAAACAGCAGCTTGGAGGGGCTTAATGACCTTGGACGTGAGCCCACATCTGTTTTAGTCAGCTGACTCACTGCTGCTGCTGCTACAACACCTGAGAGAGTGTGAAACAACGTGCTATCACAATAACGCTCAAGAGGGATGAGAGCCTCCTCCTACGTCGCCCGCCTCGACTTTGTAACACCTGCCGGAGTGAAACAAGACAAAGTTGTGTGTGTATGACGGTGAAACAAGAAAACCTCCCCGCAGTGGTTTCTAATTTGAGCTTTTAATCATGATCGGAGGGGTTGAACATCTGTCTGAGAGGTCATTGCTTTAAGACTAAAACAAATGAGAGCTAACTGAGCGTGAAGCCTTTTCTTTGTTTCATTATTTCAGTCCAGACGATCAATGAATCATTGAAGTCTGACAGCAAATAAGCCAAATATTTGCTCGTTTCATAAATGCCAGTGTTTGCTGCTCATTTCTGCTCAGAATATCTTTGTTTTTAATTTGTTATTTGAACCAAAAAAGCTATTTTACCTGCAGGCATTTGCAACGAGCCTTTTTCCCCACTCAGTTCTGACATTTTAATGGATGTAAAATGAATGGGTTAATAGCAAAAATCATAAAATAATAATCATCCTTTTACTCCTCGGTAGCGTCCTTCATGGGTACTATTTTTATTTCACAGGTGCAAGTGGAGCACTAAATGTACTATTTGCTAACCTTCCAATCCCGACCTTGTTTTTCTATACCTCTGGCCTGATCCTCCCATCCCTCCTGCATTATAGAGTCCTGCAATCGTGAATGAATGGGACTCAGTGTTAATGGAGGATGTGAAGTCATCCCTTTGGCACGCAGGAGCACAGGTTGGCACCTGGACGGAGCGGCTGTCTTACCGACTGTGACGGACAGGTTGCAGCTTGGGAACCTGGACAAGCAACCACACAGCGGGTCAGACAGCAACCTGGACACGGGCCATTCAATTAATCTCCACCACCAACAGCCACACAGGCAATTAAATACGGCCATATAGCTGCAGTACAGATTTACTCACCTGTGATTCCACTTGAGACCAGTGAAGCGGCTCCTGGCCCCAGCCCAGTTATCCAGTATTCCTCTTTTTTTTTTAAAACTCCATTTCTACGACTGAGGAATAACATCGATTCGCGTCCGCATCGTTTTGACTCTTGAGTTAAACTCGGAGCTGAACCTCTCTTTAATCTAATAGATCAACTTTTGACAGGCCTTGTTACTGACCTTCAGCAGGATGCATTTCCGCTGTAATTCAATCCACTCAGATGTTGAGAGATGTTGCTTGAGACTCTTGTATGAATATGAATCTACATTCTATTTTTTTCCCCTGAGAGGAGGAGTTGAAATCATTCGATGTGACGCCTGCTCACGATCTTAAGTTACATTACATGGCTCCATGAATACGTTAGGGTCTTTTATGTCACTTTTTTAATTTGTGATGGTGCATTTGATTACAATTTGGGCAATGAAGTGTGTTTGAAATGAAGCTGAGCGGATCATGTTTGCGGTTGCATCGCTGTGGAGCAGTTGTGCTAATGAGGATGCCAACAAGAGCTCAAGAACAGAGGAAACAGCTTCTACAGCAAAACATGTTTGTTTTTGTTACAGATAATTGTGACCGCTGGTGGAAAGAACCAAGTGTACTTACACAAGTGTTGTCCTTCGGTACTATTTTGAGTTACATGTACTTGAGTTTTGCCATTTTATGCAACTTCATACTTCCCTTCCTCTTCATTTCAGAGAGAAACACTGGTTATGTTTACCCACACGGCAATATTCCGATATTAACCCCATGAAAACAATAAGAGGCTACCATGTAAACCAAATTTTCTGACTATCTTTAACCTGAAGTGGGAGTGAAAAATAATAGGAGTAAGATGTGTGGAGAATTCCAATCTGAAATATTAGCACGTTTTTTTGTTTGTTTGTTCCCCCCCCCCCCCCCCCCAGCAATTTTTCGACATTCAATCTGCTTTGGTCCAGTTTCCTTCCCAGGAAGTGTTGCAAACTCAGCTCAAAAGTACGACACATTTCTGCATCATCAACAAAATGTACCGCAGTTGTGACATGACATGACGAATTCGGGAACTGCAATTTTATACACAGGAATGTGCATCTGTACTCATAGTCACACTTTGTAATATGTACAAGAAGTTCAAGTTTAATATTCTGAAAGTAACTCGTGGAAACAGCTTGATTTAAGTACATCTCATCAAGAATAAGGTGAGTATCGCCGCTGTTAAACTCTCCTCTCACTTAGCATGTCATTTACTTGAAAGCTTGATTTACTTTTAAAAAGGATATTGTACACAACTGATGATATAACAAGCCTCTGCAGGCAGCTGCGTAAACAGGTTCATTTAGCCTGACCATATATAATTAATTTACTATTTCTTCTAAACAGGCTAGTTTTCATTGATGTACCTTGACAGTTTGGATGCCTGCTTCTGCCAGCTTCATCGGAAGAATCACCAGGTGTTGGTTGGCGACGTCATCTGTCAGGTGATTTATAGGTGTCATCCAATTACTGGGATGACACTAGCCTGTTTAGGAGAAATAGTAAATTAACTCTGCAGGCAGTGTTAAATACAGGTGGTTTCCAACCTTTTGGCATCTGATGTCTTAAAACCCCCCCAAAAAACTAGCTGGTAGTCCGTCCACATTTCAGATTGGTTTTCACTGTGTATCTCCAAACACAGGGATTCAAAAAGATTTCTGCATCAGAACCAAATTGTATGTATTTATGTTGTCATATTTATTGACAGCTTAGCATTTCATTATAATGACACGCACGCAAATAACTTAAGCTAACCTATCTTGAATAATGACCATTAGATGGAGCTAATACTGCTAACGTTCTGTAGCTAACGTTATAAGGCAAAAACAATCAACATCATTCGTAATTTGAATGTATTGAATGTTAATGCTTTAACTCTATGGATATAAATGATGCAACATATAACAAAATGAAAAACACTAATACTTTGAAAAACTTTACAACCAGATAGGTAGCACATATGACAAGTTGATTTTGGCCTTTTCAGGGTTTCATATTTGAGCTTCAAGCACCAGTGTCTCTTTATGAACAACTGGAGCTGACCGATTTTATGTGCCGCTGTGCACATCCTCAGCACCTGCTCTCACTTTGCTTGTCACTTAGACAATAATTTAGGTAATAATGTCTCACCAATGGCTCATAAGTATGTGCAATCTTGTGTAATGGAAGCTATCTTCACACTCACTGTGTGTATTACATTTCTGTTGAGAAATTCACAGGTTTTATGGCGTTATGCTCTTCTTGAAAATGTCTGTGGGATCATTAACCCCCCCCCCCCCCCAAAAAAGAAAAACCAACAGAATTTTAGGTTTCTCACAAAAGACCGATCCCTGATACATCGATATATGCTACAGTCAGAACTCTCCCCCAGCTTTTAATCCATTAAAAACAAGTTAATTTGTCCACGGTAGAGTGTGGAAGCAAGCAACCATCATGCTGCTCCAATTTATACAACGCTACAAACAGATCGTTCGCATTAAACTAATGATCTCGATTTGATTTGTGAATGGAACGCTGGAAAGGTCTTGGGTGTGTGCGCGCAAGGGAGAGAGAGCGAGAGAGAGAAAATCAGCTTTAATCACACTTATTTGCATGGAAATGGATGCTGATTGGTGGAAACAGCCACACATCTAGGCCACGGCTGAGTCACTGACAACATTTTTCATTTACTTCTTCATCCTCTCGGGGAAAACAACAATTGCAAGATGAAAATATTGGGTTGTAATGTTTCTATTATTAACTACGTCTTGTGGTAGTACGTCTCCACCAACCAGTCCACTCGCTGTTGTTTACATCCATGTTTGTCCAGACTCATGTAATATACAGTATGTAGTCCAGACTTTAATAAAAGGTTCTAGGTGTTTGTTTTTTTTGTGTTGCTTTTTTTTTTCAAACAAAATATGGAATTCATCATATATTACAAGGCAGGGATGTAACAATAATGCACAGAAAAGGGTTTTTACTTGAAATATTATGCTTCATTTCAACTATTTTCATTCACATTTTTCATGTTGTTTGAGATTTTTGTGAAGTTTGTCATAATTACTGAATAAGTTCTAGATTTATGGCCAAAAATGTGTTTTGTTGTTATTATTAATAATTTATTGCTATACAGAGTAAAAAAGGGTTCCAACACAACTATGTCAGGTTTTTGTTCACTGACTTATTCCATAATTTAGATAGATGGGGCTGAGCAACTTTATTGATTCTGCGATATTTATCGATATCTTCTTTCCCCAGAGAGGATCGATTTTTCAGCTGCGAGTATCGACACATTAAGCCCCATTCAAATTCTCCGTGTCCCGCACTTTGCAGGAAGAGCGATTCGGTCTGCCAGCCGCTAGTGTCGCTGTAGAGCATTTCTAGTTACCCAGACGCCGACGCCTTTCTCATGCGGTGAGAGCTGAGCGATTCAAGAGAATGGCTGCGAGTATAAATCCAGCGCCTGCATGCTTAAACGCAGATGTGTGGGGGCATTTTGGGTTCAAAAACAAAAAGGAAAGCAACGATTGAGACAGAAGTACGGCGGTTTGCAAACTGTCACACAAACGTCAAGTACTCTGGAAATACCACCAACCTGCAAGCCCACCCAAAACGTCATCACCCGGACAAGGAAATGCTAACTGAGACCGAGCCAAAGAAGCTGCGGGGCGACGCGAAACAAACCACGCTGGACAGTGACGGCGGTGGATGCCACAAGTTAGCAACATCTTCTTCACCGAGGTCGCAGAAAATTCCGGAGTCCATTGCCTACTTTATTTGTCAGGATTTGAGACCTTATTTGGTGGTGGAAAACACCTGCTTTAGGCGCATGGTGACTGTGATGGAGCCCCGCTATGCTATAGTCACCCGCGAATTGAATTATTGGCTGCCATGGTTTATTTTTAGTTAACCTGGAGGCTAGACTGGCTCATAGCTACCTCACATGTTCAGTATCAAGCTAAAAAAAGCTACCAAAGAAGGCCACTTGCTGCACTTTAACTCTCCATTGCTCACTTTACTTTTCAAAAGCTTGAAAGCTACAATTTGCACTCAGTTTCAATAAATGAAAGTCATTTTCTCACCACATCTTTGATTCACTTTGTCCAGCATTTGCAAGCTGCCAGTCACAGCCATATATTGTGTAATTGATGATTTCAGTTCAATTAATTCAGTCCAAGTCAATGGAACACTCACAAGATATCATCAAAATCACTTTGTCCCTTTAAAATCTTTCAGAAAAGGATGTAAGTGTATCAAATTGTATCGTGAGCTGAATATCGTAATACATATCATATCGTGAGCTGAATATCGTGATATATATATATATCGTATTGTGAGACGAATATCGTGTATCGTACCGTATCGCGAGATTAGTGTATCACTAGAGCCCTAATTTACAGTAGCTTTTGTTTTGTTGTAGTTGGTTCTTTGAGTTGAGTGACATCCTTTGCCCTGAGTTTTGTTGTGTGGTGTTAATTTGTCATGGTGGTTTAGTTCTTTCCTAGCTGGGGCTATGACAAAGAAATGCATCAACAAAAAAAAACTACGAAAAAAAAAACAAAAACCAGAGAAAAAGCCCCTTACTGGATATCGCTTATTTTTTGCACTTAGCAACCTTGATTTTCAGATTCTGACTAATTCATCCATTATTCCAAGTGAACATTTGTACCAAATTTGAAGAAGTTCCACCAACGGTTCAGTGGAATACTGCATTCATAAGACTGAAATGTAGTTTCAGCAGTCAGTGACTTTGACCTTTCACCATCAAAATCCAGAACGTTCATCTTTGTGTCCTCATGATTATGTATGCACAATTTGGAGAAATTCCCTCAAGGTGTTCCCGATATGTTCAGTTCACAAGAATGAGACGGACGGACAAACCCGTCCTCTGAGGACCATTTTCTCCAGTGGGATAGAAGCACGCTAAGGTTGGGATAGGATAAGCGGATACAATATCAAACTGGTTCAGAAGAGGCAGAGGAAGCGGAATTTCCCATGACACGCACTCAAAAACACAGAGTACAAGATGTGAGGAGAGCTGAATGAAAAATAACATGTGCATCCAGCCTCTGGGTCATCACGCTACAGTGCAGAATTCACAACTCGGCATGGCTTCAAAAGCGTGTGTGAGACCTCCCTCACTGCAAACATCATCAACATCGCAAAAATATTCTCCTCAAGCTGCGTCCCTGGCGACTAAACCAACAGCACTGTAAATACACTCCACCGCCGAAACACTTGATTGACAGGTTTCAATTGCTCAAATAATTACTTCGTCGTAAGCCTCTTGGAGTCGACAGTTTATGTTTGTGCCGTTTAAAAATCTCATCAAAATCCTTGCAAAAGATGAAAACGGAGCAAATGATTTGCACATTTATTTACCTGCAGCTCTACTTCAGTTCACGTTGGTTGCTATTCGAATTCTTTTGTAACCTCATTAAAATGGTTCCTGGCATCAAAGCACGTTTAAAGTTTTCCTCAGGATAAGATGGAGTTCCAGGGGAACAATTTTTTTTTTTGCCTGTTGAATTTGCAAATTTAATGAGTACTAGTAATTAGTATGTACTTTTGCAAACATGAAAATATCCATTTGCTACATATTAACCGTGAAAACAGTATACATTCTTTTTATTCGTATATTTTTACTTTGTGTTATCAATATGTTGCTCAAAATATCAATAAAACACACCAATTGCAGCCAAAAAAAAATGCGTTACTGTACACGTGGTTCAAATTTCAAGCTGATTTGTGTCGTTCATTCATACAGAAGAGCAAAACATTTCTCACTATCTGAAAGCAATCATACTTTGAAAAAAAAACCAAAAACACATAGTTCCACACCTACAGTGACAAACAAAAGCAGCAGCACAATGGCAAGTTGTTCAAGATACGGTAAAAATGATTTAAAAGATGGATTAAATTACGTGTGTGCACAAATCTATGCACAACTGTTGTACATCATTTACTTGCATCTGTCAAACCCTGCAAAGCTGACACGACAATGTGGGGAATAAATACATCCTCATCTACACTCTCCGTACATTTGGAAACTCAAATGTCCCTTTTGTCTCGGGATACATTCAGCACAAACGCAAATAAGGTATTGATACAAATGTGAGCTGAATGTAAATGTGCTGACGATTGGACGTTTCGAACACCTGATCTCCTGAGAGCCAGAGAACGCATCCACGTCTACCTACGGATCATCATTTTTCTGCGGCTCGTCAATACCACTGAGAAGGTTGAAGGTTTTCTGGCTCAAGGTTGTGTGGGAGAGACTCGGAGATAATTTGCTTTCTGTGATTAATTTAGTTTGTTTTGAATAATAGATCGTGCCATCTATACGCACAAGTGTCTTTCCAGGGTTTTTAGCACTCTGATGTCCTCCAATTGTTGGTTTTTGTCTTCTGGTAAAGGCAAATTATAATATTGCAGCCGCTGGTTGTTTTTTTGTGTGTGTGTGTTTTGGTATATTAGGGCTACATACACACGTTTATTTTGTGTTTAAAACTATATATCCTATGATTTTTAACGCTAATAATAACTTTGTTCATCCAACTGTCTTTCTTCTTTATCAATTATATGTATTTAAACCGGCTATTGCAAATATCTTTCATCGGGCAACTGAGTTTCAGTTTAACTGTGTATACATTCAGAGTTCATTCACCCAATTCCACAGATTTGCGTGTGTGAAGTCATAGGAAATGACACTTAATGTGACACAACATGTTTGCGTTAACACCAGAAGCCAAACACACTGGGAATGCATGCTAAAATTGCAAATTCTACTGGAAGGACACCCAAAAAGGAATGCAGCGGAAAAAAATAAGGAGGATAAAAAATTCGCAACCGCAACAAAGTGCTCAAGAAAAATCTAGACTTCAGGCAGTATGTCTTTTCTATGTTGTAGATATTGTCACTGCAAGATAAGCGAGGTTTCCAGGTCTTTCCAAATTGTGTGAGTTTATTGGATAGTACAAGTACATCCCATCCTCTTCAAAAGCTGATGCTCTATGGTGCAGCTCCTCAAAATTACAATGTAATTTCCCCGACAAGAAGGTGACACAGTCTTCTATCAATATCAGACACATACTACAGTTTGGCATTACAGCGAAACAACGTTGGAAGTATTTTGTCAATACTGGGTACCTGTGGGTACCTGTGTGCCCCCCCCCCCGCCCAAGTAAATTAGAAATGAGCTATCACTGTAAATATGGACTCCAATTGCCCCCCCCCCCCCAAGCGAGGCCAGTATTCTCTTGAAGTAGTTGATAAAATGCAACTAATACTATTATAAAACTGAGGTGGAAGCAGTTACAGTATTTATATGCTTGGTGTCATCACGACTGATTCAGATCAGCTGATGCGGCCACGTCCCTGATATCTCTGTATCTCTGGTGTTAGAACATTGCCGTTTGTCTACTCTCTATATGTTAACTCATATTATTTGTTTCACCAAGTGAAGTGCAGAATCCCCCCCCCCCCAGATTCCTGGAAAATGTATTTATTTTGTTCCATTCAGGGGAGAACGGGTGTTGACCCTGATCCTGTCCAGCACTGCAGGATTCAGCTCTCCCCTGAGACAAGAGCTCTTATTAGAAAAAAACCTTTACCACAAGCAGACTCTCCAATGTCAATTCCGGGGGGGGGGGGGGGGCAAAACAACTCAGGTTTACCCTCCATTGACTCTTTGAACTCTTAGTAGACACACAATATGGTTAATTGCTTTTATTGAGTAATGCAACAGAAATATTCAATTTTCCCATTCATCTAGTGATGTGAAAAGAGCAGCCTCAACGGCTCAGAGAGGTATGACGGAGGCGATGGAGAGTGGCAGCTTCGATCGAAAGTCCCTGTTTGCTGAAGCGCTGAGGCAGCAATGTTCTCTGTGGAGTCACGTACTGATGTCTGCTTCTGATTGTTGAGTCAAACATTTTGGAGAGATTACAGCAGATTAACGCAGGAACACATGAGGTTCAACACCCCCACCACCACCTCTTTTGATCTTTGCTAAAAACATTCATCTTGACTCATCTGAACTCAGAGGAACCTCTGATTCCTGAACATAAACGGGTGGTAGCACATTTCTCCCGCTCCGTGTCAAGCCATAAGTGGGTTTTGCTATATTTTTCCAAACAGTTTTAGCCAATATCAAATACAAATCTAGTACTCTGACTTTTGACTTCTCTCAGGTTTTAAAAAAGTTAAGAGATTTATAACTATATATTCACATTTTACCGATAAACCCTACCACAAAAATCCAAATCCAAAATACAACAAACAATAGTGTGATAATACATTCATCCATCCATTTTCTCCAAGGGTCATGGTGGTGGAGTCTATCCCAGCAGCCTTCAGGCGAGAGGCAGGGTTCACCCTGGATGGGTCGTCAGTCCATCACAGGACCAACACATAGAGACAGACAACCATTCACACTCACAGTCACACCTACAGTCAATTTAGAGAATCAATCAGCCTCGTCCCCTCTTGATGTCTTTGGACTGTGGGAGGAAGCTGGAGTACCGGAGAGAACCCACACAGGAACAGGGAGAACATGCAGACTCCACACAGAAAGATCCCGTGCTGGAGCTGGGACTTGAACCCAGAACCTTCTTGCTGTGAGGCGACACCTCTAACCACTGCACCACCGCGCCGCCCAGCGTGATAATCTACGACTGAAAATCCTTTCCTATGATAAACAATCCACAATATACAGGATTTGTGACTTTAGTAGTAATCCGTGGAATTATAACTGAGAAGGAGTCACTACTGAAGTGGCATTACTAATATTGAAGGTTTTGTTTTTCTTTGTGGTGTTTTAATTTAGCTTATCAGAATTTTTCAAACTGTATGAATAAGAATGGGAAAGTGAGGAAAATTTTTTGAGGACCTCGGTTGGAGGTTTTTAATTCGGTGACGGTATGGAAGATGAGCTAGAAAAGGAGAATAATTAGAAACCTGACAGATTTTAAGATAATTTTTCTGTACATATTGGACATTTTCCGGCATCTTGAAGCTGAAAATGGGTGAATATTGATTGTAAGGCAGAGCTACCCTTTTAGAGCGGTATTTCTTCATAACGCCATTTTTCCATTTCTGAGATTGCATGCCACGGTCTTTGTTCAGCTCTTACATTTGTGCTGAATAGCTTGTACAAAAATCATTACGGCCGGAGTGTAATCACCTTGACACACACAACATGGAGGGAGAGATGAGTAATGCTCAGGCAGGAGAGAACCGCATGGTGCCTGAGCCCCTGAAAACACACACAAACACGTTTGCGCGAAGGACAACATTAAGATACGTCACCTCTTTTTCACGACAGTGGAAATGATTTGAAATAATCACTTTTCACTTAAAAACGACCCCTGAGCGGGATTTTTAATCACACGTCTTTTCAATAACAGCTGTCTGTGGACGATATTTCTAATTTCTACTGTCTGAATTTTGGCTGCCCAAAATTTTAAACTCTTCTTATTATGCAGAATACAAACACTCCCAGAGACTGTGCGATGCATTGTCACTTAAAAAAATTTAATGTTATTGTATGAAAAGTTATACACGTGTGGCTAGCAGTTCAGTGTCTATTTATTTTTGGTTTTTATCACTGCTGGCTGCATAATGAAGGGCACGAGGGGATAATAAAGTTTATCTGGACCACAAGTACGCTTGCAAAATGCAGGAAGTTCCTTTTAATTAAAATGCAAAACGTAATGTTTTACTGTGACAACGCAGTGGTTAAGATGTGGTTAGGATGAGAAAACCACCCAGGGAAAGATTGTGGTTTTATATGAATTAATAAATAAACAAACAGCTGCAGATGTCGTTCAGTGGCTTCAGTGCTCATGACTTTCCGTCAGTAACAGAGAGCCTGAGAGCATCCTGAGCTGTGTTGGATCTCAGCCGTGAGTTATTCAGAAAAACGCCCCTCTTCAGAGGAGCCGCGGGGGGGGGGGGGGGGGGCGCTCGCTCTGTTCCTCTCGCTATGGATCCTCCTCTCAGTCCACAGTCACGGAAATATCACAGATCCTCGGAGGGATGTTAGTCTCCTGGACAAGTTCATTATGGAATCACATCAAGAGTCATTTTCACTACAAAATAAAAGCTCATGAATATTATTTATATTAGAGTAGAGAGTTAGAGAATTCTGATCAAATTTTTGAGAAAAAAAAAATTGAAAACTGTCACACAGAGATTTTCGTTTACAAGCCAAAACTGAAGTAATGATTTAAAGGCATGAAACACCTTCTATCTTTCTCTGACATTAAAAAAAAAAACAAGCGGAAAACTATTGAAGGCCAAACTGAAAAGACCCAAAGTACCAGTGCGAGTATCTGTTTTCCCTTTTCCAGAATAGGCGTGAACGTGACACAAAGGTCTCAGGAACAAGCTGCAGAGCTCGTCAGCCTGACACGACGCTCGCAACACACTGACAAGCAAGTTTTATATTCGTTTCCTTTTTCAGTGGTTTTCACCAGGCTTTCATCGCTGTGGGGGTGGGGGTGGGTTGAGACGGGCTGATACTGTGAGGACTGTCAGACTGCAAACGTGGGGAAGACTGCAGGCACGGTGACTCATGTGCTCTGGATGACTTGCAGTAGAGAATAACAGCCATAACAAACCCACTTCACCATCATCGTCGTCATCATCATCATCATCATCATCATCATCATCGGCGTTGTGGTTGACAGCATTGAAGACTTTCGCAAAAGGTCGATTAGACTGAGATAATTCTCAAGGGAGTGGGAGCGGGCCGTCTTCTCACTGAGTGAATATCGTGAGGAGATGAAATTCTTGAGGCTCTCCTACCGCCCTCAGGCTGCTTGTTTATTGCAATAAGTGAAAGGACATACACACTCATGCTGGGAAACAGTAAGTAGGTACGCTGACCCTGACAGCTCCAAACACTGAGAGCACATGCAAGGAGGTGAGAGAAAATTCAGAAAATATCTTGATAGATTTTAACTTTCGGGAGGTTGTGATGTACTCAGACTTCATTTGAAACTTCAGTAGTACTGCTTCCATTAACATAGTTTGAAGTATTGCGATTGAAAAGGTTGATGGAAACAGGGAAGTCCCTAAATTTTGCCAGTTGTTTTCCACTATTCTTTGAAGAGCTGCGGTTCACCCTGGATGGGTCGCCAGTCCATCACAGGGCCAACACATAGAGACAGACAACCATTCACACTCACAGTCACACCTACGGTCAATTTAGAGTATCAATCAGCCTCGTCCCCTCTTGATGTCTTTGGACTGTGGGAGGAAGCTGGAGAACCCGGAGAGAACCCACACAGGTACAGGGAGAACAAGCAAACACAGAAAGATCCCGTGCTCCAGCCGGGGCTGGAACCCGGAACCTTCTTGCTGTGAGGTGACACCTCTAACCACTGCACCACCGTGCCGCCCAGCGTGGTAATCTACGACTGAAAATCCTTTCCTATGAAAAACAATCCACAATATACAGGATTTGTGACTTGTCGCTAATTGCGTCTTTAGTAGAAATTCATGGAACTATAACTGAGAAGGAGTCACTATTGAAGTGGCATTGTTAATTTTGAAGGTTTTGCTCACCACTGCACCACCGGCACGGCCCGGAAAAACAGACTAAAGTCATCATAATTCTGTTATTTTCAAAACAAAATCACATAACATACCTTATCAGACATTCGCAAATGAATTCTCGCTAATTGGGGGAAAAAAGTAAAGCATCAATTTTTAAAATAAGTTCATCATCACACTGTTGCACAACCGAGATAATGTCAGGGAGGGGAAAAAAAGCAAGTCTCAAGACATGATTTCAAAACAGAAATCATATCAGTGGATTGAATGCTAGGTCTGTGAAAGCTGAGATTCCAGTACAGGAAAGGCTTGATGACCTTTGACCTTAACTGAGACAAAAAAAACAACAACAAAAAAAAACGGGAAATGGAAATTCTTTTTCTCGATGAAGCTTTGAGGCGGCAAATCATCAACCCGTCCAACAGGGAGTTTCAGCCACTGTGGCATCTTTCTTGGTGTACCGATCATTGTTGTCTCAGCACTGCATGTAATGTTCCTGCTGACATGAAAGACCAACTACAAAGTAATTCGTCAACATGAAACTCCCAGGTACAAAACGAGACACAATGTGGGAATGTGATATGCTGGAGAGCTGATATTCAGACTATCGCAATATCATAATCATGAGGATGAGAGGAAATTTTGAAGAGAAATTGCTAGTCGCCAATTTTGAAAAAAAAAAAAAAAATCTGAGGCTGTGAGGTCCAAAAACATTTTGCCACAACCTTGAATTCCAACTTTATCACCCAGAGGCATAGTGGGTTTTTGGTGAAGATCGGTTCTCTGGCATTTTGCCCTAAACATTGCACACGCGTTCTGCTCCATCTCGGGATTAAGAACTCTGAATATGAGCTTTCAAGCACATTCTGTTCTGGAGTTACTGGGCTTAGAGTTTTGGTGAAAATTGGTCAGCTGGCAATTTGCCCCAAATTTTGCACGCACATTCCACTCTGTCTCGGGATAATAAAAATTCAGATTATGGGCCTTCTAACACGTTCAGCTCTGGAGTTACGGCTTGGTTTGTATCAGCCGCCTCCTCAAAAACAACCCTCCACTGATATAGGCACCCTGGCACGTTCCGTTTCTGAGTTAGGGTTCAATTTTTACCTAATAAGGCAAAACAACAACAACAACAACAACAGTCTACCAACGACGTTTGACTTTTGTTCTGAAATCTACATTTTTTTGGGGGGCTTATCCATGGTCAAAATGTCTTCTTCTGCTGTATTTGTTGCAATCACGTGTGAGGTTACCTATGGTGCCATCTACTGACGAAAACACAATATGCAGAGCCAAGTTTATTCATTACCAACCAGTTGATGGAAATATTCCTGTGTCCTTTTCCAGCCTGGCTGATTAATTTGAAACAAGACGAATGATAACGTAATAATGATAACACTACACCCTCCTCCAGCACCACCTGACCATCAGCTGAACCCCAGCATATAGGAACATTCAGAGTGCTACTTCTGCAGCTCCCCTGAACCGACACACGACGCCAGACATATTCTACGCTGCTTTCAGGAAAGCAAACATATTTTTCAAGCCTATGTTAGTGAAACCTCCCTAATTTGAGCGTATTGCAGCCACATCTCAGTCCAGCTTCATGCAGCTGGTTAATCCTAATGAATCTTCCTCCATATATCCTGTCCTCTCCTCCCTGTCAGAGATGATTTAGACAGATAAATACAACATTTGCCTTCACGTTCTCTAGTCTGGACCTGGAATAACTTGTTATCATTAGTCACAGAAGCCCCCACTAACTCAGCTCCTCGGCAAAGCATGAGCAACCTAACAAACTGACATGTGGCCTCCTATAAATCCTTCTTTGCCATAATGGTCTGAATAACCAGCCAGTGAGGCAGCAGCTGTCTTGGTGGCCCCTGTCCCCTCCCCCACTGTCACTCCCCTTAAAGCAGCCCCTCCATCCACACACAAGCACGCACACACGCACACACACACACACACACACACACAAACAAACACACACACACACACACACACACACACACACACACACACACACACACACACACACACACACACACACACACGCCACAGTAATCTAATAACAGTCCAAAACAGGCATGGACAATATGAGGTTTTTATATTCAGAGCATGAAATGTTTGCGGTGATAAAAAAAAAGACATTCTTATGCACATATAGGAAAATATTTCTCAGAACTGGACAATCGTGGATTCAAAAGACAAAATATCTAAATATTTTTTAGGAATGATGGAGTCATCCTGTAGCCATGATGCCAAAATAACTGGTAATTCTCGTTAGAATCGAGGCGTTTCAGGTTCTCCACCAGATACAGCAGTCTGAAGGCTTGAATTGAAATATTTGAGTAATTTGTTATATGAAATACCTTTTTTTTCCACTTTTTTCTTGCGTGGCATAAACAGGAGCACCAACAAATAAGAGGCAAAACCCAAAGGAAGCCAGTCAAGCCCTCATTTGATGGGTCATGTAGCTGATAGAGGATCATCCAGCAGATCCCCCCCCCCCCCCCTCGTGAGAAGACATTTTATGATATGTGCAAGAAAGCGTTTGTCCAAAATTTTGACAGTTTTAAGGGAGCTCTTTAGAGACGCCCCCTAAGGTGAAAAAAAAGAAAAAGAATTAGAGAAACTATCTGGTCCAGGTAGATTCTGGTGAGCACAAGGAACTTAAATTCATATCATATTTAGCTCCTGTCCCCTTAGGGTCTCTGGTTTCAAGTGTTGCTCTGTCTTGGTTTAAATCAAAGGTGTTTCTGACAGCTGGTTTCAGGCACATTTCTGTGCTGGAGGAAATGAATTAAATCTGCATTGCAGAGGTGGACACCCGACGGCGAGGCTGAAAAATACAGATCTCAAACCCTTCGGCTTGGTGTCAAAGGGCAGGTTTTAGAGCTTCTAGTGTGGACAGAATGCAGATATCTGGATCAGGACGACCTGCTCCCCTTGGACGTTAGGTTACGATATGAATCGCAAATCAAGACGAGGTCGAGAGGCGACAGCTAACAGAGTATGAGTGCAGATAAATTAGCCTGAAGAGCTCATAAGATGATTCTGTACAACTAATATATATCATAAGTTATCTTTCCATTGGTGTACTTTGAAGCAAATTGTGAAGTATCCTCTTAAAAAAGCTTGATGAAATGGCAAAATCACAAAACAATTTTGTCTCCAGACAGCAGCAACACGCCCTAGCGGAGAACAATTCATCATGTCTGAAGATAATTTCCTCCAGTCGCCTCACTAATCTTGCTAATCCTTGCTCTTCTTCTTCTTCTTCTACTGTCTTTCTCACAGCCACAGCCGTGCGTCACTTTGCCTTTACTGCCATCCTCTGGCAGCACTGATTTTTTTTTTGTTTTTATCTGCGTAAAACCACTTGATAGAAACACACCTGAGGCACGTTTCCTTTTTCTCGTCACAACAAAAAAAATGCTTGACAATTAAACAAAAACACAATTTATAGATAGAATCAGTTAACACGTATGAAAAAATTCTCCTTTTAAATGCAGAATCTGGGGGCAGGAAGGCACAAGATTTTGGGACCAGACACATTCTAGTTAGCTTTCGAGTCACGCCATTACTGGGGTTTTTGGTTAAAAACAAACAAACAGAGCATGTGCAGACCAAAACAAGTAATTGGTTGTGTCTCCAGGTAAGAGGCTGGATACCCCCTGGTCTCCAGCACTAGCGCCTCCTCTGGTTGTTCCCATGCACTACATCCCCCCTGGTGAAATTCCTCACCGTCTAGTGAAATGATGTGACCTCACGTGATGGAGGAAGCACATAGTGGGTGAAGCGATGACCAGCTTGGTGGGGTGAATTCGCTTTGTAAAAGTAGGAATACAGTACAAGAACTACGGGGGGGGGGGGTGACCAACTAAATGGAAAGTCTTAGCAAGGATCTGGCTTTTGTTGCCAGATTGTGTTCGGTGGAAACCAAAAGCATGTAGACTTGAGTCAAGCTACCACAACCATGTGGTAGAAAATTTAGCAGCATTAGGGTATAAAGATGAGTTTATTCAATTTGTGTGAAATGACCCTTTAAATGAATGTTTTATGATGTTTATTCCTGTCATGGAGGTTTCTGCTGCATGGATTATAGGTTCTTAGGAAAGGACCCCTGCTCTCCTCCCTCCCCCATTCAACACCCGCCACCAGGACCAAAACCACCACCTCCCTCCCTCCCTCCACCCGCCCCGCTCCTCCCCATTATGGCGAGAGATAGAGAGAGAAAGAGAGGGGGGGTAGAGAGAGGCTGACTCCCGGCGTTCACATCGGGAGCGTTAAAGGAGCAGAAGGGAGACAGAGAGACTGACACAGCGCTGAGAATTATTTAGTTCACATGTAACCACCAGCGAGGGAGGAACACATCAATCACACGGAGTTAAAATGCCAGTCATCGATTGACCGGTGAACGGAATGGAAATAAACCAGCCGGTAATAAGAAGTTGTTTGATACGGGAGGTCGTGTGAGCGCTGCCGGCTCCGAGAAGAAACTCCTGGTAGGTTTGTTTTATTCCCATATCATGCTTTTCTTTTCTTTTTTTTTTAATTAATTTGAATCTTTTTTTTAGGTTTTGCTGTTCTCTGTTGTTGTTCCCTGCCGTTGAAGTTCATGCCCTCGGTTGCATGACTGTGTCTCTGAAGAAATGGAAAAGTTTCTTGGGTGATTTGACTGTGGGTGCGCTGTATTACACCGGAGCCCTCGCCAATATAACGGGCTCCATTCAGCGGCGAGGAGCCCGCTGCCCCGTAGAGAATGAATGGGTCACTATGTATTTTACCCCAACTGAAGAGTTTACTCACTTCTAATCAGTTAAAAGTGGCGGACAGCTGCAATCTTTCGAGTCGCTGCTATGCAGCGTATTAGGGGAGAACCTATTCAGCAGTTGAACATGGGGCTCATATTTAGTGATTGTGCAGGAATATTTGTCTCCTTTGCTTGCAGTAGGTTGCTTGGCTCTTCAACCGTGAGAGCCAAAACAAAAGGATTTCCCACTGACCAATCGGAGCAGAGGAAGCCCCCGGAGGCATGGAGTGGTCCTCTTCCCTCTTTGTCCTATACCTGAGACACCAGACCTCAGCCTGCAGCTCTAACCCATCAACGGGGACTTGATTTATTTCTTATATATAAATATATATATAAATATATATATATATCTGCTCTTCTAGGACATTGTGGTCCCCCCAAATATATGAAACAGTATAATAAACCAGGTTCTTAATTAGAGGTAGAATATCAGAATATGGGTGCTGATCAGATTATCTGGAATGATGCTGCCAATCTGGAGTCAATTCCGTAGCTTGATGAACGGATCCCATAGATACGGCTCAAATAAACCGCGTTGGAATATGTTGAAATGTAAAGTATTATGAGGTTGTTTTCTAGTTGTTGGATCTAATTTTGATGAAATAAAATCTCATTTTCCACAGCTTCATGTTGTAACCTGAAACATAATGTCAAAAACAATAATAATGAAGGGGGAAAAAAAAAAGAAGAACTCTGGATTCAGTATCAGCGAATACAGGCTCAGATGTGAAAAAATATGTATCGGTGCATCTCCAGCTAAAGGGATTATAAATCTATCGATGTGCAGACACGTCGCCAGTTCCAAACCTCAAGACAGCATGATCAACAAAAAGGGATGAAAATGCATGCGTTATAAACGGCATCACCACAAATCTAATACTGACACAAATCGACTATGTTTTCCTAGAAAGATTTTATTCAAAAAAATACAAACTTTGATCAGCAGTGGATATTTTTTGCCGGCTCGGACCACATTTACATCGTTTTGTGTCGTGAGAAGTGTATTCCTGCTCTGGGGGGGTCATCGCTTGCTCTCTGCCTCACGACATCACCCTCCCTTTCCCTCCTAAACAGTCTTTCTCACCTCATAAACACATCTCTACGACATGCTCTCGTTTCATTTGAGGGCTAATGCCTTTTAGTTAATTGCTGGGACATGCCCTCACGCTGGCTGGCGTCACTTTAACCTCTCTCTCTAGTTTCATGTGCGGAGGAATACAAGGGGTTTTAATTGCTGTATCTGAGCGTTCAATAAGGCGAGCGCTAGCGACCTGCCTTGAGGGTTTCAAAAATAACTTCATATGAGTAAAAGTGGCGGAAAAAGTACTCAAATATCATCGCAGCTTCTCATATAGAAGAATGATGCTTTTCTTCAAGTTATGTTTATGTGTCCTTAACTGTTCATCAGACACAAAAAAAACAAAAACAAAAACAGGATATTTTGGAGGTATCAGCTTAGCCCCCTGGGGAGATTATGATTTATGCTTTTTGTAGGTTTTTTTTGGGGGGGGGGGTCGTTGGTTTTTCTTCACATTACATTCCTGACTGAACAATTCATGTATTCATAAAATTAAAAAAACAAAACATAATCAGTCATGAAAAGGATCGTTAGTTGGCCGAGTGAACCACTAATTTGAAAATGATTCAGGCTTTATAACACGTTGTGGCAAGACACCCAAAATATGTGAGAGAGAGAGAGAGAGAGAGAGAGAGAGAGAGATGTCGGAGAGTGTAACTGCTTGCTTGGAAGTTGACACAGAGTCTGAGTGGGATGGAGAGACGTGGGCGTTCTGAATGGCGGGGATTCTCTTTCACGCCGCAATATATTATGATACAGTGAGCGAGATGCATGATTAGAATGATTTAAACGCCGCGACGGGGTGTCGTGTGCGTGGCCTCTAGCAGGCGCTTTGTTTTGTTTTCGTTTCATCTCTCCAACCACAGATTTCAGTGCAGCGCTTTGATAAACTGCAACGTCCGACACGGGTTGAGCTGTAATATTTCAGGCTGCTCCTTCTTGATTTAGATGCGGCGTTAAAGTTTCTCGTCGGCGTGATGAAGAATTCATTTAAAAGGAACTTAAAAGTTAATAAACAATGAATCACATTCATTGCCGGCCACATGCTGTCAAAATCTGCATGGGAAGTCACGCTTTGGGCTTCATAAAAAGAAAAAAGAGAGCGAGAGAGAGAGACAGAACCATGAATAATATTTATGTTACAACTCTGCTGTTAATTATGAAAATGTGGTTCTGCTGAACTTTGATTACATGTAAATGCGATCACAGTGGAGAGTCAACCTTTTAGGATGCGTTTGCCATCTTTGATTTTCATCAGAGATTCTAGTGGCTTACTTTCAGCTCCAGACCAGCAGCAGACTCTTAATTATTGCAATAAAGACAAAGAGGAAAAGCCTTTGTTATTGAGATCTGTGTTGAAGATCCCTCAGGGGGAAGGCAATTCAATTGAAATTGTAGAGGTTATCTCAGGGAATTAGATGAAAATGCCCTTTTTAAGGCGGCTGCATCATGAAAAGTGGTGGGGAAACATGCACAGAACTGTTGCCCTTTTCAGATTCATGGATTTAAAGTCATTAGATGGTGACAGTGATGAAATGTATCCTTGGTGTGTCTCAGTGTGAGTTCAAGAGAAAGCTGGGGTGCTCTTGCTTGTGTGTTTTCAGGGGGAGGGTGACTTAAACGGATGGATCAGCTTTTAAGAGGATCGTCCAAACTTTCATGGGAATTGTCTGCTGTTTCTTGTTTATTCAAACATTTTTAATTTTCAAATGGAGCCTTTATCGCCTCCCCATTAAATCTTGATCAAAGTCCTTGTTTGAAAGTCATATTTACTCCCGGATGCGTTATAATTTATCAAAATTTACTAGAAATCAGAAGCAAGAATGAATAAACATCGTGCTGCTCGACTTGATTTGCTGCCAGTAATGTTTTTCGCTCCATGTTTCCTGAATTTACCGAGAACACGTTCTCTTGCACCAGACGAGAGAACCGACAGTGTCTCATCTCGAAAACCTCTGACCAGTCCTTTAGATATTCCTTCATTTTCCCCGTGACTCACACATTCTTTGCCCTGCTCTGATAACTCTGACACCTTTTTTCCCCCCTCTTTGGGTTACGTCTCCTTCTTTCAGCCCGGGAGCCTGAAGCTGCAGTCTGTGTTTCTCAAATGAGGCATTTGACCTCTCTTTTAGGGGTCTTTTATTTCAGTCACTGCTGCAGGAAGCTTAGTGTCAAGTGGGGGGCTGCTATGTGTAGCTCAGCAGGGCTCTTGGGACACACACACACACACACGCATGCAGGCAGTGTCGAACACACACTAAAAATGTCATCCTCTTCAGTATCTCGACCGAAAGGATTATTGACCGCCTTATAATTTACCCAAAAGATGTCAGAATTGATCTTTTTACATGCTGGATCCCCCCAAAAAACATACATAAATGGTACATGGTGGTATTGGTAGATGATAGAGGATGCACAGAGATGCAGTTAAAGAAAATGACTCACCAATTATTTGATAATTGACTCATTATTTGAGTCTTTTTTTTCCCCAAAGCAAACAATTGCCAGACCATGAATAAAAGCAGTTTTTCTGTGGGTTTTTTTTGCAACAGAAAAGGATGAATTTTGAATTGTAAGACAGACAAAAGAAGTTTGAACACGTGAGTGTCTTTTAGACTTGATTATTTGATTATTCATGGAAATAATGGACTGATTAATCGATGATGAACATGGTCGTTATTTGCTGCCCTAATTGTTGCCTTGTCGTCAATATTTGGAAGTTTACCTCTGGGTCAGACACCCTGGCCCGCTTAAAGATGATTGATCAGTTCTGGAATGACTCGGCACATAACTGAAAAACTAGCTGGCAACATTTTTGTGACGAGTTCTAATCGATTATTCGTCAACCAAACATAGGGGATACTGGGTTCAGCCGCTTCCCTGCCTCTTCCTGCTCCGCCTTTTTAGTAGAACCTGGTTGACATCAGGGTGTGACAGTTCATATTAGCCAATAATGGCCTATCACAGGTATCGGTAGCAGCGGGGTTTTTTTTGTGTGCCTGCTATGTTCTCCAATCATATATAAACTTTCTTTTTCATTACACTGACATCATTGTTGACATCCATCCATCCATTTTCTACCTCTTATCCTGTTAAGGGTCGTGGGGGGAGCCTATCCCAGCAGCCTTCAGGCGAGAGGCGGGGTTTTTTTAGCTGGGAAATGCCACGATGACATAACTTTGTCACAGCGTTTGTTAATAAAGTATCGGGGATTAAAAACAACAAAAAAACAAACATGTGTTTTGGCCAAGATCTCAAAGTTGGAATTTGCTCACTTGCTAATATCAGCATCTCCCACAGAAATCCTGTATCCATCGAGCCTTTGCAAGACAAAACAAGCAATTAGAATTTGTTAAGTTGGGTTCTGGGAACATGAATGTTTTTTTGTATCTGCTCTTTGGCACTGACATGCGTATACGAATAAGAATTGACAGATTAATCGATGCAGAATCATGCAAAATATTGTTCGTTACAGATACGGATGGTAACAAATGCAAATGGTGGAACTACCTACACACATCTAGCTCATCAGTATGCAATATTTATGCATCGACACAAACACATCAGCTGTCAGATGCGATTTTGTTCTGTGCCGCTTGTATATTTAAAAGGAAGTCCTACGCTATTCAGCAGCCTCTCAAAAACATGTCAGCTCTTAAAGATGCCATCTTTAGCTATACGCCTGTCACCAGCAACCCTTTGTTGCATAAATGTTTCATAGTTAGACTGCTGTTGTGGCGAGCTCACATCTATGTGACAGCAGGCTCCAGTTTTAGACGCGATGATCAGTCCTGGAGATAGCATCCGGCTGTGCTCAAGTGTTGGGAGTTGGACTTGGAAAATAATGGTGCACGCAGGGGCCCCCGTGATGGATGGATCCTCCGACGAGGTTCCATTTTGTATGGGAATCGTGGATCAGCAGGCAGAATTTATGTGGATGTGGAGGAGACACCACTCTAAAAGATGCTTTCTTTGTGAGGCAGCAGTCCGAGGGTATATTTGTCAGCGTGATTGACGAGCTCGTAGTCATTAAGTTAACATAGCTGACGGACATTAATCTGCTTTTATCTCCAGAATGACTTGCATGGAAGTTTTTTGTAAAGTTATCGCCTCCTGAAAACAGTTCGACATCTTGCGCATTTACTTGTCTTTCCGGTTGTCCTTAGCCTTGCCTCGGAAGTGTGCGCGACGCACGAGACCCCGATCATTGTATAGAATCTGTCATACATTAGAACCTTTATTAAATGTAGATTCCAGCTTGCAAACGATCATTTTCGCTTTTTTGTTTCCACGTACAGATTGTATAATCTGTAGCCTGACTACATACAGGACACAATTACGTATGTAACGTAGTCTAGATTTCCTACCTTGCATGGGAAGCCTTGGGCCAAGTTTACACGCATGTTTATCAAGACATATATGTATACAATATGTAATCTAGATTTAGAGTTTCTTTTTTTAGGGGGGGGGGGGGCAAAATGGAACAAACCCATTTCTGAGATGGCAAAGAACAATGGCCAGAGCAAAGTTGTTGGAGAACAATATGGTGTTTCATTATCGTGATCTTTGACCTTGCATATGAAATGTCATAACTTCTTAATTTCATGCTTTGAGGCATTTTTTGTGAATTCTTAAGTTCTGACCAAAATTGTTCAGTCACTGACCTTTGATATGTAAAATCCAAACAGTTCCTTCTTGACTTGAAGTGAACATTCGTAGCAAATTTGAAGAAACTGGCCGAAGGCTTTCCTGAAATGTGACAAGGCTGATTTGAACAGACAACCTGACACGTAGGTCCTCCAGCCACAGCTGCCGCCAGCGCCGAGGCATAAAAACGCTTCATAAACTGTTGTATGTGGATCACTAAGTGCAAGAGCCGATGTGAGAGCACGGTATGAAAAATGAATGAATAAAAAAAAAAAAAGAGCTTGTTTTCGGTATCTGTTTCAGTTTCAAACTGTTTAGATGCTCTGTGTAAATGTGACTTTGAGATGATGAGTAAAAAGGTGAATCTGGCAACCCGGGAGTGCTGCCTCACACTGC
Organism: Aulostomus chinensis; assembly: GCF_037954235.1. Taxonomy (NCBI): domain Eukaryota; kingdom Metazoa; phylum Chordata; class Actinopteri; order Syngnathiformes; family Aulostomidae; genus Aulostomus; species Aulostomus chinensis. The sequence goes on along the minus strand of NC_141342.1, from coordinate 16,206,565 downwards.
CAAGTTAGGGGCCATTGCTCGTATTAATGATGCATGGGCGTCTAAACTGGCTGGAGTTTCCCCTCGCCATCTGTACCTGATGGTGCCACCTCGGCGGAGCCAGGCACACAAGAAGAGCTCGGAGTTTGATTAATGGCTGTCTGTCAAGGGATTTATAATACATATGCAGGGAAAGTCACTATTTACTTAACATATCACCGTTCGGAAACTATTTTCTTGGTCATTTCGTGCCTTTATAAGCCAAGCAAATGATTAACAGTGATATGAAAAGAAATATGAGAAGACACAGATAGGTAAGGACGTGAAGCAAAAATCCCCGGTGGGATTTCATCCAGGGATTTTGCAAGTTCTGGCAGGTTTCCTGTCTTTTTTTTTTTTTTTTTGGTCTTTTCTCAGTAATTCCAGAAAAACAATATCTGGTGTTTTTGGCCGACTGGTTGGATGAAGATCCGTCTCACCTCATATCAACTGACTAAAATGCAGCTGCATGAGATTTAAACTGGAGAAAATGATTTTATAGGTCGTTTGAAATGTTGGGCGTAGGCAGGCCTGAAATGACAGGAGTGACATTTAGAGCTTAAAACATTCCTTGTGTGGAAATATTATAGGAAATAAGAACAAAAGTACTGAATAAGTTCATGATCATGCTCTGAAATTCCCTCAGAATAAGAAATAAACTAAAGCTGATAGGTTCTCTGTTTTAACAGTCAGCTAATTTCAAATAGAAATCCTGAATTTCTTTGCCTTTATTGCAGAAAATTAAATGCATTCGGGCTTAACGTTGTTGTGCAGACAGAGGGAGCAATGCGAGCTGGGAAATGGTGTTCTTTTCTTCAATTTTCTTTGGTGGACCAATCAGTGGATCTATAAAATAATGTAAAGATCACCCCCCCCCCCTCACTGTCACATTATTAAACGAGCTCTGATAAATTCTCAGATTTTCCCTCTTTTCTGAAGCAATAAAAACTTATATTTCTAGTCACATTTGGTAGTGAAGTAAATGCGGCCTTGGCCATTTTTAGAGTTCCTGGTTATTTTGTGTCATTTGATTCACAATTCTGTTTTTGGCCACATGACTTTTATAATCTATATTTACTCAGCCAGTGGGTTATGGATGCTTTCATGTGTTCCCATGGAATCCCTTAGCTTAGCAGAAAGAGCCAGTATTAGTGGTTGTACGTGTCCCCAGTATCTGTCCTCCAGATGTCACTCTAATGGGCCTCAACACCGACCTACAGGGACCTCAACAATGTACCGCAGAGACCAGAGAAGTGTTCATTTTCCAATAACCTTTTCAATGAGCAACTGTGAAATCTCTCAATAGCACCGCCGTTCCTCTCCAAGAGACCAGCAAACCACTGAGATACTTTCTGAGATCCATTTCTTTTTTCTCCGTTCATTTTTTGCTTGAAAGTGGCGCCTAACACATCAGGAGATCTTTGAGTTATAAAGTGGACGCAGTCTTTCCAGCATGTACTTGTCTTGGCCGGGGGGGTTGCGGCGATGGGCGGATTTGATCTGGAATCGGGTGCTGATCCCGACATTATTCACTGACTGATATCGGGATGATGATGTCGATCCACGGACTGACCCAGATGTCCATATTTCCATAGGTTGCACCGGACCATGAAAAGACACCGTGACTGATTCAATCATACAGTTCCATCAGAGTGGAATATGCGTGGTGTTTTTTTCTTTTTTCCTACATGACGTCAACTTAAAAATGATGCCAACAAAAACGAAATTCATGATAACATCAAAGACAAAAAGAGCGGTGATATCAGCTTCAGTGTTGGCACACGTGCATCATGCCCACTTTGAGACTGCCTGGCCGGCTCAGATTAATGTTAGTATGGCGAATGCTCTCCAGGTCATATTTTTTCTCCGGGCCCATCCTAGTCTGGCTCTGATTGGATTCGACCCTGATATTTTGTGTTCATGCTCTTCCGCCATCGGGTTAATAGGGTTGCTGACCCATGATGTAGTCAACCGAAGTGTCATCTGTGCAGTATTCTTGCTTTTTCACTGCTCTCCCTCCTAACTTTTTTTGCCGACACATTGTGAGGTCGTTCAACCAGCTACTTACTACATTTGGAAAATATCTTTTGACACGAATGTTCACGCAGAACAGGCTTTTCACGAGTTGCTCCAAAACTCTACGTTACCTTTGAGCTAACCGTTTGCAGTGTGTGCCTCTATGGCTCGTTGTATGTCCACTTTTAGAAAGTCCCGGGGGGAAAAAAAAAATTGACTTCTGAATTCACTGCAACATAACGGGGAGTAGAATTAGCCCGAGAGCAGAAGCCTTTCAAGCTCAGCAAACACAAAACTTGCCACCTAGCTGGATGTCTGACCGGGATCAAAGGTCAACATTGAGTTCCGTTTACCAGACAGCTTTGAAATGTCCACCTTAAGTGTCAGACGCACCTGCAGGCCTGTTTATATTTTTCAGGCTGTTCTGGCAGTGAAGAGACACACTCTGACCTGGACCAGGTCACAAGGACTTTGTACTTCCATTCCTGCAGCTATCATTTTGTGGGATTATCCCTGCCAAGTTAATTTGGAGCTGGAGTTTTATATCTACGCAGGCAGCTGCTGCCAGTATAAACTTGGCCAAGCGGAAACATTTTTACACTTAACAAGATGGATATGCTGTAGTTATAACATTTCTCCTCCTCCCACCATTTGTCAGGACTTGCAGGTAGAGTTGTAATTAATTTTTTTTTTTTTTTCCTTTTTTGCCACAGTCTATTTCCAGAGCGGACTGAACAGATGCATTACTGAGATTTATGCTAAACCTCACACTCAATTATAGTGTAATTGATCCTTCAGTGAGAGAGGTGAAACATATTGGCAGTCTTAAAAATTAACATACCCATGTGTGATTAATCCTCTATTTTAAAAAGAGACATCTTTATGCTCACCCTTAATTTAGAGAATTAACCTACCCGCCTATCTGTAAAAGAGTATGTCCAAACTTCATTGCAGCGTGCTGCCGTATGTACTCTGTAGCAGCGGAGAAGATAAAGCTCAGCATCTTATAAGTTGAGAATCCACACGGTGAGTTAATATTATGGATCTGCTGGGATGCCCTCGAGTAACCTCTCTAAAATTGTTTGCAACAGGCCCGCTCCTGTGCGGCGAAGCATTAAGCCAACTGACTCGGTAATAGCTATTTTTTTTCCCCAACTTTTTCTTTTTAAATTCACACGTTTTCTTGGCAGTCATCGGCTAACAGTCAATCCGTGCTCTCATCCCCCGTCTGGGAGGAGGCAGTTGAAATGAAGCTATGGCTATTACTATAACAAGGTGTGAAATGCTGCACAGGATTACTATACATCTCCTGGAGAATGATTTAAAAAAAAAAAAAAAAAGATGAAACAGGAATCAAAGCCTGTGGTGCTTCTTCTCATCATAAGTCACGCATTAATAACTTGGCGGACTTTTTTTCCGGTTAGATGATGACTTGCTGGGCGTCAAATGGCATCTAACTGCATCGAATAAGAAGAAGAAAAAAAACAGCTTCATTTCTAATGACTGTAGGATGAGATAGATGTTTTATTTTTGGGGGGAGGGGGGGGGGGGTTCGGAGGGGCTGATGTGCACAAATTCTAATCATAGAACGATAAGTAAACAATTTAAGTTGATGGGACCTCGATCAGAAAGAAAGTTTCAAGCCTCATTTGATTTAATGAATGACTTCCTCTCTTCCTACTTGGCCAATCCTGAGCCATTTCAGATCATCATCATCACTTAGCAACTCCTAGAGATTCGTCTCCAGAGAACCAACATGTGTCGATGAGAGAAAGACTGCCCAGAATAGTCAAGAAAAACAACAACAACCCATGAAGTATTAAGGTACAGAAATTACACGTAATCCAGGAATTACATATAATCATATTATTGACTGCTAACTACCCGCCCCTCCACACACACGTTAGACTTAAGTGTGATTTATTTTAAGCAATTAATTTATGTCTTAATTACTAGCGACACTGAGCCACAGAATAATAAATCTACCTGATTACTTGACTTCTGCTGATTTAATTTCTTAATTCAAAATTGGATTATGTCCTTTTATGTTATGGCAGATTTAAAACTGATTTAAAGGACCTCAAACCTGTGATGCGGGGATTCAAAGCGGAAACATATCTTACATTATTACGTTTCTCTTCAAAGGTCTTTTTTCCTTTCCTTTCTACAATGAAAATAGATGGGAAGGAAGGATTACTACTATTAATACTTCCATTAATAGGCATGAATTATATTATATTGTTATATTTTTTTGTACTTTTTAATAGTTTATTGGATTGCATGCACTAACAGCACTGCAACAAATAAAATCGTACCGGGCAATAAAGCTTTTTCTGATTCTGGTTGTGATTCTGATTCTGAATTCAGGGAACTCACAGGGTGACATGAACCTTTATGGTGCCTTCAATTTCCAAGTTCTTGGTCAGAAAATTCTGAGATACCTGATGGAACCTGAGATCCCCGTTCGAAATGGCTGCTGCCAGCATGAACTGTTTGAAAATATACAGTTTGTGGCAGGTTTATGTCTTATTTTGTACACTGACTGAGTCATGCACACTTTACTGCTCAAAACACAAAACGGAAAAAGACGCAAATTGGAACATCAATACAAAGAGACATCACAAACCTTCACGTATCAACCATCGCTGGCCTTCATCGATATTTGGTCGCCGTTGTTCCGGCACGTTGGGAACGTCGCAGTCGAAGCTGAACTCGCAAATACGGTCTGGACCAATCAGTGGCTTCCAAGTACCTGCAGCTCCAGTAGACATCTTTTTCTCCACAGAACTGCCCTGAAACAGAGAGAGAGTCTAATTGGACGGTTGCTGCAGTCGGGACAAGCACAAAGGTGATCAGACCGCCCCTCAAGTTCCAGGAGTAACCCTTCATATCACACGCCACAAAAACACAGCAACAGTTCAGGAAGAACTACCTTGACATTTTGCACGATGTTTTACAGAGACAAGACTTCCACCAGACTACTCTCCTGCAAATTAATTTAATCACGCCAGAGACACTGAGTCATTTGTGAGTGTGTTAGCAGGATTATAGAAAACTATCAGGCCACTTTTCTTAACCTATTTGGTGCAGAGGTCCAGCTTGCATCAGTGAAGAACACGTGCCATTTTGGGATAAATTATTAATGAACATTATGTCAATTTGACTTAAAAAAAAAAACAAAAAAAACACTGGAGGAGGTTGAATGCGCTCTAAAAACTTTTCAGTTGTTGTTAAAACTTCTTTTTTTTTTTATTGAAATGGCCCTCTTTGACCTCGAACAAAAATAAATCCTGTATTTACACGTTGAGCAGATGTGTCATAAAAACACATTTAAATTGCGGTTTACCAACTTTGAAGTGCCCAGCAGAGAACAGTGTTGACAGATGTATCCTACAGATGTGAAAGGGCATTAATGGGGAACAACAAGCGGCTGGAAAACTGCTGTAAATTTACGTTCCTGTGCAAGCAGGTTCAGGTTCTCCCCCTGTTTTCCTGTGAGCTGATTTGGACTGGAGCCATTATGCTGCACTGTGGACTCAGAGGCATTCCACTGGAAACAGTAAACATTCCCATTGGATTAATTGCCAACTGCTTTCAGCCCGTCTACTTCTGTCAAAAGGACAGATTAACAGTAGATTGAACTTTGGTCCATATGGAGGGTTCCCGGCATTCAGACTCACGGAGGAAAGCAGGTGCAGTGAATGAAAGCTCCTTCTTGGTAACTTCCAGCATCTGCAAGTGCTGGAAATGTTTTCTCCAGTATATCTGTGTTAATTTTAGTACTGAAAAAGTACTGGTATAAGCCCAAGATTGACACCTTCAATTTCTGGTTGGCCCATTTGCGGTACGCCTCGCTTTCATCCACCTTCTAGGAAAACAGATCTCTAGCCGAGTTGCTTGGTAAAAATGTCAGGGGCTACATTTACCAACCACATTTTTTTTTTTTTTTTGGTCAATTTAAAACACAAGCGATGGCCCTTAAGTATAGAAGAAGCCGATTGGCACACATTTCACAACAAACTAACCCAAAAAAAAAGAAGTAAAAAACTTCCTCCTACGCAGCAGTGCTGAGCCTCCGTGAGTGATATATCACGACTTCACATTCACTTTTAATAGTTTCCTGTGTCAGTCAGCTTTCTGCAATGCTGCGCTCTCTTTTATTTCCACCTACATGTCAAAAAAAAAAAATGAACTGCAGGACAGATTTCACAAAGAATACGAAAGTGTCTAAAGACAAGAACATCTGACCGCTGACAGAACACTAGACAAAAAGATAAAAGTCGGGGAAGATCTATTCAGCAATAAGAAAGATATGGAAATAAACACGAGGACGTCCCCAGGATTATTAGAATTCACCGGGGTATTCTAAAGTTAGATGATAAGTTACAGGCACATCACAACTAAGTTCATCCTGATGAATTATTCATTGGTTAGGAGCTGTGCTGATATATTTTGCCTCTCTTATTCCTTTTTATCCACGCGGAAATTTCCTGATTGTTTATTGTGTTAAAGATCATCATTTATTCATGATCTGATGTAAAGTAGACCCCCCGTTTAAGACGGTTTGTTTGAGTTCCTCTCATCTCTGAATTCTCATATCCAGTTCCACTTGAGACTCGCATGTGTTGAGACCAAAGCTCTCCATACTCCCCTACATATCCATTACTGCAATCAATAATTTAAATGGCAGCTATTGTTCTATTTTTTCTTTTCTTTTTTCCCTTGCACTTTTTTAATGACACCATCATGAGCACCTCGGAAGGAGTTCTGGTCTGTGGGAGCAAAATTAAAACGATGAATAAAAGATAAGAAGACGGAGCAAAGTGCTGAACTGGGAATGTGCATGAGATCCCAGTTGAGCTGCAACTACATATGACTCCGGATGGGTGGTGTGGTGTGTGGTGGTGGTGGTGGTGGGGGGGTGGGGGGGGGGGGGGGGGGGGGGGGGGTTCTCAGCCACCATCCGTCTGCATTGATAATTTGATCCAGCGCTTCCTTGGCCGGGCCACGTTGAGGTCATGGCAGTGGCAGGGGCTTTGTGCATCTTCCTGGAGATTTGATTGAGTAGTTTTGTGTGTGTGTGTGTGTGTGATCTACAGTAGATGGATGAATCCGCTGGCAGTCATACGGTGAATACTGATCCTCTCTGTCTTGCTTGTGTCATACGGTTGTGATTTACATGACCTGAGTGGGCGGCGGCCCCCAGGGAGCCTCGAGAAGGAAGTGACTTATATGACAGATCATTCAGCTCCTGCTCGCTCTATAATCACGGGACTGTGTGGTACATTGTAGAAATGTAGCCCGCTGTAATCCCATTTCCAGATGTTTCACTTGTGCTCCCAAAATATTGTAAGGATTAATTTCATGCTTGAACAGTCTGCTTTTTGTTCTCACTCTCAATGACGCCTCTTCACATTGATTTCATTTATTTACATTGATAACCCATAGTTAGGGCTGACATTTGTCATTCTTATTTCAGAGCAGAGCACTTTGAAAAGTGAAGAAAGGATCTGTAGACTGGCATGCTGCTGTTCAATGGCAGTTATATACTCAGAGGGTCACCTCCCAATTTAGTGGCTGAAGGGATGATGAACTGAAACACGTGGGTCAAAGGTCAAGTGTCACTGTCACCTGAAATATACACAATATTTCATATTTTGCACAATATCTCAGTGACACCGCGAAGGAATGTCTTCAAATTTTGCATTATCGCCCACTAGGACTCGAGATGAACTGAAGGGAGCCATGTTTATTGTACATGACAGGAAACAGAAAATGTAAGACAGTCGAAAGAAAAGAACAAAAAGAAAAATATTAGGTTTTCGAGCGCACAGAAATTATTTAAAAGCACTTTTTAAAAAGCAGTTATTCCCAGTTTGTGAAGAGAACACATTAAAATTCATCTGGCAAATTACAGGGAAAAAAAAACAAAAACCCTGATAGAGGACAAGGGCAGTGTCATCAACAGCAATTTATCATCAGCTGTCTCCAACCAATCAGCACCTCGCCTCATTGTCACATGTCAGGCTGACGCGCGTGGCTGTACCAGACTGCAGTGGCCTCCTGCTGAACTTTAATTATTGTGAGTGGCCTAGTGGAAAAACATTTTTTTTTTTTCAGCTGAGACAGCGATGACACCCCCTCCTTTGTTCTTCTTTCTGGCGGCCTCTGTCACGCTCTCCGCCCTCACAGTGCTTCCTGTGTTTTTGGTGGACTTCAACCAAAGTCCACTCCAGGGTTCTGAGAATGTGAGCGTGGAATGAGCACACGGTTTCAGAGAAGTGAAATTACAGCAATGGCATGTTTACAGCCTGTCAGCTACCACTGGCTTTTACAGTTGTCTCATCAGCTGGCAGTGAAGGAAACTGACATTCTGCTTACAGTCTGATCATACAGTAAAGCTGCTTATTCTATTCTTCGTGAGGACATCTTCTTGGATGATGTGACTGCGGTCTTAAGGAGGAAATATCTTGAAAACAGGAGGAACTACTTCGAACATGCAAGTGTCTCTGAACAGGAAGTGATGAAACACTGTGGTTAGCATACTAATTTAATTACTGCATGAAGTACTAGCTCCATTACAGGATTACTGGCACTAAAAAGTAACTAGCAGTCACAATATGTCCTTTGCAACTCCTCAATAAAGAGTAAACTTACCTTACGGACATTGTGGAGACTCCACAGTTGAGGGTAGCACAAAACCAGCTCCAAAAAAATATTTGCTAAAATTATGGGAAGCTCGAGAAGAAACTTGTCACAAGCATTAGCATTAGAGGCTCAACGCCTGCTAGTGTTTCGGTGGTGTAATTGCGGCGTGACACAGCCGGACCACTGCAGAGAAATAAATGCTTCGCTAAGATGTAGGTCACATATTTAAGGCCACAGCCAAGCACAAGTACAAATCAAGCTTTCACGTTCTCATTTGTTTAGAAGTGTGACGCAGGAGCTGAAAAGGGTTCCTCAAATCGTTCCCTATCGTCTGCGGCGTTCCTACGGTACGTACACAGGTTTAGTCAAAGCTTAGAGCACGTAATGACTGTGTGTGTCTTCAGAGTGACAGCGGATGGTGAATGAGTCTGGTGGAGTAGGTGGAGAGTGGAGAGCACTCCTGGGCTGCTGCTGCTGCTGCTGCTGCTACTGCTCTCAAGGACTCTGTGGACAGAATGTGCTGTTCTATTCTCAAGGTTTCCCAAGTCGGTTCATCATCACAGGTTGTTCATCCGTCTATACTTTGAATTCCTAACGTACCAGTAAATTCCATGTCGTTGCCTCCCTAAAATAATCGCCCGAGTCATTTTTTTTCCCCCCCAAGTTTTCAGAAAACACAAAAAAACCTGGAGACAAAACATCATAAGGAGTTGATTTAGGTACGAAAAAAAATGTCACAAAAAAAAAGGCCATTGGTAATTATCTTAAGAAGGTGACCATGTGTATTTCTATGGATAGAGTGATACAAAATACCGCAGGAGGGACAATCCCATATGCACTGCGCGCTCTTGTTTATCACTTATTTACAATGTACACTGTGTAAATTTAGAGTACAAATCTTTGTTTGTTTACTCTCTCCCTCTCAGTTTGCCCTTTCATGATCCAGACATAGCTGGTTTCGCTCATGCTAATATGTTGTGTACTCTGTGACTCATTTTCCTCAGAAGTTTCCACCGATATTTCTCATGCCTTTACAGTAATACGGACCAGACTGGTTGTGCGCAGAAGTCATACAGCATCCCAGTCACCCACACAACACTAATCTGCCTATTGATTCTGTAGATAAGGGAAGTTAAAACTGTCATGCCATGCAAACAGCTCGGAATAACAAAAGATACTCTGACATTTAAAGGTCCCGCGAAACAAAAAATTCATTTTCCAAGTTTTAATCCTGCGTTCACTGTTGTTTATCTCATTTAAAAAAGCCAGTGTCTGCATCATCGTCTCGGTATTTCTCTCCCCCAAAATAAGTAAAAGCGGCTGTAAAACGGTTGATAAATAATTTTTTGGAGCAACACACAACCTGCGAAATGACTTGTGTCATGACTGTAATATAATCAATTTATTCTGATAACATTTGGAAAATCTTGAAGAGCGATTTAATAATTCATCCACTTGGTATGCCAGTTGACAGCAAATCGAAAGCTGCCAGTTAGGATTAAATCAGTTCATTATTTCAATAATTCAGTAATCTTGCCAGTTTTGTTTTTAAGCAAAAATGCTAAGAATTTGCTGGTTCCAGACTCTCAAGTGTCCGGATTTGTGCTGCGTTGTCGTCATTTGTGACAGAAAATCGAGAATCGTGGGATTCTGAACTGTTTTGAGGAATTGGAAGATGCCACGTATAGTTCAGGGAAATTATGATTCCAATTTAAAAAAACAAACAAAAAAAAGTCTTTACTTTTGTCGGAAGATTCATTGAGCACATTCGGTTCTATTGGAAATATCAGCGGCGAGTCCTTCTCTTCACGATTTAACCAGAAACAACGAGACGGCTCCTCCAAGGTCAGAAACATATGGTGAGACGCTCGATTCTTGTTTTCTACACCATTTTTTAAAAGAAAAAAGCAGGACACTTGAGTATAACTGTAAATGTGCTTTACCCAATAGAGGGGGGGGGGGGGGGAATCTTTTACTCTTCTCTAACAGTCCAAGATGAAGACAATAACTCAGGAAGGTCTGTGTGGATATCTTAGATAGTTCTACAATTTTCTGTGAAACGGCAGTGTCTCTCTCTCTCTCTCTCTCTCTCTCTGGCCCGCTAGAAAGAGAGAGAGTGTTGGCGCTTTGCTTTGAATCAAAACAAAAAGGGCATTTTAGGGGCTCATCAGCAAGCCATGCAATTAATTTCCTTAATTTGAAATGCCAGGGAGCGAAGGAAGTAGGACAGCTCTCTCTCTCTCTCTCTCTCTCTCTCCCTCGCCAGGTATAACAATCATTTTCCGCTGTGGTTTGAAGAATGAATTATTCAAGTGCTTTGGTTTTTTTTTTTTTGCAACATCTATTGTGTGAATACAACCTGTTGTGGAATATAACCATAATTCATGCATGTTATTGGAGGGATATTATTAACCTCCAAGTAAAGAGATGTTTCGTATGTTTTTCAGTCACCTTTTTTTTCCCCTTGTATAACAGAAGCTAAGAAAGACAATGTTCAAGTTTACGGCTGCAATACAGCCACTTTTAACGGTACAACATTTCAAATAGATCCTCAGTGCATTGCAGCTTTTTAAATTTGTTTTATTTTGACAAAGAAAAGGACGGCTGAGCAAAGAAGAAAAGGTGGACAGCAATTATGTGTCAGTGTTGGAGCTAAAATGAATTGCTTGGACCAGAGTTAAACAAATCTGCCTGATTGGCTGAGTAACTGATGAGTCTGTGAATGACAGGCGAGACAGGTTTCCCCTCTGATGACTTATTAAGGCCGAAGCAATTTCATCTGCACCACACAGGGAGGGAACCATCATCCCAGCATGCAGACCATTACAAGTGATGCCGTTGTCTTTGAAGTTAATTATAATCATAATGAATCGGAGTGTTCTGGCTAATGTGGAGGATTCTTCAAGTCTGATGACACTGTTTGACTTCAAGGTTCTTTAAGTTGGGAGTTACTGGATGGACGAGGGTAGCTGCCAATTAGCCGGAATCAGGGCGAACTTCAGTCAAATCTACTTTAGTTTCACATTCGGTGTGAGGAGGTCAGGGCGCCTCATCTTCAACCGGCAACAGTCTGGCTGTTGGACAATCAGAGGACTGAAATCATGCTTGGCTGTCTTGCAAGTGTCTATTTTTTTTTAAAAAGGGCTTTTTCTCTCTCTCTCTCTCTTTTTTTTTTAAATAACATAGAGCTGGAATAGTACTTTACATAGTTTGGGTATTAATTTTCACCATTCAGAGGTCAGAAAGCTCCAGCTGCCCTTGTAGCACATGGAACAACTTAATAAGACAGACGCTTGTGGCCTTTATCAGGGTCATCAGGAAACACTTTACAGACATCATTTATGTCGATTGGTATTTAGTTAAAAGGGTAAAAAAAGAAAAGAAAAGGAAAAACAGGAACACATTGGTTCAACCAATCAGACCGACCGTTTAAGAACAACTGTTTAGTACTGCAAAATAAATTTCAATTAATTTATACCACATCACAACGCTACAACCAAAGCATCTCATGTGTCTCTTCCTGTAGTGGAAAAGAACCACATGAGATGGGTTACTCAGGCTAGTTAAGTATCTAGTAAATGTCTAGAGAAATTGTGACAAGAAATATCCCAAGCAGACAGAGAACCATCCGCACCGCCATCTGTCTTTTACTCCATGCTTGTTCTTGAAGTCTGCATGTTTTCAGCTCACACAACTCTGAACCCCGCCTCGGCTCTCTTACTTCGCTAAATAATTGCAATCTTAAACGGTTTTATGAGCAATTTAAAAGCAAAATGAACTTTTGCACACCCGACAGCCTGCTTCAGTACGGAGAGGGAGGAAACCAGCCCTGAAGTGGGCACGAAAGGATCTTTTACCCTTGAGCAGGTGAAGTTTTACATGAATTCTCCACACCAAATTCATCTTTTAATCAAACCGTAAATTCTTAGTTTTGGTTTATTCCAGGTTTAAACAACCCACTTTTCTTTCAACAGCTTTCCTTAATCCACATCTCCCTTTGCTTCCTGCATGTATAATTTGTTCTCTGAAACTACATGTGAATGTGTGAGCTAGTGGTTGTACAGCTCTAACATATCATTTATTTACTTATAAGATTGTCACAATGAAATACAATACTTCAATAAAGTAAAGCTCTTTCAGTGTCACAGTAACAAGAAAAACATCCTTGGCGCACCTTCTTTTCTAGCACTGGAAAATTTCCTCCTTGCTGTTTCCATACCTCCACTACTATCAAATGTGCTTTATTGCTCATTTTAACCAACTTTCCCTTTAAAAATATTAAATTTGTTGCTGTTTATCAACTGTAGTCCAACAGACAGCTGCACTGTGTAAAAATATAGACCCCCCCCCCCCCCCCAACGATTGTGGATTTGAAGCTTTGTCCGATGTAGCAGCGCGTGATGCAACCTTGTGTCCTCTTTGTCCATTACCCTGCAGCCATATTACCAGTTCTGCTTGATTTAAGCTATTTCATCACGTTTGATGGACAGGAGCGGTGTATTTGCCGTATGAATAGAGCGGATCAGTCAAGCTGCCAGTCAGCCGCCGCCACACTGAGCTGACTGATTGATTCAGAGTGACATTCTCGTCAATGACTCCTCGTCTCTACATTCGTTTCACCTCTATCTCGCTCCATCTTTAACCTTCGTCCCCTGTACTTCTGTCCATCTATCTTAACACCCTTGAGCACAAGCGCCCCATTGACTTAATGAAGGACACAGACAGTCAACGTGCTAATGGCCTGATGACTACAGATGAGTGCGTATGGCCATCAGTAGTTATCAGTGGGCTTGGTACCCGAGTGTGATCGCATCTCACCCAGCAGTAACATGTTAAACTTGACCGGGTCTCACAGAAATGACCACAAAAAGGCGTCCAGTCAGTTGTTCTGCTTACGGGTGTTGCTGGTTTGGTCCCCCGTGTTGCCTCCGGTCTCAGTAGCCACGCGAGTGTGTGTTTCCTGATTGCTGTGCTTGCGCCTCCTCTGGCGGAAAACAGTGTGATGCTCTCACACGCTATACGTCCCCCTCAGTGACACTCCTCGCCACCAGGTGACAAGATACAGCCTGCGACTCCACGTGTGACGGAGGAGAAGTGTGGTCATCAGCGGGGCACCCCAGAGCAGCAGAGAGGGTGGAGCTATGGAAATACGGTACAACCGGTGATGTACAAGTAAAACACGGAAAATGCGGGAAAAGGTCAAGAAAAAAGATTTATAAAAATGAAATCGTCACAAAAATGACCACAGCCCGTTAACGAGGCGACAAGATTAAATTCCAAGACTGTAAATGCTCTAAAATTGGATCACTCACATAAAGAGACAATAGGCCGTTTCCATGGCAACGGCACAGCCCCACTTCTGCGCTGATGGGGTTTGTATGTATTGTTACTTTGTATTTAGTGATTTGGAGGAGATTCAATCAACTGGCGGGTATAAAGAAAAGAATTGATGGTGGCGAGTTGCTCGTGTCTGGACTCACACTGATGACTGAACGAGGACGACAGCGAGCTAAAAGCTAAATCCGGTGACGGTCATGGCTACCGCCACAGCAGAGACAGGGTGCCTGCAACAATTAACGTTACAAGCCTGAAGCTGGGCATCAACTGGCATCACGTGGAGGAGTTGGTGAGGCCGCTGACACAAAGCCAAAAGACAGAATGGATCTAAAACTGAGTCTGGAGATTTGACAAGATCTCTTGAGATCCCAGGTAAAAGCTCCAATGCATCCAGTTCCTGCTGTTGCAACATTCCAGAACCAGTTCACTGTGTTGTCAGTCAATTATCTTATTTTTACAATGACACTGAGATGTGCGTAGGAAGCCAGTTGGATTCTGTTTTTTTAAGTTGTGAAAGAAACTTTCGTGAAAGAGACTGAGATGTGGAATCGAAACACCCGTCTCCCTCTGCAAACTCAGGCTTTTAGACTCCCACGTTCTATTTTACTCCCACAATATCTGACCTCATTATTTTGCATTTGATTAATTTCAACATGATTTAACCCAGAGCTCAAGAAATGCCGGATATTTTCAAAGTCTCACTATCGATCCAAAACATTTATCGTGATTGGGATTCTTTTTCTTTCTTTTTTTTTTTTGCTGTGAAAATTCCCGTATTTAAGTATTTAAAAAAAAAAAAAAGACTTATCCTGGTGAGCAAGAAGTGATCATATTTTAAAACCTATACAGCCTTTTTTTTTTAATTAAGTGACAAAAGAAAAACCTTTCTGCAAAAGAGGGGTTCATTTTCTGGATAAAAAGAGAAAAACGACATCAAATATTAATGTCTATGGTTGCAGCTTTTTGCGGCTAAACCTCTTTGTTAACGACTGCTCTTTTACTGGTTAAAAGTTGCAGAGGAACTTTTTCGGAGGGTTGGGAATCTGTCTTTTTCTTGTTATTTTCTTCACCTGACTTTTGCTGCGGGGTGATGCTGAGGGCTCAGCTGGGGGTAAATGACATTGCTTGAGCAGGGAGGCAGGCGCTCTCCAGGCGTCCTCTTATCAGCCCTGCCACAAGCTCCACAGATATACAGAGCGGTGCAAAGCCTGTGGGTGACGGGGAAATGTTAGTTGGGGCGGGGAGGACACACAATATCAGCACCTGTGAGGAGGAGCAATGACTCACTTCCGTAGTGGCCTTATCTGATGATGTATGAGAGCAGGTTTAACATGCGCTACGTCAGCAGGGTGGCTGTATTGGTTTCAAATGTGAAACAATACCAAAGGCTTCAAGCATAATCCTGAACATCCCACTCATCCTTTTTAAGTGTCTCAGCTCTGTTGGCTTTTTTTTTTTTTTGGGTCTTTATGTTGTATTGTATTCACTGCCATGATATTGGCTCAGCTCCAGACACAAAGAGAGCTTCATGTGGCTTGCAGGAGGAGCATTATCATTAAAGATCCACAATTCTTTTAGCCCTCTTTTATCTGTGGGTGACGCTTGATCTGAGAGGAATACCATTTTCTGATAATATAATCCCGTCTCCGGTCCAGATTCCTGTTTCTCCCCAGGAGACTTGGACACACAGCCCTGTCATTTCTAGGCTGAATGCATTCCGTGTCCTTATCGCTCCCCTCCATATTGTGACTCCAATGCACAGGGAGGATAGGAGGATGGACTATGAGGTGCTGGGTTAGCTGTGCTGTGTGATTTAACAGGAAGTGGAAGAAGAAGAAGAAGAAGAAGAAGAAGAAGAAAAAGAAGAAGAAGTTGTCATTTAATTTAGGTTCAACCTTGCATAACCTGATTTATTCATCAGCAATTTGAAAATGTCGGCATTTCCGAGAAGTAGTTTGTTCTCATTTATTGGTGACTCATACTTACTTACTGTTTGTAGGATTACACAAAAAACTTCCATGGTGGGGGTTGTTGGGTATTATGAGCACACACATACATATATGTATGTATATATAAAGAGAGATTCTCTCTCTCTCATACACAGATGTATGCTATACATGCCATATACAGTAATGTATACATATCGTAATGTCACCAGGATTTCCTCAGCTTTACAGGTGATGATCCATTCTTCTCTACTAAAATGGAAATATTTTCCAAAAAGTCTACTCATAGTTTTACATCAAGGAAACATCTGGGGACTCAAAGGAGCATTTTGTTTTATTTACAGATGTTTCTGTGGAAGTTGCTTTATCAGCTTCGTCATAACTTGAGTCTATTGGTGTTGACTGCTGCTCTGCCCTCAGTCGCCTGTGTGTTTCCTCATTTCAGGGATGCATCAGCAGATGAGGTGGGCTGTTCATCACAACCCATCATGCACATCAGCAGTCAGTCAATTTACCACCACAGAAGCTACTATGTGACTGGCTCCTACCCAGTAACACCCCCGTGTGTGTGAGCTGTGACACCCGGGACTCGCAGGCTGCGGACGCCATGACACAGATGGACTACAAATACACCCTGCTGGGCTCCACGGCAGACGACTACAGGAAGAGACCCTTACTTCTACAGGTTGACGACACACCCATGAACCTGTTTGCTGTCCTGGAGGTGAAACGGGAATTACCTAAGAGATGGAGCACCCTTGGCAGCTTCAGGAAGGTCCGGCTCTACAGCTTCCTGTTTGGCCTGGCTGTCATGTTCCTCATCATGGCCTCATACATTTTGACGGGGGACAAGAAGGGTCTCCTCCTCACGCCTTCACCCTATCATTTCAGCAGCCTGGTCAGCCCGGGACCCTTTGCCTTCAACCTCTCGTCAGTCAAGGACTACACACATATCAAACTGGTGGTCAAGTCCATCACATCTAAGGTGGAGTTTCGTAGTAATCGACAGCTTCCAGAGCTCAAGGCACTTGTTAACAGCGAGCAACACGTGAGTCTCCATCGAATTTTGATATCTATCAAGCCGCATTGAGGATGCAGATTAGTTTTTAATGTCCTTAACTGCCTTAATAAACACCTCCGTGTTTTATAGTGTTTTATTATTAAACTAGAGAGATAATACTAATAAATTAAATGTGGCCCAGCTTTCTATTGAACTCTCTTCTAATTGACAATGACAGATGTGCCTTGAAGCGCCCTTAGCGCTAAGTGAAAAGGTAATTCAAATTCCTGCCCACATGCTGTCTACCCAAGGTTCAATACAGCCTCACCACAGTTATTCTCCACTGGCTGCAGTTTCTAATTTAATTGATAAAAAGATAAAACTGCTGGAAATCTTGTATAACACGTTATGTCACGCCAGATAATTGCATATGTCTCTACCTTTTTTTTTCCAGAGGGCGATCTAAAGCTCAAAGTCACCTCGCAATGATTGTCTGAGAGTATATTTGTCTAAATTCTTGTCAAGAGCAAACTACGTTATCTTACTATTATGATATATTGAGTATAAAATAAGCCTGTCTTATAACATTACGTAATTTTGTTACGTGAAGTGTAACCGCATTTTTTCCGACCAGGAAGACTGACTTTGCAGTGCACACACGGTGTCTGTCTCACCTCAAAACCTGGTCCAATTAATTGTTCATTCTAATGATAATGGCTTTTTTCCCAGAGCTGTTGGCAACATAACTTTCTTATTGGACAAGCTAACGAATAGGAGTGTGGCCCGCAGGACAATCGATTCCGCATCCGTGGATGGATGCGTCATTAATTGTCCCTCAAGTAGCCGTGGCTCACAGGCAGAGAGAGACAGTCCTGGTAGCAGGGGTCTGTCGTTTCTTTGATGGGTTGAAAAAGTGATGAAGAAGTGAGAGAGAGAGAGGAAGACTATGTCAGATATGAGTCGCCTCTTCTCCACCTGAGGACGAGTGAATCAGCCTCAACCCTCGGGCACACTGCATCACATTTATCATTCATTAAGGAGGCCAGTGCACCATCAGCCCCCCCACGGAATCATTAGCCGGTCAACCGCCCTGAAATCTTGATCCATCAGCACCGAGCTTATAACTGGTTTCATCTGAGGTGATAAATGGTTGAAAAGATCATTCCAGATCGCCGCGGCGTGATCGGCAATGTTGACGCGACAATGCATACGTCAAAGAAACATTTAAAAAAAAACTTTGCAATGTTTTCGTGGGGTTGAAAAAAAAAAAGTCAAAACGTCTTTAAAAGTATCAAATATAAATCAAGAACTGGGACTGCAAAGGGTTAATATCAATAACTTAGTTATTCATTTTTCTTTCATGTCATCGTCTTCACCAGCGTCCGGTCGTATTTCATTTAATTTTCATCGTTCCACCGGATTCAAATGGAGACTCCCCTCTGCCTTAGCCCGTTGCCATGGTATCAATTATTACTAGTGTGTATGTGCTCAGACTGAGACAGCACAGTTGCGGCTAAGCTAAAGGTCCAGTCAAGTCAGACTTCAGGGTTTAAAACTGGTGTGTTTGACTGTTTTTTTTGTCTAACCTGCTTTCTGAAATGTGAATACTTTTAGCTGTTTGTTTTTTTTGGAACAATGCTGACAAATGAATAGATTAAAAAAACAATCTCATCTTTTCCCCCGCCTGTTTTCAAAAGAAAAAGAAACTATCCCCTTGTCAAAGGAAGAGATAAAACACATCAGACTTTGAAAATTGATCACTGGTATTTTTTTTCCTCACCCTTAAGGCCAGTACAAGAAAAACATATCAATTTTGAACCACCGTCTGCACGTGTGCCTCTCTTGAGGGTTTGTCCTGCAGCGCCGATTTCTCACAAACATGTATTCAGATCCCACAGATGGTGTTTGCTTACACCCGCAGCAGCTTGTATATTTAATTGTTTAACTTATCCGGGAAGTATTTATCTTTCATCATGCAATCTTAGCAAGAATAACCCCGAAAGTTTATCGGAGGTTTTATCTTCTGGGAAGTCAAGTGACTCAGCAGCTTAATGAACTGCCTTGTTTTGGTCTGTGTGTGTCTTTCCAGATGTTTTCGGTTATCCCCCGCAAATTCCTGCCTGGTGTCAAGAACCCCTGCTGGTATGAGGAGTACACTGGGAATATCACTTCAGATCCATACAGGACAAACTTATACGCTCGCTATTCCAGGCGCTTCCGTACAGTCTTTCAGCACTTGAGGAACACTTTCCGAGAACACTTGTTTCACCGTGACGGAAAACTCTACCGCATGCGGTGCCTTCCTTATTTCTATATCATTGGCCAACCAAAGTGTGGCACGACGGATCTGTACGACAGACTGAGACTGCACCCTGACGTCAAGTTCACTACTTTCAAAGAGCCGCACTGGTGGACCCGCAAGAGGTTTGGTGAGTAGGAAAAAAAAAAAAGAAAAAGAAAAAGAACAGAGGATTTGCCATGTTGGAGGCCTCCAGGCTGGTAATGAGACCCCGAGAGCATTAAAGGTGTGAAATGTGGCTCTGCAGTGGCAGATCTGTGTCTCAGGAGCATAATTACATGAATCATATCTTTATGGCATGTGGATTGGGATTCTATCATTTTTAAACATTGAGCGATCTATCAAAATCTTGGTTTTTTTTTATTTTAAATTGACCAAAAACTATTCCCGCGTTCTGTTTTTTGTTGTTGTTTTTTTTTTTTACATTAAAGGCCAGGTGGATGTGGGTCCTGGATGATTCAATTCTCCCTGAGGCACACACACACACACATCCCACTGCAATTAACCGGGAAATGAATATTCAACACCCATCCTGTGCCGTGCAGGAGAATAAACGGTTTATTCTCTAACTGAGACTTGTTAGCGTCAAATTTACAGCTGTTATGGTGTGTTTACGATCTTTCGTGACTCTCCCGTTCGCCATTTTGACTGATAGTCGCCCCCTCCCAGCCTCACCCCTCATGCGCTTTGTGTTTAAACCGCCGTCGTCGCCTCACCAAAGAAATGTACCCAGTCTCTATCCACAGATGGCTGAGCTCACGCGGTGACGGCGCTCATTAATGTCTCAACAAGGATGCAGAGGGATCCTAATGAACAGGATTTCATCTGTGACATAGATTTGTCTCTCAGACTTGTAAAGACCTGCACCATCTGATCAGACCTCATGTTGATCATGTTTCTGAAGACTTTCCACCTACAGTTCTTAACACCCCCACGCTTCTTAGAAGACAAAAAAAAAAAAAAAACCCAACAAAAAAGTTTTTAAATTACATTTCAGAGAAAATGTCGCTTTTATTTATTTAGACAGCAAATCATTTTAGGGAATACTTTCCAATTTAGCTGTAAATTACCGCCGGCGTACTGCAGCGATGGCGCCTGGCTCTCCTGGAGTTTGAACAGGTGGTAATATGTCATTTACTCAAACAAAGAGATAAACCCTCAAACTGTCATGGAGACTTAAGACATCTGGTCGCTTCCGGAGTGTGACGTTGATGTGGAAAAGAAACCATCACACCAGCACAGATGGGGGGTATTTAAGGTCAAGAAAGACATGGAAGTGAGACTAATCATTCAACATCAGCAGAAAATCAGAATGAAAACCAACCCAAGTTTCACTTCGTATCTTATTGCTTTGTTGTTATATGTGAGTCACAGCGGACTAAATTTAATGTATTTTTTACTCCAATAAAAGATGATACATAATCTTCCTGTGAAGCCCTGGAGGGGACGTGAAGAGTAGAAAACACTAAATGGTTTTGGGTGGGGGGAAAAAGTACTCTTCAAGATACTGCAAAAGTTTTCATCGAAGTCTTAAATCAAAGCACTGGAGCCCTCTCACTCTCTCTCACACACACACACACACACACACACACACACACACACACACACACACACACACCCCTACCTGAGGGAGAAATTCATTGATTTTTATTTTGAGATTGGCCTGAAATTATATATGTTATATATATAAAAAAGACATCATGGCTTTCAGATAATTGAAAGACGTTTGAAGAGAGACCCACTTTTTTACTCTGACCTCACGGCCTTGGCGGAGTTAATTAAGAATAAGCTGATGCTGAATTGATTAAGTGATAACAGATGTCTGGAACAAAGTAAACTTGCCAAATCCTCCTCTGTGACTCTTCCATTCAGGCCAAAGTGACCAAGAAATACAAAACTTTTTTTGGGGATCTTGCACAATTTGTTTTCCACCACTGATCCCCCCCCCCCCCACACCCCCGCCACCTTCGCCATCATTTTCCAAAGTAATGAATCTATTCCGTGGAAGAATTGCGTAGGAGACGGGCACATAGACCGAAAAGTTGCAAAGAAACCACTGCAATTTAACATTTATTTGAATGGCGTCAGGACTAGACCTTCATTATGCCTGAGCGAATAAATATAAAAGTAAGATTATAATAAACAAAAAAAAAATGATAATAGAAAAGCAATTTGTTGCACTTTTTTAAGAACGTCATTAACAAAGCCTGGATTTGTTAGTTTGCATTTTCACTGAGTTGTTCTGTTGCAATCTCGTTATCAGGCTGTGGCGCTGAAGTAGTCGCAGCAGAGAAATATCTGGAGCTCTTCTCGCTAATCAGATAAATATATATTACTTTGAAGGGTCTCTCTCTATTTTTCAACTTTGTCAGTAGCTATATATATATATATATATATATATATATATATATATATATATATATATATATATATATATATATGCACTACATAACCAGTGATGGATCATTTTTCTAAAACCCTGAACTGGGCCATTGTGGGTGGCTGCAGCCATAGGTTACTCATTCATAATGTCAGGAACACAGCAGCGAGACGGAGCTGCACATCAGTCGGCCCTGAACTGGGACTCACCTCTGATGACTCAGCCGCAGTTTATTTGAAGGAATTCCTAATATCCAGCAGCTATTACAATAATCTATCCTGTCTGACATCAGGGGCAGGGGCTCGTCCAAGGCGGGCACTGGTGATTCAATGGGCGGTCCGGCACACCCATAATTCTGCCGGGTTCTTCAAATACCGACATGCTTTTCTTGTTGTCTTTTATAACTGAAACAGCCGTTACGGCTAATGAATAATGGAACATCTTCCCCGGCTCAAGAGACAGGAGTGAGTGAGTGAGAGTGAGAGTGAGAGAGAGACAGACAGACAGAGAGAGAGAAAGACAGAGACAGAGAGAGACAGACAGAGAAAGAGAAACAGAGAGAAAAGAAGACGACGTGAAGAGCAGCAGTTAAACTGAAGGGCAGCGATCTGCCTCTCGACTGACGGCTCTGTTCAAAGTCAGTTGCGATTACACAGAAAAGGAGGCAGATTAGATGACTTGAGCTGAAAGACGTGGACATGCAGTATGTTGATAATCTCATAATTCTTCTTAAAGAACAGCAGCTGTGCTATCGCATCAGCGCAGAATCACCAGGACTCAATTTGCATGGTGATTTCTCTCTTCTGCTCTGCAAAGACTGATATACATTTTTGTTTCGCCTCCAGCGAGCCGTTTAAAAATGACTTCCGTGATTTTTAATAATTTCACACGCACTAGTTTTTTTTTTGGCATTATACTTGTTGGTGTTGCTCCATATACTGTTGGCCACCTTTCTTGGTAATTTCATCCAAATTCTCACCGACAGTCACCGCATTTCTTTCTGAAGTTCATCCAGTCCCTAATCTCTCTTAGAGGCGTCTTTTCTTTGTTGTGTTCACTCGGAACTGATAATGATTTGCACCTCATGACGCTGGTGGATGTGGAGGAGTTGTTTGTCTTCCTTTTCCTGCCTGGTGCTTGTGTTTTCTGCAGCTTTTGCAGCTTTATCCCACTTTAGCCCCCATGTTGCCTCTGCCAAGGAGGTAATGTTTTTGGTACTGGTTTGTGTGCAGGATTATATAAAAAAAACTATTAGCCTGATTTTCTCCGAACTTAGAGGATGGAGCACGAGCCAAGGAAGAGCCAGTTTGTTTATTAATAATGAGCCTCTGGCAAATAGGACACTTACGGTTTTTTCCTCAATTTTGTGGAAACTACAAGATACATCACCATGAAGAAAAAACAAAAATGCAAGCACGTGTCATAAGAAAAGTTCAAACAAAATGTGCAATGTGGAGCATATTTGGATAGAATTGGACATTTTTACGGGGGGGGGGGGGGGGGATCAAAATATGCTTTTTTTGTGTTTGTTTGTTAATCAGAATATCTCCAAAAGCCAAGACGGGATTCTGATTACATTGTTATAAAATTTGGTACAAAGATAGATTATATGTCGAGGAGCAAGTGATTAATTTGGAAGTTATCCAGATCGTACTGTAAATCCTGGATCCCAAAGACTGATCTCGGCCAGTGGAGGGATGTGGTTGTTTGTGATATTTTGCTCCATGGCGGAGGTGTACGCTCTCAGAGGGCCTTCTGGCTCCTCATCCCATCATCTTCACTGCCACTCTCTCATTCTCTATATTCCTCCTAGAGCTCTCCTTTGACACTCTAAATTCAAATGGTCCTGTTTTGTATTTGTTTCATTTCCCTTCAGGCTCCACTCAGTCGATCAGTTGATGTGCCGTCTAGCTTTTTTAGGGGAGTAGTTTCAGTCACAGGCAGATGTGTTCGCCACATTCAGAACCCTTCCAAATATGTAAATAAATAAAGATGAGATTGTTTGAAAATTGTGTGATGCTTCATTCAGATCAAAAAGCACAAGGATTAAAAAAGAAAAAGCCCCTTAGTGCGACACGCCGGCGCTATCACACCTAGTATATTTGTGATGGTTGTGGATGAATAATGATGCAGCCCCGGCGTTTGGACAGGATTTTTTTCCCTCCTCTCTTTTAAATCGTGTTTTCCTGCTAACTACAGAGAGGTGTTGTACTGCGACACCAGAGCTACCTCATTATCCCTACGGCACGGGTACTCAAGTCTTACTCTCAAATCTCCACAGCTACCTTGTAAATTGTAATTAGACCACAGCGGCTCAGACGGCAAACACATTCACCAGTATTTACATGTCCCTGAGACTTTACTGGAAACAATGAAAACCGAACGGAGGGTTCCGGATTTGAATTTGATTGGGTTGTTGAGCACTTAGATGAACGACTACAAACAGTAACTTTTAAGAGAGGACACTATCTTTGCTTCTAACCAGATGTAAAATATCCAAGAGATGAAACAAGCACACTAACACACACACGTCTTCTTCAAGGTATCATCCGACTCAGCGAGGGCTTCCATGATCGCTATCCCGTGGAGGACTACCTGGACCTGTTCGATCAAGCCACCTATCAAATCCAGGGCAACCTCACAGCAAATGCCAGCGGAACACCGAGCCAGCCAAACATCATCATCGGTAAGCCCAAACGATAAATACTCCATGGAACTCCATTGTAATTTAATTAAAGAAAACAACAACAACACCAAAAAAAACCAATAACACTCAGTTGCAGTTTCATTCATCACTGTCAGATGGATTATTAATTTATCTGTGTGATTTATTACATCACCAAGAGCACTCATGGTTCAGTAATAAACCTTAGTCGATTAAAAAAAACATTTAATTTAAGAACACTTAAACACGGCTGGTTGAGGCAGATGGCCGCCGACTCTAAGCAAAGTTCGGCTCATAAAAGGCAGGTTTTCCTCAAGTACTTTGGTCTCATGAGGTGGTTTGGTCCTTCTCCATATGTGAGTACCTTGGGGAACTTCTGTTAGGAACTGGCGCTTTATACATGAGATCAAGCAGAAATCACTGGCTTCATAAACCCAACCGAATGTGATGCAACCAGACCTATTATTTATTTAATATCCAGCCCCATGGATGTTGTCTGTTCCAGATAATCAGCAAACTATTTAGTCACGAAAAAGATTCCTTTAACTTTTAAACTCTTGCATCTAACAGGATTTCTGAGAGAGGATTGAATACCACACAGAAGGAAAAAAAAACATTAAAAACTAAATTCCCTTTTCCTCAGCCCTCTTTTAGTAATGAGGTTGACATTTCAGACATAGAAATCAATTTGTTATGTTGCAGTCATTTTTTTTTTTTAACCGTCTAAATATAGTTTCCACAAACTGTCAGTGGTTGGAGAGTCCAACTTGTTTTCTGGGAGATTAGTGGAACAAGTGTGCTCCCCTTTGCACAGCAGTCTTTTTGTTCTCTTTCGACTATGTCCCAGTTCTTCATTAAGCACTTTGGAGCTCTACATTTACATTTATGAATGTGGCTTTTATTCAAAGAAATGACTGAATAAGACGCTGCTGGAGGCTGCAACGTACACGGAGCCCGTCGCTGGTCCGGCTTTCATTGTTTTTCTCGAAAACTTTCAAATGCAAGTGAAGCGACTGTTGAGGATGACGTGAAGCAATTTGATGAAGTTTCCTTTTGAGGCGCAGCAAAATAATCAGGGCTGCAAATCGTCTGCCGACTGTCATCCTCGGTTCCCGTCGCAGTGAAGGAAAGAATTAGCATGCCAGTTGCAAGCCTTCTATTCAGCAGTGATGACACAAGGTGAATCTTTAACGTTGTTGTCATTGCAAATGGAACAAAACGATGGGGAGTAATTCAAGCATCAAGTGTCTGGATGGTGAACTCTGAGTGAACAAGGTAAAACCCAGCGCTGTTTCTTTGACGGGGCTGCTGGTAATCTCTTGCATTATCACCAATTTTCATTCCCTCGTCAAAATGACAAAGGGAGCTCAGACACCGAGATACAAATGATGGCATGTTAGTCCTGGCTAATCAGAGCCATCGGCACTTTTCGTCACACACGTATTTCCTGCTCAGTCCTATCTCTTCCGTCCTGTTCTGTCAGAGTGACATATCAGAGGACAGCTGCAGTTCCGCTCCCACCGCTACATCCCGGTGGTTACTCAGGTCATGTATCACGGCTCTGATCTGTGAGCGGGAACGTGGCCTGACAGTGCTCGGCGCCCTCGTCAGGCTGCAGCCAATAGCACTTTGCTCAGGGTGACCTGACACTTGCCTGGAACTTCACTTGTAATCTCCCTTCCAATATTACAAAGCCGCTATTAAAGCAGCAGGTAGCGAGGCTGAAACGCACGGCCTCGCTGCAGCAGCCACTCTCACTCAAGGAAGTGATGGAGATTTTTCGGAGAAGCAGTGGCTCAGGGGTACGGAGAGAATCGAACAGCTTAATATTTCTGGACTTCCCTCTGCTTCCCTTAGACACTTCACTCAAGTGTTGTAGAAAGGAATCTTTTTGCAATAATATCCGCTGTGGGGTGGAAGAGTCTTCCTCTATCTGCATTTCCTGCCCCCAACCCCCTTTTTCCTCCATCCATCTTTGCCTTTTCTTGTCGTCTAAGGACACTCTCAAAGAGTTGCTCTGCTGCAAAGAAAAATGATTTAAGTTTTAACAATAGCCTTTTCACACTGGACTGAGTTGCTGCATTGAGTGCAGCTTAGCATGCAGCCCTGTCTTGTTTCCCACTTTAAATAAATAATCCTCATAAGGGGAGGAGTGTGCCAAAACCCTGCTCAGTATTCACACCATGCCCTGGGAGAGCGCAGCAAGGTGCAGGCCTGTGGCCAGGATCCCCGGCTTCTGACTCTCTTCAACTGCCAGCCAAAACCAAGCCGCTGTGAGGCCACAGCGCTCTGGCTCTGCCATTTGTTTGCCCTATGATTGCCTCTTCCCTCTAAGCTCTTTTAATGGACACGTAGACCTTTAAATAGACTTGATCACAGTGTGGAAGGCATAACAGCATTAGCAGTGATTCTGTCACTCTCACCGTCATCACAGAAAATAGGAACCCGGCTATCCTGCCTGTCTCCGAGGGAAATGAGGCAGATAAGGCTCGTGTTGTGTTCCGACCAAATACATCCCAGCGTTACTTCAAAGAGGATACGAAGATAATGAAGGCACAGACAGACTAATGAATCCTGGATATCATTTCTCAGTGCGGTCTGATAAAGTTCCCGCTCTTGAATAGTTTGAGAAACGACCTCCTCTGACTGATTAGGAGCGCCAGTGATGTCGCCATGCGAATTACAATCACGCAACAATTTCTCTCACCACTGGATATGTATTTGTGTATTTGCGCCACAGTCTCTCATTTAATGGACTTAATGCATGTGTGTTGGTAATATCTTTAAACATCCAGTGTTAATAAACTAATCTGGGAACCATTAAAGAAAAAGTAGATAACTTCACGCCACAAAACTCTCAGTGAAAATTGGATCTAAAAACAATGTTTGTAGTACAAACACCCTGAAACGTTTTCTTACTTGGAGGTGCTTGAAGCAGTTTATTTCCATTTTCCTCCCACTTCCCTCTATATTTTCTGAGTCAACATCACTGGAAGATTCTGTTAACTATCGTGTTTTTGAAGCAGAAAACTCCTCAGCATTCAAGTTTTTGGGCAGTCGGTCTCACTTTGATTCTTTACTTTGCGCCTCGTGCTCTAAAGGTTTCTTTAGTGCTGCTACTTCTAATTAAAACAAAACCAGGAAAACAGTTCAAATCGGTTTCTCCATTAAAAATAATGCATCTTAAATTCTAACAGGGTTTGAGTCTCTGTGAGAAGTGTGTTTGCTCGTGTTTGAACCATTACCGGCGCATTTTGCAGGAGAAGCCAGCGCGTCCACCATGTGGGACAACAACGCCTGGGTGTATTTCTACGACAACACGACAGAGGGCGAGCCTCCCTTCCTCATCCAAGACTTCGTGCACGCCCTGCAGCCTGATGCCCGCTTCATCGTTATGCTCAGGGACCCGGTGGAAAGGTAGGAGTCATCTCCCTCATTTATAACAAGAGTTTCGGTGCAAAAATGTCAGTTAAGACGCCGACATGGCTGCTGGTACTAGCAAACAAATACCTGACTACACAGAAGATTCACTTCTTCTCGCTCAGTCACAACCGTTTCATTATGCCTTTCTGATATACCTGCTAGCTAGACCTTCTGTTTAGGTTACCATCTGCTGTTCAGGTTGACTTTTTAAACACGGTCCCTATAATTGTCTCTGTCAGATGCAATCAAAGCAACTGCGGGGGAAATGAATTGCATGCTAGACTCATTTAACGTTGCCGCTTTTAGGCATCATAGACAAGCCTGGCATCTCCTCCGACTGTTGATTATGTCTCCTCTCCACAGACAGATGGGGTCAGAGAGGTGTTCTGTTCTCCAGGTTGTCCGTCTTATTCTTGTGCACCTTCCTCACCTTAATACCGCGGGAGGGCCTTAAAAGAAATTCCTTCATATTTCCTCACTTGGACTCGCTTTTCGCTGTAACTAGCTAATTGCGGCAAACTTTCTAATGCCATTAAATGATGCCGTTTTATATGCAGAATGGCAAAGATTCACGTTCAAAAACACCTTTGTAGCTATATCCAATGCGAACGTGTTGATTTAGCATGACACAGAAGAACATATTTGAAGGATGTATACTGCAACTGCACCAGTCGGCTTAATTCAGGCTGTCTTCAGTTGTGTGGGTCCACCATGTTGGAATCAGGGCTCTGCTCTGAGGGGGGTCACGCCATCTGTTGCAGGACTCTTTGCGCTCCTCGTCTCCACAGATCATCCAGTCAGGATTACGGCTGTACAGCATGTGAGTGGAGGTCATGCTGCAGAATTATTTTAGAACAGATGACACACCTCCCTGGAGTGTATTGTGTGGTGGGCAAGCATTTGCCAGGATTGAAGAGGCCATTCATTCTGACCAAATCCAACACACATTCTGCACCCTAGTTTTTGTGTTTTTCTGCACTTTTCCACATCTGAGAAATGGCTTTTTTGGCTGCAAGTCTTTCACAAACACCACTTCTGACCAGACCTCCCCAGATTGTTAGATGGGCGGCGTACCTGAGTCCTGCTGCTCTCTGCCAACTCTGAGCTGATGGCGCCGCTGGACATCTTTCAATTTCCAAGGAAAGGCAGCTTGATTGGTCTTTCATTTGCTGCCCTCCTTGGCTGACCGCTGATTTTTCCGTGTCTTTGTGCTTCTGTCAGAGGAACTTGGGCAGCACATCTGGAAACATCTGTCAGCTGTGAAGTTTCTGCCCATGACAGCTCTCATTTTCACAGCCTCAAACACCTTGAGACTTGTTGCTCTGCTCCCTCCTGTCACTTCATCAGTTCTTGTCAACTTCACCTCAGTTGACGCAGTTTCTCCAGTTCATTTTTGTTTTTACTTGTTGCTTTGTTGTTCTCCAGCATCTGTTTGGTATAAGCATACGGATTTTAAAAGACAAATCTGCCAAGTGTTAGCATTTCAGGAAGTATGTTTAATAGCCAGGCTTAAATCTTTGTAGTAGAAACACTATGGCTCTTAAAACGTAATTGTCTGTCCTGTTTGCTTGCTGGGTGTCTTTGTTGTCTTGCAGGCTGTACTCAGACTACCTTTACTTTGGTACTGCCAATAAGTCTGCAGAGGATTTCCAGGAGAAGGTGTCCGAGTCGCTGCAGTTATTCGAGGGGTGCCTTACGGAGTACACAATGCGCTCCTGTGTGTACAACACTACTGTCAACAATGCCATGCCAGTGAGTGTGCCCCCCCCCCCCTCCCAGCTTTTGTCTCTCAGCCCTATAGAACTCAGTACATTAGCTGGTGGGGAGAAAGGAGTGAAAAAGACAGACGGAGTGAAATCCACACTTCATTAGGGCATGCTAAGGCTTGCGGGACAGAAAGGGATTGGCAGCGCTGTTTAACCACTGCAGCATCGAGAGCCTCTCTTTGTGCTTGCAAACCGAGTTTCTCACTGGTGTGAACTTCCTTATTCGTACTGAACAAAAAGAAAAAAAGACTAAAGTTCAGTGTCAGGCTGTGCATGACCCCAGAATCTGAGCCCTTGCCAGGTTTATCCCAGTGGCCAGGGCCAGACGGGCTAAGAGGGAGGAGGTGAACGTATTCAGAGGTCCGCCTCCTCAACTGCTGCTGAAAAGCGCTACGGCCCTCTGGGAGCGTGCTCACACTCTACCACTGGCCTAATTGCCCATCCACTAATATCTCACCAGAGTTATCAGACCATGTTAAAAGGGTTACAGCTGTCCTTACAGTGGTCCCTCGCGTCTGTGACTCCTCGATAAAGCTTCTAGAACTCAGAACACGGCCCGGGCAGAAAATCAACACCGGCACCAGACTATTCTCTTCACTGTTGTCCTGAGTTTCATTAACAGAGGAAAAGTTGCTTGTTTGGTTTGTAATCATCGGTTATGAAAGGCTGTTAAAGAGAGAGAATTTAGTTTTGGAACACCTGCAATTCTGCAGCAAGTACCGCCATAAGTCCACTAGGTGGCACTAGAGATCACACACTAACTGAAATTGTGAAGTACATCAAATCATGCTTGCTGCAGATGTAAAAGATCTGATCACGTGGAGTCCGGTTACGAATGTTTTGCATTCAGCGGCGAAGATATAAAAATCAACTACCTCACCGTGGCAACACACAGAAAACTCTGTCGTCACAGTAACCCACCACCGCGTTTCAAAGAATTTGACAATTTTTTTTTTTGTTGTTGACACAAGGAAGCCAACATAAAAGTGAAACAAAGCATGCCATTTCCTTTTGCCACCAGATGGCGCTATGACCTGTCCGCCCCAAAATGTAAGGCTCTCTTCCTTTGCCCATTTTGCGCCGTTTTACCATGTTTGGTAAAAATCTGTATCATCATTTTTGTGTGTGTGTGTGTGTGTGTGTGTGTGTGTGTGTGTGTGTGTGTGTGTGTGTGAAATCCTGACAGACAGTGCTCCCGTAAGCAAAACCCCCTTGATGTAACTAATTGTTTCCTCACTGTGTGAAGTTAAGAGATATTATGGAGAAATGGAAAAAACCATCGTATGAAGTGAGTATTGGGCCCACGGCGAGTTACGGTGCAGGTCTGTGATTCTGGAGGAAACACCGTCTTTCCCAGATCCCTCACAGGATGACAGCACATGTTGAAATGCCCACATGGTGCCCAGCCGACTGACTGTGGGAGATGAAAGCTGGTGAAATTCCCTCCCTCTGTCTTTCCTTATAACTCCCTGATCATTTCCACTAAGCAGTTTAACCAAGCATGCATGTGGTCCTCTCTGCTGAAGGGGAAAATTGAACTCTCACATTGATTCTGTTTTGTTTACCGCAGGTCAGACTGCAGGTTGGCCTGTATATTGTATATTTGCTGGACTGGCTGACCGTCTTCAGCAGGGAACAGATTCTGGTCCTGAGGTTGGAAGACCATGCGACCAATCGGAAATACACAATGCACAAAGTCTTTGATTTCCTTAATTTGGGTGAGTGAGCTCGTGTGTAGCCATTTCCTCTGTGGTTTCTGATCAATAGAATAAAAAACAGATTACTGAAGCCAAGGCTGTTCGAGATTATGAAAGTAACATTGAATGCATGCCATCATTAGCGCTCTAATCTGGAACAGCACTGGTGTCAACGCCTATAAAATTGATCAGCTATTGCAAAATGTACAGACTGAAAACAGAAATAAGAAGTGATGTATAACATGTGAGGTTGCTTAAGCAAGGCTGATTCCTCCAAGTTAATGGGCCGATATGGCATCAGGGTAACACGGTACAGCGTGGTTCAGTACCTGGAGCTGGAGTACACTGTGCCATCAAGATCTAATGCGACTAAACACGCTGAAGAGAACAATCCAAGGTGAAGAAGAACATGTTAAAATTCAAACAAAAGCTGCATCGCACCTCCCTCCCTGCTCAGCCTTTTGTCTGGCGACAGCTAGTCAGTCACAGTCTGTATTCCAGCTACAATCGTCCACAGGGAGAGCTAAATAACTCCAGGGAAATAATGAGAATTGCATGACCTTTTAACCTCAACTGCACAGCAAATGAAAATTCTTTTGATTCCAATC
Organism: Aulostomus chinensis; assembly: GCF_037954235.1. Taxonomy (NCBI): domain Eukaryota; kingdom Metazoa; phylum Chordata; class Actinopteri; order Syngnathiformes; family Aulostomidae; genus Aulostomus; species Aulostomus chinensis. Next base: position 16,174,762 of record NC_141342.1, on the reverse strand, counting down.
CTTAATTCATGTGCAGACTTCTGACAAAAGTAGATTTAATTTCCTTCAGATATATAGTCCTGAACTTACTTCACCCCTCCATACTTTCAAAAGTGAAAGCCTTTCCCTGGTGTAGAGAATGCAAATGGTAACAGGCCGGCGTATGTGTGCAACAGCAAGCCCTACACCTTTATAATCCCATCAGTGAGCCCCCCTTACTTCTGTCTCTCTGGTTCATCGCACAGTTTAACTGCTCCAAACCTCCGACTTGGCTCTTCAAAGGGCTGCCAACACCAGCCAAGGTGCAATTACCTCCGAGAGACGAGGCCCTGTGCTCTGCTGTGCAGTGACATTTCAGACTTTTTTGGGGGGGGGGGGGGGGGGGGGGGCTGTTTCACACATGCTCTGCAATCCTGAACATATCTAGACATTACCCACAGGAGCTGTGAGCGAGAATGTCTGAATCAGACTTTACAGTTCCCAGCAGCGCCCTTGTACAAAGTCCCTGTAAAGTCCAAATGAGCACACGTGTAAAGTGGAGCAGGCCACTGTCTTGAGGATTCAAGGCAAGCTAGTGGAGGGGATGATGACATTCCAGTCATGTGACTAAATACAAAAAGATGATGGTGAAGCAGAAGGGTCATTTCTACAAAGATGCAGACGAATACACTGAATAGATGGGATAGACCAACAACGAAATTGTCGATTCAAGGAACAGCACAGTGCCGTCCTCTGCAAGTAGATAATTCAGAGTCTGTATGCACAACTTTCAGTAAACAGTAAATGGACGCCAGCAGCAAACTGATGTCTGTATGGCAAGACTTTAAAAATGTCTAGAAGTATCTGAAGAAACTCACAGCACAAAAAAAATCTACTGGCGAGGTTATTTTACTTACTGGTCTTTCTGTTAAGCTTGGTGTTGTTGGAGGCAGGTGGACCCAAACATGTAGAAAAGCCCAGAACTAAACTAAACTAAAGTCAGGTTTAACACAAATAACTGAAAACTTCACTTACCAAAAACAAAACAACAACAACAACAACAACAAAAAACACAGGGAGGAAATTAGGTGAATGAACAAACGAACCAATCAGTGAAAGTGGCAGCTAATGACACACTGAACAACAGGTGGTAAAACCTGCACTAACAAACGAACAAGACACAGGTGCGTGACTAGGACAAGAAAAAATAAAGGTGGGTAACGGACAAAGACAGGAGGTGTAAAGCACACAAAGACACGGGGAAGTGTTTACAAAGTAAAACAGGAACTGGGTAGAAAATAAGGAGTAATGTGCAACAATTCAAAAACCGTCAAACGGTAGTACCACAGAATGTCCAAACTGAGTCCGCGTCTAAAAATGAAAGATGACACAATATTGTGACATCAGACGTCTCCATCGTGGTACAGTGGGATGCAGCATGGCCGAGGCTATACATCTGCATCATGTCCTGCCTCCTGCATGCTCTATTCAAGTGCAATGCCTGGAATAACCCAGAGCATCTCAAGTGGAGCGTACCAAACCCGGACAACCTCCTGCTGCATGTGTGAAAAGGGCAACTCCAGAAAAATGTCTTCACCCAACCCTCTTGATACTAGCTGGAGTTCGTGTGAGAAAACAACCAAATTCTGTTTTGTTTAAATGTGTAGCAAAGTGACCCAGAAAGAAGTGATTTGAGAGACATGTTTGTGTGTGTTTTAACAGGGCCACTGACAAAACAAATAGAGTCCCAAATCACAAGAAGTCCCGCATCAAACACCCGGAGACCGGCAGACAAAAACCTAGGACCCATGCTACCCATCACTAAGGAGATCCTGAGGGATTTCTACACGCCGTTCAATGAGAAATTGGCCAAAGTGCTGCGGAACGAGTCCTTCCTCTGGGATTCGAAACTCTGAACATCACCCTCTCTTATTATAACAAAAAAAAAGTAAAACAACCACTGACATGTCAGCTAGTCCATCTGTCTGATAGTTTCATCTCTCTTAAGTGCCCATGGAATTTTCCCTTTTTTTTTTGTAATTTAAATTATTTTTAAGTTATAAAAGCAGAGATGAATCAAAGATAGAGAAGCACAAGGCAGTGTGGTGATGTGTGTGTATGTCTGCGTGTCTGTGTGTGAGAGAGAGAGTAAAAGAGAGATCTTGACAGTTCCTGATTGTTTTTGTGACCAGATGTACAAAATTCAATAGAAATTAAAAGTGAATTCAGTGATATTAAATATTGTATTTGCTTGTGTTGTCTTTTTTTTTTTTTGGACTGATTTGATTAATTGAATCTACCATCCAGATCTGAAAAAAACGTGTTGTCCATTAAAATAAAAATTAAAGTGTATCCATGCAGACGCTATCGTGTGTTAGTGAGAAATGTCTCCATAGCAACACCTGCGACAAGACCAGGAGAGATTAGTTCAACGACAGTACCCTCTAGTGGCAAATCTACGTAGTTGCAAGTTTAAAATGTATTAATTCAGTAACATACTTGAAGTGAAAAGAATGGAACAAGTCCTTTCGTGTATAGCAGTTGTACCACACTGGTTTACTGATATCATTTCATATCAGGGGATGAAAGAAATCCAACTGAAGTATTTTTCTGTTTCTCTCTCTTTTTTTTTAAATACATATGAATTGTCATTCCATACAAGAACACAACAAAACGTCAGTCAACAGCAATCTACTCCAAGTAGTAGCACAAAATAAAGAGTAAAAATATACAAGGTAAAAAATAATCCTTTTTTTCTACAGATGTTTAATGGCAGACAAGTTATAGTAATTTTCAATCTCTCTCTTATCACAAATACTAAATAATGAGTGGCAGACAAAATTAAAAATTAGGGTAAAAAAGGCACTTAGCAACTGAACCAAAGAATTTTTTAAAATATTTTAAAGAGGGACAGAGCTGATAAGGCTGTGTAATTAACTGTAAATTGACCAAAACCAAAATTTAGAGCCTCACGTTGATTTTATCTTGCTCATATCATTTCATGACCTGTTTTGTGACGTGCTTGTGACATGTGGAAGGTTTGTGGTGGTGCAGACGAAAGAAGCAGGAAGGAAATGAGGAATTAAGATGATTTATTATGCCAAAATTTAAAAAAAGATAAACTCAATTAGGGAAACTGACCAAACACTAGGACGCAAACTAGCTCATCAGACATGAAGAACTACAGGATCTGGCAATAACTGGATTTCCATTCAACTATACTGGAATTTTTCTGAAATTTGGGAAAAGAAAATGTGCATTTATGTGTGGTTAAATCCACAACGGTTCTGCAAATATTGGGAGTAAGTAAGAAAGTACCACAAAAAACAAATCATCACTCCAGCTAAGTTCTGCTAACCGCTAACCATCACACGACAAAGGCGGGAAACAGGCACATGCGAGAAGTGACATAGAGAATCAAACAGGAGCGGACCGCAGCGGGGAAACTACAGGAATCTACAGCGTGAAAAATGACAAACGAAAAGAAACAAGGAACAAGAGAGAGACTGTCCATAAAGCAAATTCAACAGAAACAAAGTAGCATAACTGTTTTTCTAGCTTTAATAGTTCAGCACATTTAAAGGTCCTACCATGTCAGAGAACAGTGAGGTACAAACAAATACAACGAAACATCTGTCGGCAATCACAACAGACCGAAAACTTTGAAATAATTGTGGGTTTTTTTTTTTCCCTGACAGGTAAATTATAATGAGGAATAGATGAAAGGCCATTCGGTATTTTTTTTTTTTTTTTAATCAAAATGAACATTGCTTAACGAAGAGTGGAGAAATATGACAGGCTGGAAAACTGTCGCAATCTCTTCCATCCCCACTAGAGGGCAGAAAAGTATACAGTTGCAATTTGGACTAAAGGTATTTCGGAGCCTACTGCAGCAGCTTAACATAAAGCGACATCACCAGAGAGGATTCAGTAAAGACAGGTCTGCGTTCCGGTGGCCCCTCTCACCAGAATAGACCCAGAGAAGCTGCACTCATGCAGATGTAGGGAATGATGTCAGATCCTATTTCTTTTGTTGTTTCCAAAGTAAATGCAGCTCTGTGGTCTGCACGATCTGGAGATGCCAGCAGTGTCGAGGGCAAACAAGAAAAATCAAGACAATCTGACCCAAGGAGGTGGAGAGACAGAGAGAGAGAGAGAGAGAGAGAGAGAGCAAGAAAGAGAGAGAAAGTGTCAGAGAGAGAGAGAGAGACAGAGAACAAGTGACTGCAAATCAGATGCATATTTTGTTGGAGTTGGACGGTCCATCTGGCCGGCTGCAGTCGCTCTGCTTCAGTGAGAGCCTCTAATCAACCTCACTATCCCTGGAATTCACAAATATTATCGAGGCATCTCTTATCCTGCTCTGTGCTGTATCACAGCTCAGTGACTGACAGGAAACTGGACGACTGCTGAGAAAACTGCCATTTTTCACAGGTTTTTTTTTTTTTTTCCCCCTCAATGCCTCTGTTAAACGCTGGCCTCTGTATGCCAACACTGAAACTCGTTCTGGGAAATGATTTTTCTTCTTTAGATCTTTTTTTTTTTTTTTTTTTTGAATGCCTCTTGCCCGAAAAAATAATTCAGTTAAGCAACACGTGGATCTATAATGTAAATACAGAGCTGATATTTGGCATCTAGGTTCTGAACCTCATCACTTCCCACACGGATACTCTCAGATCAGCACAGCAGAGACTGGGGAGGGATGAAAATAAACTTTGCCCAGGGGGAGGGAGGTTGATTTGGAGCCTTGGAGCTGGGTGCATGTGGAGGAGGAGCTTCTGAAATGCTATATGAGCAGAAGCTAGAGTGTGCAGGGGTTGCAAAAGAGCAGCACAGCAGCAGAATAGCAGAGCAAAGGGCAGCCTAGTCCTTGAGGAAAATACAGTATCAGTGCAAAAGAAAAAAAAAAAAAAAAAACACCTCCCAGTATATTGCGAGAGAGGGGTAATCCTGACCCAGCAATCTATTTGTTTAAGTAAGTACAGAACTGAAGAAAATGGAAATGTTTGAATTACTATTTGGTGACAAATTAAAGGGAAAAAAAAAACCCAAACGTTTCTGATCAATGTGTTTTTGTCACACAAAAATGACAGAAAAAAGCTGGCTGCCTCCCTCTGTAGGGATGAATGTCATTCTTGCAAAAGATCATTTTCATCTATTGCAGCACTTTCATATACTTGTCACCTAGCTGTATTTGTAACAAAAAAAGAGAAATGTTTACGTCTATAAATCAAACCTACACTGTTGCCCTTTAACGTTAAAGGTACCCTTTGTAAGTCTGAAGCACCAGGTCATCTTGTAACACCACTTTTTACCTCAAGAGGCGATATTGCAGCACCAAGTTAAACTGGCTCTAACGATGTCCTAACTTCATCTCATCTCTTGCATCACTGCTAAAGCCCACCATCCCCACCATTAGTGGTGAGGGCGCATCGATCCGCCTGTGTTGCTCCTGCTTCATGTGCCTTCACCCCATTGCTAATTGCTTACAACATTAGTGAAAGAGTTCATTTTTTTTCATACGCTGCCCTCTGTTGGTTTGGAGTGTGAGATGCTAGTTGCAAATCAGGCTCCAATTCATGACCCTCAAACATGAAGCCAGAAATGCGTCACTGTTCCTTTGAGCCTTCTCGCTCGGAGCTGGGGTTTATTTTGAAACAATCCGAACACATTATCCTTGAGATATAACACTAGTCAACTAAAAACGCTCTCTGACTCTGTGGCTAAGACCCTCATCCCTGCCTTCATCACCTCATGCCTGGATTACTGCCCTGGAGTCCCGTCATGGGTACCAAGCAAAGCCCTGGATGAGCTCCAGTGTGTGAAGAACTCAGCTGCAAGACCTCTCACCAGCAGCGAGTTCCAGGAGCACATCAAACCCCCCCATCCACCCTCACTGGATACCACTCAAGTCCCATATCTGCTACAAAATCTGCCACCTCCTCCTCAATGTCCTTGCCCCTACCCACAACAGCCTGCAAACTTTTGGGCCAAGATCCTTCAATTATTCTCCTTTTTACTCTTGAGCCCCCCCCCCCCCACCACCAAAAAAACCCCCTCATGTTTATTACCGTAGAATGCAAGAAACCAATTGCGGTTGAGCTTTGACAACCACAGACAAGGTGGCCAAGATGACCACATTGTTGGTGTTCATGTTGGGTTTGTTGACAAAAAAGAAAAAAAAGAGAGAAAATAACACTAAATGTATCCTCTATGGAACAAAACCCTCGCCAGCTGTATGACTAAAGAGTTTCAAAGACGCATCGTGGGTCCATTAAAACGATTACATGCGGTAGATACATGTCAGTACTCTTTAAATATACCAAAAAAAAGTTTATTAAGGTATTAAACATCAATCTAACGGCCCATGTGCTCTTCATGAGAGAACCTGCTCTCATACTGTCACCTCCTCTCTTGGTGAGAGGAGTCAGCTGAGTTGTTTTTGTCCCTGCTTGGTCCTCCTGCTTTAAAACAGAAGACGCCAGCAGGATGACAGCGGAGACGCGTGATAAGTCGAAGCGTTTCAGGTCCCATTTAAGGAACTCGTAACAGGCGGCAGGTGAGAAACTTCTCCCCGGGTCTGTCTCGTTTCTGCCAGGTCGGCTAAACTTTGAAGACCTCTCCCACTATGTTCCTCATCAGCTCCTCGGCTCCTCCTCTGTATCGCAATATTTATTGCATATGGCCATTTTTCAAGTCATGAAAATCTAATCTTAATATGGACCTCCTTTCTTTCCTAGGCAATCCCCCATGTACAGGATATTTGACCTTCACCGTCAGGGTCAAACTATTGTCAATACTGAAAATATAGTCATGAAACATTCCTGAAATCTTGTACCCAATTTTTTTCATGCGTAATTCCATGAATGTCTGCATAAACACCGGGAGAGAAAACTTCATTCTCTATGGGGAAATGCATCGTTTAAAGATTCCTGTGACAATGTTGAAGAGGTTTAGCTTAAAATGCATTAAAAAAGAAGGCTGAAAATGTCCCGATGTCTCACTCCTGCCCCATGTTTGAAGATAACACAGTATAAACAAATTGTTATGCATTATTTTCCACTGCTATGAGAGGGAACGCTTGTACCTCTTTTTTTTCTTGCTCATTTCAAACAAAGTGAGAAAAATCCTCTTTTAGCTCTGTATCCCATTGTTGTCAAAGATTAATGAAGTGGTTTTTTTTCCCCCTTTATTTTGGTGATAAGAGGAAAAAGAACGATCGGGGTAAACAACGTTATGCAGAAACCATTTGCAATAAATCATGCTAATTGAGTTCTCTGATAGCCCGCCAATTACATTTCAAGAGGCTGCGAGTGCGGCGGCCAGTGCCCACTGGTGATGCAGCCACGGAGGAATGCAGGCAACAAACACATCTTTGTTAAAAAAAAAAAACCAAAACAAAACAAAACACAAAAAAAAACCTGTGGCATCAATTTGGTGAAGTTTGTTTGAGGAAAAAGAAAAAGTACTTAAAAAAAAATTTTAACCTGAAAGTTCTGAATAGTCTCTTTACTTCCTAACATTTGTAGGATATTAAGGGCTCTGCCCATAAACATCTGTTTGTGATATAAAGTGCTATGCAGTTTTAAAAGAGGAAAAGAAGAAAAAAAACACTTTTAGACACATATTTGAGAAACAGACATGGTGGCCAGGCAGGGCCTCCATACAGTTACACTACATCCATAAGATGCTGCTATTGTCTAACAGCTTGCAGCTATTTTCGTGTTTTTGGCCAGTTTGTTTTTTCCGAGCGCTTGAGAATCCAAGAAACGGACGGTTCCTTTTGAAAGGACGTACCACCGAGTCAAATCTCAAATGCCTGCCTTGATTATTTATCTCAATTCCTGCGTTTAAGCTTTGGAAAGCCTCCATATGGCTGAATGTACGACTTTGCCTGTTTCTATTAGAGCCATTCATTAATAATAGAGATTGCCCTAAACCAGATGATTCCTCTTCCTTTCCTCTGTCCTCTCGGGCTTCTAATGGCCCAGCAGTTCTATCATTGTTCCAACAGGGTTCAATGCATCCAGGGTCATTGCTCTGCATTAACTCTCACCTCAGACTCCAGCCAAGCATTTCACAACAAGGACCGTACAGAATTCTAATGTGGATACATCTGTGCATTTCCTCCCCTTCTGCCAAATATCCTTAAGGGTGCCGGTTGACCTGCTTTACATGAGTTTCCTCTGTTGCAGCTGTATTGTGTAATTGCTGCACTGAATAAACCTGTTGTTTTCAATAATATTAACAAAAATATCAAAGACAATATGAAGGAGAGGATGAAATAAAAGCTTCCACATTCCCAGATGTGTCACAGCTGAATGTTGCACTCATTACGTTTGATTGTACTCATTCACAAACTCTTGGTTCCACAAAAGATAGATTAAAAACTTGTTATGAGAATAGAACATCTGGTTTGTTTTCGATCAAGTCCAGCTGGAACGTCTCTCATCACGCCGAATGTAGACGAGGAATTAGAAACACAGGTGTTCAGGAAGGGAGGAAGCTGTGGGCGGCGGTGCATCAGGATCCAGGCCACCGTGTAGTAAAACTGACATTGTTGTCGTTGAGCAACTTCAGGTCTAAATGGGTGTGAGCTTTTCCATCACTAAAGACTCTCTAAAGACAGGACATACTCAGCAACTCCTTCTAAGCCACAAACAATAGTAAATGGTCCGAAACAGTAGGATTAAAGAATGTGACAAATGTAATAATTTAAGCAGGGATCATAAAATACCGATCATAACTGAAAGGAGCCAATGCAGAGAGAATAAAACCACAGAGGCGGTTGCAGTCGATGTAAAAGACAGATGTAAAAAAAAAAAAAAAGAAGAAGTTTTGAATACTTATTACATTTAAAGCCTGCCTTGGGGAAAAAACACAGCAGTTCCACCAGATATGACAAATTTGTTTTGCCAATTCAGATTTTCAAGCAGATACGGAGAAGCATTAGCATTCATTCGTTTGAGTGATGAATGCAGGTCGGTACTTAAGTTTCCTTTTAGCCGTTCTGTTCAACTTCTGAGGCAAAGTTGATAAATGCTCCAGTATGTTCACCAGCTAATTGCTAGATTTGTCCGTGCCATCTGACGCATTCAGAAAAAAGAAAACGGTTTAATTCCAGGGTCCAAAAAAAACACTTATAAGTGCCAAAACAATGAAGCTAGAGGGCTCCAAAGAGCTGCAGTGCCCAGTGATAATTCCCTGTGGTTCACCACTACCATTGACCTCCTTTTTACATAGTCATTTGATCCATTGTTCAAGTCCTCCTCCAGCCAAAAATGTGTTTTTTTTTCCTTCTTGTTCCTACAGTTAAAAGTTTGTGATTTACTGTGTTGAAAGATGAATATGACACTAGAAGGCTGTTTCCACATTAATTGGTGTAACACTTTTCCTACGAGTCTGATTTGTGATATCACAAATATTTCAGAAGCTGATTCTGGTCCAATTTTCAGAGTACACAGGTTTAATGTGGAACATGTGGAACACTGAGGATGGTCCTGACAGAGGAGTTGAAGACGTCTTGTGTCCAGCAGTTGCACATGCGAAATCAGAAATATCTGTTCAGCATAATCATGTAATCTGGCACGATAGAAGATTATAACTGAGACATATTTTACTATTTGTAAATATGCTTTTTTATTCATAACATTATACCTGCTCCAGTACCTCTGAAATATCTTGAAGGAAAGGCTTAAACTCTCTCTCAAACATCCACTGGGACTTGAGGATGAAGTGAAAAGCATTTTGGGGGTAAAAGGTCACGGTCACCTCACGTGTGTGTGCAACATCTCAGGAACACCATGATGGAGTTTCTCTAAATTAGCCACAAATTTCCACTGGGACTCGAGGATGAAGTGAAATGAGTTTGGCGGTCAAAGGTCACCGTCACCTCACATAAATGCGATATCTCTGGGCCGCCTTGAGGGAATTTCCTCTAATTTGTCACAAACGTCCACTGGGACTCGAGGATGAAGTGAAATGAGTTTGGCGGTCGAAGATCGATCGGTCACCGTGGCAGCCGTATGTCACAGAAGCAAAGGACCATGGTGCAGCGCTCCTAGCTGTCTCTGGGTAAAAACTGAATAATTCAGAATGTTGTGTTATTCTCTATCAGTCATTCACAATGTTTGTAAAAACAACATCTTACTGACTGGATGACCTGAGCATGCCTCTTATTACATGAAAGACATCTCAGCTGTCTTTAATATCTGAGCCAGATGTTTACTTGCAAAACATATGTATCATACATAAAACAAAAGCGCTATCACCTGGTAAATGGTGAGGAATCTGAGTCGAGTTATAAAAAAATAACTGTCATTCAAGATGTGATTGATGATGTGAACATGAAACATTTGTATTCCACTTTGTATCAGTCTGCTGTGTTGGTTTTGTCTTGATTGATACACACACATCAGGTTTCCCGACAGCCAAACACAAGCGGACACCGACTTCTGCAGTCAAAACATACTGTTCTGCATGCCTGCAGCTCTAGAAAATGACCACCACATGGTTTCCATGGACACAGGAGAAATGTTACCAAGATTAAACATCAGCCTTTAACCTCTTCCAGTGTCCTGTTTATAGTTTTGAATAAAAGGACCAAAGCTCTGATAAAACAAAGGCTATTTTTAAATCAGTTTCTATGTGCTGATGTATCAAATTTATTCCATCAACTACACGGTCAGTTTCCCTCAAGTGTAGCCAGCTCATCCTCACACTATTATTCAGCCTCTCCTTCAAGGCTGGACAATACGTCAATATATAAAAAATACTAAAAACTCTGATGTAACATATCAGAGCTGTTTTGTAATGTAAAGTGGAAAGATGTTTTTATGATTTGTATGACAAGATCAAGATGGAGCGGTTTTCCAGTTACAGTAACAAAACCAGCTTCTACATCTCCTATTTTTACATCTTTACTAACTCTAACTTAAATAGCGACATCAACGATATCATCTCTGATAGTAAATTCAGCGCGATTGGCTGTCAGTGTTTATCAGCGCGAGACGAACACAGATTGTAAACGTGTGCTTCAAAGTCATAAATTTCAAGGTTGTAACATATGCCATGTTCTGGTTCTATAAATGTGTCACATTTCATTTTCTTGGATGAATAAATAAGAGAGACAAAATAGGTTTGTCATTCAGGTGCCAAACTGTTTTTTTTTTGTCCTCAATGATCTCTTAACATCAGCGTTCATTAGATTTATTGGTTTACACACCACTTGGACACACTCAAGGTTGAATTTGATCGCAAAACGTATTTGCATGCATTTTAATCTCCACTGCGTGTACGGAGTGCATACAAAGTCCATTAAAAAGTGAAAGGACTTGTCATTTTAATCTCTCACGTTGCATATACTGATTTGTGTTGAGTCATTGTCCGATGTTCTTTATCCCCATTTAATCTCTAGCTACTTTCTCGTCCTGTCTTGCTGAACTGTACAGAACCATTATGCATCACTCTTTCCACCCTTAGACTGTCTTTATTAAGCTAGTGGCCTTTTTCATCAATTATAAACTGGCGGAGCAGCAGCAGGGAGGTATTTGCTACTTGAGCCTCGAGTCTGTCACTCCAGGCACTGACGTCCAATTAAACAGAATTCAGATGGGATTTCCCCGCTTTTCTCCTCCAGAGATTACGGGTGTTCCTCACTGAGAGCGACAGCTACTTTGACAACATCCTTGCCTGAAGCTGCTCCACCGTCTGGTTAGTGACTATTTGATCCTCCTGCTTCAGAAGCTTTGACGTTATCGGACTTCTACAAGCCATTTTTAGAGCCTAAAATGTCTACCTTGTAACATCTGATCCACACCTTATGGATCAAGCATCCGTCCATCCATCTGTGCATCCATCCGTCCATCCTTTCCCAGCTGTCATTGGGCGGGAGGCAGGATACACCCTTAACGTGTCGCGCTTCCATGGCAGGGCCGACACACAGAGACAGGGAACCATCCACACTAACACCTACGCTCAGTTAGTTAAGTAAGTCAGTCTCCACTCAACTAACTCGCCTGGATTTGGTGTGAGGAAGAAAGCTGGAGCACCCAGTGAACCCACAAACATGCACACTCCACAAACTAACCACTGCACCATCGTAACCTCAACCTATTGGACACGAGTTGGAACTTACAGTGACAGTGGAAACATCCCATATGACAGTAATTCCTTGGAATGTCAGGCTGATCTTATCCAAACCTCAAAGTTTTGTTTATAACTGTCTGTTGTGCACAATGGGCAGTTTAGGAAAATGTGAATATTTGTTTGTTATGGGGGGGGGGGGGGGGTTTACAGGGATACAGGCACACAGATGCTCTCATCAGGAAGGCTTATTTAAAAGACAGGGAAGTGCTTAGGAGCTGTGAGACCCTCCCCACATCATTAACCGTTTGAAGACTGTGTCAAACATCTGGAGGCAACCTAGAGTTGTGAATGTTCTAAGGTAAAATCTTGAAATCCTTTCCGGCTGTTTCTGACAGTCAAGAGTTAGTCAAGAGAAGAGGTGGGCGAAGCGTGAAGCCTTTGTAACTGGCAAAAGACTCCTCCAGCCTCCAGACGATTTGGGGGATTATAGCCTCAGCATCCTTTCTCCTCCATCTTAGTGCTATTAACGACTGATTGCCCCTCAACATCAGCTATGTGTAATGAACTGGTGAATTTAAATAGGGGAGTGTCCAGGCCGGGCACCAGGCTTGTTAAGAGATAATTTCCTGTGCCTTAGTTTGTCTTGCCTGAGGTTGATGAAATGTCAAAAGCTGTACTCATTAGTTGTGTGAATTCTCCGTGGATTCCCTCTTCTCCTTATGACTAAGTCTTTTAAGCCCAAGGGTAGACAATTCTCTGCTCGGCAAACTCGGACATAACACTTTTATTGTCTTAATTTTTGTAACCATTTCAGAAATCTTCGTTGTATCATCATATGGTTTGGTTTTATTCAGGAGTGTTACTGGTTGACGCAGCGTTGAATCACACTTGTGTCATCCAGAGCTGCTTCATGTTTGTGAGCGTGAGAATGAGAACAGTCGGGCCTGATGTGATCGGCAGTGACACGCAGGTTCTTGTGTTGGAACACGTCTGGATGCTCCACGGTGAGTTTGTGGAGTTAAGCGACTGCTGAGGCCAAAAAGGCCTCGGCTCCAACTACAACAGCCACGGCGTGACGAGATACAGTGACAGAACAGGTTTAAAACTATTGATGCAGTTTTAATAAACTATTACAGCTGGGAAACAGAAGAGGTTAGATGACTGCTACTATTTGTCTGAAAACTGATATTTTATGCCGGTTTGGACCACATGGATCAGGAATCTTGCCTCCGTCTCTCCTTTTTGGATGCAAAATAGAAACTAGAAAGTAGTCCCTAAGCTGATTCCCCCCGCAGCAAAGAGAAAACTTTCCTCTGGTTAGAGCAGATGGAGTGGGAGGAGATGGGAGAAGAAAGCAGATCCTGAATGTGTCAAAGTATGTTTCCCAGAGAGATTTTTATTCCTATTTCACATCTACCCACACTAATAAAATGAGTGTGCGGTGTGTCAGCAGTCTGGATTGATTTAACTTCAGAGAGAAAAGCGCAAAGCTTTCTTTTCTGAGTCACCTGCCAGCATCTAATTGCAAGAAGCTCTTGTCTGTCTCGTCCCTCTTGGCTCCCTCATCTCCTCCTGCTCTCCCTCCCTCACTGCATTTTTCCCAGGCTGAGGCGTCCATGGACCCTCTGGCTCCGCTGCTTTCGTCAGTGACTTGGAGCGCTCTGAGAACTTTGTGAACTCTCCGTATTGGAGTGGGAAGGGAAGGGAAAAGGGAGCAGTTGATGGGACACAGCCTGGCAGCAGCAGCAGGCTCCTCTGGAGACACTATCGGGACTCTCAGCTGGACATAATCCACGGGGTCATGACAAGACAGCGCTTCAGCCTCTTCACCCCTCTGGCTCTGCTCGGTCTCCTCGTGGGGCTTGCAAACTTCAGCCATGGCTCTCCCAGTGAGGATGAGGATTATTATATGCAGGAGCTGCTGACAAGACAACAATACAACCAGGTCCAAATGGTGGAGAAGCCCGGGGCCTCGATACCTGACAGACATGAGCACCCAAGCCAATACCCTGCCAAGAAAGTGCCCAAGGAAAAAGCAGACAGGCAGGCGAATAAAGCTACCGCTGATGCCAAATCAGGTAAAAAAAACCACTGCCATCTTCATCTGTGCACCATAAATCATCTACAAAATGATGTCAGAGATAAAAATTCAGCTGATTTGAGAGGTTTGTGAGGTTGCAATGCAAATGCAGGGACAGTTTTTGCAGTAACTTTAGGAATCACTGTTACCACTAGATGACAGTGATGACTTGTCATCCAGCTTTCGGAGGCAAGTTTTGATTTATTTTGCATGGTATAGAAAAGCAAGAGCAGAGGGAAAACATAAAAAGACTGATTTTTTGTTTGTAATTTTATTTTATTTAAAATAGAGTTTGTGCTTCTGCATACAAGCTTTCTTTAGAATTTGGCAGAAAGTAGTAGCTTTTTCTCAATGTCTGGTCATGTGACTTAAGGTTTCAGACTCAACCGTGGTGTCCTCTAGGACTTTGAGAGGTGCAGCTGAATTTAATTTGCATGGTGATGGAAGTGCAGACATTAAATAACAACAACAATGACCTCCTCCTCCCTCTAAACCCATCGATCAGAGCGGCGTTTCAGCGCGGAGTCTTCACTACAGCAAGATTAAGAACGACCTCACGAGTGGTAGAAGTCAGGGCTGCATTTGAAACACATGTGAGCTCCACGTTTTCTCTAACACAGAGGCAGAGTGCTGCAGACCAATGACAGTCTGTAGGAGACGTACGGCTCAGTAGGCATGTTTCAAATCCCACCAGGTGATTGGTAGACAGCGGCGGCGTGAGGTTTTTTGTTTTTTTTTTTGGTCCGTGGCAGATAATTTAGAGCAGCTGTGTGTGTGTGTGTGTGTGTGTGTGTGTGTGTGTGTGTGTGTATGTGTATGGTGACCTCATGTTTCAGGCATTCAGAATTCACATGTCGAAGCAGGGATACCTGCTGCAGGTGGGAGGGGAGGAGAATATTATACTTCAAAAGTGACCCTTTGGATGAGTTTGAGCTGTTTTACTTCCATTATACAGGGAAAAAAAAACTATTTGTAGCATTTTAGTTATTGAAAATAGAGAATTGCAGTTGATTCGTGCTTGTATTTGCATTTTGGCGATACTTTCGGGAAAGCATTACGCCTTTTACCTCATATACACTAATGAAGTGTGAAAATAGGGAATTTTCTATCCTCTTTTTCGGAGGATTATCAAGATTTCATTCCACGTCATTAATTTTCCTTGTGCGATCAATAAAGTATCAATATCAGTTGTGGTGCAGATTGTGATTTTGATAAAAGAATGCATTCAACATTATCAACACTGAAGTTCCATCTTTTCATTCTAATACTGTAATCGCTGGATCAGGATCATTCCAACACACATTTCTGAGACTATAAATGTGTTTTGTCAGTTAAATGGGGTAAACGTATCTAAAAGAGAGAAGAAAACAAAGATCCACATTTGTGGAAATGTTTTTTTCAAAGACTTCCAGGCATTTCTGCCCTTCAGTTTACTTAAAGCGACACCACCCAACAAGGTTGGGTTTTTTTTTTTGGTCTTTCAAATACTTGCAAATAAGCGTCTCCAGCTTACAAATATGTTATTTTTTTCCTTCCTGCATTACATCTTTGCGACTCCAGCAAAAGCACGTACATTTAGCTTGAAGCTAATGGCAACTCACGGCTAACAGCAGCTGCTACAACAAAACTGCTCAAAATCATCTGTTTATAAACTCCCAAGAGCATCATCTGGTATAATCCACATCTTATTTACTTATCAGTATTACAAAAGCACTAAGCTTTGAGCCAAAACCAACCTCTCAGCGCTACTGTGACCGAGCCACAAAGTGGAAGGTTTTTTTGGTGAGTTTAAGACTATTAGCAGTTACTCAACCCAGGCAATTCGCCAATTTTATAATTGCGCAAATTGTTCTGAAATAAAGTATTTGTACTGCTACTGTGATATTTCTACATCTCTCTTGACCCACTTGACATAATCACCGCCGGCACTCACTAACATCTAAATCCTCGTATCTCTGTCTCTGTCTGGATCCATTACGCTGAACCAGCTGGAAGCAGTGGGAGGATTGAACCTGTCCCCAGAATGAGACGAGCATAACCACTTTCAGATGTGGGACGAATTGTTATCACGTGGTTCCTATCCTGACCTGACAGTAACTCGCCTCACTCCCATCCTCAGACCCTGGAATGCGACCCCCCCCCCCCATGTGTTGAGGGCCAGTTATCACATGCATGTTATCACTGTATTAAAGACTCTCACATGTTTATCTAAATCTAAAAATGAGCAAAATGGTTCAAAAGGTTTCTGTCCAGACTGTCTCTTGATTCAGCCAAGTTGTTTATTTCTTTTCCTTCTTGATGTTGATGAAATCTTTCAACATTCCTATCCAAAAAAAAAACAACCAAAAAAAAAAAAACACAACTTCCATAATTTAATTTGATGTGCTTCTCTAGAGAAACCAGCCACCAAAAAAGCTGAGAAGAACAATAAGAAGGCCACCCTGAAGACCCCAAATGGCATCTCGGAAGGACACCGGCTATATGGCTCGACAAAAGCGGGTGAGTGAGGAGCTGAAGAAACTCGGTGACGATCATGATGGTTTTCCAGGGGAGCCGCTAGAGTGGGATGGGAAGAAAGAAACAAATTCGCTCAGACATGAGAAATGATTGGTAAGCGGAAGAGTTTTTCAAGACAATATTTTCCCTGAGAGGAAAAGTTTGGCAGCATTAAGCCGATGCTCTCAGAAGTGGAGTCAATGCACTGATGTCCTCTTTGACTATGAAACATTCTTCTTTTTTCTTGGGTAGGGTGGGGTGGGGGTTCTACTGGATCACAGTAGATTTGCAAAAGCCAAGATGCTCCAGTAGCCTTACTGTCATGTCAGATAACAGATTCAACACGCACCACTGAAGGTATGAATCAAGACAAACTACACGGCTTTGAAACCTGAAACTTTCCACTGCTCTGACAGTGTTGATAGGGTTTTGGCTAAACTGTGAATTTATGTGTTTATCTTGAGGCAATAAAGGACCCTACTGAGACGGACCAAAAAAAGAAAAGAAAAGAAAAAGAAAGAAAAAAAAGGGGAGAATGGGAGCAGAAAGTTGGATATCCTTGAATTCTGGAAAATCCATGCTGACATGTCTGGCACTAAGAGGGCCACATATTCACAAATCTGGAAGGTTTAGACGCCTGAAATCATGTTCATCATCGCTGGAACTGCGACTGAACAAAAGTCTGTCTTCTGCATGTTTTTTTCAGTCTCTCCAGGTAGCAGCTGATTTATTAAGGCCACCCAATCAAGTCTTCGCCAGCTTAACTGTTCAGTCATGGATGTTGTTCACCTTCATGAACTAGCTTGACATTGTTAGAAGAGAAGCAGAACTCTAATGCCTGACGCACGGACGCCACTGCTCATGACTAAGTCTTTTACTGCACATACAAAGTGCAGCGCGCTTTACCTGCAGGCGTTCAGAGGACGATGGCATGAACTGCAGATGCATTGGTCTACCGCTGCTGTGCAAAATGCATAAATGTGCACGGCACCTCGCAACTTGGAGACTCCTTTATCATCTGTGCTGCCGCGGGATCCCTGCAGGTCGGCTATTAAATCAGGATTAGACGCGAGCTCTTTGTGAGCAACAAACAACTTCTCCAGGCTCTGCGCTGGAGCACCTTCCTACGAGAATAGCTCACAGAGCAAATTAGAGCTGGATGAACCGATACCGATGGGTCAATAAAAAATATCTGATCAAGAATCTTACTGATTTCAGGTGTGACTGTTTTAGCTGACTGCAACTACTTAAATGTCCATTTATTCAATTATTTCCTTTTTTAAGGTATTTATCATTTCCTTGTTGTATTCAGATTGATTCTGTGCTCAGCTGTCACTTGCCAATGAGCTCCTGATCTCAGTGTGACTTCCTGATAACATCAAGTATTTAATACTCAGATCTCAAAGACATCATTGGTCAGATTTGGACAATTATCTCCTCCAACTCCTGCCCGAATCACCTTCACAGATGTAATTCCAGAAGAACCAATAACTGTGAAACATTGCAACGAGAAATCAAAGAGGCCGGTCTTTTATGTCGAATGTCTCACTTGAATCTTATCAATGTTTAACCTAATTCATCGTCGGACCAAATTTCCTTGAAAATGCTTCCAGTTTTTTTAATTATCCTGCCAAAAGACAGACAGACAGACAGACAGACCAACGCGTGTGATTATATTTCCTTCTTGGTGGAGTTAATTAAAAGCAAGCACAAGAAAAAATGAACTCCTGGCTACGCATTAGTGTGAGGCATGGAGCCAGATGTCCCTCCGTGTCGTCGTGCCATTACAGGCCAGACGTCGTCAGTCTGCTACTGCAGTGACAAAACAATGCGACTTGTTTGTATTTCCGTTAACCATCATCCTCCTCCTCCTCCTCCTCCTCCCCGTGGGCTGGTGTTAAAGCTCAGGATGCAGTGATGGTACCCGTGCAGAAATGCTGGATAAAAATCTCATTCTACTATTTTATTTATTGATTCATATTCATACCATTTCTTTACAAAATAATCCAACTGACTTTTTAACAATCGATAGCAAGCGCTTGGGTTGGGTGATGTGCCGAATCATAACACTTTTTCTTTTTAACAAAGTTCTAATATTTCTCTGTATTGTAAACATGCTGAACTCTTAAAAGGGGAAAAGTTGTGATCCAACTGAAGAGTGAGAGCCTCTAAATGTCCATTTTTGGTAAAAAAAAATTTCATTAAACTGTCAAGTCCTGGCTGTTAAAATCCTATTGTTTCATTTGGGGCTGAGAGGTCTGGAGGAAAAAACCAGAACGTCTATTCGTGATTTTTTTTTTTTTTTTTTTTTGCTTATTGCAGGATTGCAGAAGCATCATTCTTGTGTCGTTCACCACATTCTAAATGAAAACCATGGTGCAATGGTAATCAGAAGCGCAACACTTTATTGTGACACACACAGAATAATTGCTCGACTTTATCTTAATCATGATAATATTGGTTTGGATTAATATACAGCCAATAATGTGATACAAACCTGATATGAATAACAGGACAGAAACTCAACTTCCCAGCTATGTGCCACCCCTCAATTACATATCAACAGGACTGAAAGGATCTCTCCCTCTCTCTCTGAGGACAGAAGAGAGGAGACAAGGAGTTGCAAAACCGAGAAATGAAGAGCCCCGTATTTCATTTCCTGGCCGCTTGTGCCGTCATGTGCAGCACCATTACTCCTCAACCCTCAAACGTAGAATTCCACCCAGCTACATTACCCCCCCCCCCCCCCCAACAAAAAATTACTTGGCTCAAAAGTAGAATTATCAACCCAAACGGAGCCCCAGACCACAACAACAAGGAATGCATTAAGGTTCTTAGAGGAGATTTTTGAAATTTAATCCAGCGGCTGTTTCAACAGGATGTTTCTACTCTGATATCACCGTTTCTCACATGTGCACACGGTCAAGCTGAGGTTGTTAAAATGCTATTTTGTGAAAGACTGATGACAGTAAAGAGGCTCTGCTTTGTTTGATGTGCAGCTGAAGGGTGATGCGGATTTTTTTTTTTTTTTTTTTTAAACCTCCGGCGGGGTCGGTCAATTTTTCTTGTAAACTTTTGAAGACGGAAAAAAGAGAACAAAATTTTTTTTGATTCACAAGCACTAAAACAAAAAGGTCCTGATACTTTTCTGAACTAAAAGATTAAGAGAGAAGCACCAGAATAACCTACAGGTATTGTTAGCAAAATAAATACTTTCTTCTACACTTCAAATGGACTTTAGTACATTTACATACAAGAACACTGACGTGAATTCACTTGGGAAAATACACTTGAATTTTATTTTCAGATAATAAAATGAAAGTGTACTTTCTGAGAGGGGTTTAATAGAGGATTGTACCCAGATGGTGATCATGATTTAGGGCTGTGCAACGTGGCAGCCACACATTAAAGTCTGTTTTGTTTCCTTTGTTTTTTGTCCAGCTAACCTTGATCCTTCGGTGCTGCTTCAAGCTCCGTCTGTCCCTAATATGTTGTGATGGTTCCATTCAGAGAGCCTGTGGATGAGTCCAGAGAGGATTTTGCATATGGGAATAAAAGGGTCAAGAGTGGAGCGGCACCTGTGTTTTATTGAATACCCCAATTAGCCTTGTAGCCTCTAGCTTGCTAATCAAACGTTATACTTCGGTTCTACTGCAGGAATTCATTTAGTCCTGTTTGCTTTATGCAACAAACAGAAAAGATCTGGTCTTTTTTTTTTTTTTGTAATTTGGCTTCTCTGTAAAAGCATGTGATTCATGTGTTCGAGGCGTCATCGGGCTGCAACACTAACTTGACACAGAGTCATATTCACTCTACATATCCAGTCAAAGTTCAGAGTTCATAAATCCTTTCTCACTCATTTGTGAAGACCGACCTGGCTGGATGACAACGACATGCGCAGCATATGCCGCAAACACACTTGCGGCTGGTGTTTTTTTTGTTTGTTTTTGGTTCCATTAATGTGATCCAGGAAGTTTGCATACAGCTGTATCAGACCCAAACTGTCACTGGCCAGCAGGGAATTCACACCTCAACCTTTTTCCTACTCAACCCCCGCTTGGTGATATACAGTAAAATAAATAAAAATAAAAAGAGCCCATCTCCCACAAAGACTTCTATTTAGTGATCTCAGGTTCTGCAATCACTTAAAGCAGGCATTTGCTCCCAAAGAACCTCCAACTCTCTCCAGCACTAAATGAAAACATTCTTCAGTGATGTGCAGCCTCTCCTTTTTTAAAGCTGTATTTTTCCAAAATAAACGCAAAAAATGCCTTGTAGAGTCTCACGCTTGGCAAATCAGAGAGTGCTACAGAAGAACTGGCCTGCTAAAGTTATTAATACAGGGATTTGACTGCTAAAGAGATGAATTATGGGGCATCGTAGGGTTTGCCGAATCTTTTAGTTTGGGCCGAGAGTATCATCCACTGAAATTCTGTTCTAAATCCCCGGTCAAATTCATGATTTGCGGGAGAGAACGTGATGTATCAGACGGAATAAGAAACTTTAAAAGGAACCTGTCTTTTTTTCTTTTTTTGAAGCAATTAGCACATTTGTCTTCTTCCCCTGAGCCAGACACAGATACCCTTTCTCTCTTCTGTGAGGGAGATGACACCCACAGAGACTAGTTAGCTGCTAGTTAGCTTAACATAATGCTAATGGTAAAGGATGGGCTGCGAAGCATAGCTGTTTCCTGAAAACGTCGACGTGTTCCTTTCAACGTCGAAATAAAAAATGCAAATCACTTCAGCCCACTTGAAGATAAATGTGGGACAACTTGTTTAAACTGGAAGCATTTTTTTTTAAATACATCTTGACCTTTTGCACTTGCTATCATGCTTCAAGCTACAAAGCTAAAAAAAAAAAAAGTCTTTAATGTTCGGATAAATATATTTTGCATGGTGATATTTCTGCAAAACATTATGGCACATTGGCACCAACATCATGACCTCATGGATGGTTTTGGGAATCCGAATGGATTTCATGCAAAAAGCCTTGAAGAATCACAAAACTTTGTTTTTTTTATACACGTTTTGTATTGTTGACAAAACAACAGTCTCACACTGTCACAACAGCATCATTTAATCTTGTACAACTTTAAGTGTGTTTGACAGAGTCGTAGCTGCCGCGATTTGTATATTTCTTCCTTTTTAGAATCCTGATATTGCTAAAGTCACTTTGACAATTTAATCATGCATTCAGGGTGCAGGTAGATGTCCGTGACCGGTGCGTAGCTTCAAATTAGAAAAAGAAAACTGTAGGAGAGGTCAGGATATGTGCGCTTTCTCTCTGTCGAGACGTCTGACCTGCCAGGCATTAATCAACCATGAAACTAGATTTGACATTCGCGTATTCATCATGGTGTTTAAATCATTTCAGATTTTTTTTTCTCCCATGTGGACTCATCGTTTTTTAGTAGAGGAAAAAGTAGTTATTTTGATGCAGTTGCTCTCCTGTCTCAGTCTAATGGCTCATTACTGTTGAGTCAACTGCCTGGTCTCTGAATCACAGGCTTTACTGTGAAGAAAGCAACGCACCGCTAACATCATGATACCACATCAAAAAACCTGGGTGTCATTCTTTTTTTTTTTTTCCACCCAGATTGCCCTCCCATGGGGCTGGAGACACTGAAGATTGATGATTTCCAGCTTCATGCTTCAACTACCAAACGCTATGGCCTCGGTGCGCACAGAGGTCGTCTTAACATTCAGGTAAGACTGGAATGTGACAACTTATCAGAAAAACTTGAAAGGACCCTCACATTGCAATCTCATCTGTCATTCATTCATTCATTCTTCCACACAGCAGTGATTCAAAAGTAATATGAAAGTGAGATAATATCTTTTAATTTCAGGATTGGTTTCAGTTCATATTTAAGCTCCTTGCAAAGATGTCGGCTGTGATAACAGGCTTTTATTCTGTAATATGTGTGGGGTTATCAGTGTGTTTCAGCAAAAGAAACGGTAATGGGGTTGCCATCAAATCAGTGGGTATCTGAAGCAAAATAACAAGGATTGACATCTGGGAGAAAAGGTATTTCCTGTTAGTGCATGCTGTGCTTTGAGGGGATTTGACTAGTCTGCAGCGAGCCTCGTCTCCTGCACACTGCACTGCTCTGAATCCGATTCCACAATTAATGAAACACACACGAGTCTCATCGACAACAGACATCGAGGAAGCCAACGTAAGATTTGTTTGGAGTGTGTATGAGTGCCTGTCAGACATCACAGGGGGACAAAGATAGCATCGCGGCGTGGAGAACAAATATCTGTAAATCAGGAGAAACTATAGGAGGCAGATGTGGAACTGGGCCAGTGGCCAATAACGGTTTATTTACGCAAATCATCACCGCTCCCCCCCCCCCCCCCCCCTTTTTTTTAGATTCCAGACACCAACTGTACTGGGATGAATTTCAGCTCTGTAACATTGTTGTTGTTTTTTTGCATACTGAGAGGAACTGTTTGAAGTGACAAGCATCCAGACATCTTAAAAACGCTTCATTTTACACCTACATTAAAACGATCGAAATCTAAATGGGTGCCCTGATGATAATACAGCTACAATGAAATTTATTTGCAGGCTGATGTTTACCACAAAATAAATGTACGCAATAGATGTGCATGTGTATAACACCACTCAGGTTTGAAAAACAAAACCTTGTTAAAATGACTCCTATCTCACTTACTGGAATGCGCAGCTTCTATGAATACGCAAAACGCTGGAGAAGTTTCCTTGAAAGGTCTTGTGGGCAATAAAAGTTTCCTCAAACAAAGTTTTAAGGTCATTAATCAAGCTTGTACTGTACATACACACCTGAAACTCAAGATTTAAGGTCAGCACACAGGTTCTTTCCTGCTTCAGAAGATGAATGTAAAAACAGACGTGTCAAACCTGGTGCGCATATATATGGTACATATTTCATATATATATATCGTCCTGTACGGCAGATGTAGCAACTTATGGCATGATATCATGAACAGTACCTCCAAACGCTGTGGTGAAAGAGAGCACATATGCTCCACATTTGTTATCCCCACAGAGAAACCTAAGAAATTTCACAACTCTATCGTAACCTGCATCTAAATACACGCAGTTGCTGCCAATAAAGCGGTACATCTGCCAGTTTTTTGTTTTGTTTTTTTCAAGAAAGTATTCCAAATTAAAGAAGACTATGGGTCTGTAGCTGGATCTGGATTGTCACAGAAAGGAATCGCTCATGCAGACTTAGCTCATCATTCAACAGCATTTGGAATTTGGTAGCTGAACACTTCTGGAAGAAATTTCTATGAGTATCATTCGAGACATGCAGGAATGTGAGGATATTCTTTTTCTTTCTTTTCTGTCTCAAACACGGGAAGATGCGACTGACAGCTAAGACTTTTGGCTCCCCTTCCCCGTGTTTTGGACTCTACGGTCATCATCCATGTATCTAAAAACATCTAGATTTAGGAGAAAGAAAAAGAAGCACAAACTGTCGCCACAGGTTACCTTGGATAAAGAGTGCATGTCAGTCAGTGGCCCACCACATGGCTGTTTGTGACCCGCAGGCTGGCCTTTATGAAGATGACCTCTATGACGGGGCGTGGTGTGCCGGGAGAGATGACCCGCTGCAGTGGTTCGAAGTGGATGCCAGGAGGTTGACAAAGTTCACGGGGGTCATCACACAAGGCAGGAGCTCCCTCTGGTCGTGAGTACACATGCACGAAGGGCTGCAGATCACGGGGGGGGGGGGGGGGGGGGGGAATTTAATGCTAAATTTGAAAGGTAATTGCAGGGATGAATGTAAATTGCTAAAACAAACAAAAAAAAAGTCAGACGGACAGTCACTCAAATTGTTGCTGGAGTTCTCTTGGTCCTTACCAAAATGGTGGATGGATGACAGTAAATGGTAAATGGACTCAATTTAGTCAGTAAAAGAGAGACAGTATTTAGACAGTAAGAGAGACAGAGAGAGAGACAGAGAGAGAGACAGAGAGAGAGAGAGAGAGAGAGAGAGAGAGAGAGAGAGAGATGCTGCTACCATGGGTAATAAAAACTCAAACACAGTAAATAAATAGCCAAACTGTAATCACATATGGCACAAGTCTCTTGAGGCTTCTCAAAACCTGGAGGAAGACTACAGCAATAAATCCTTCCAAAAACCTTAAATGACTCTTGAATTTTCCTCTAAAGCCAACTGGAAAATTTGACCGAACAAATGCAAACAAACAACCTTCTCATCCGCCTGCTGCTGAACCTTTACCCTTCTCACAAGGTTTTTCCGATCCTCTCGCTTTGGAGTTACTCCTTTTACCGTTTGAGGTGGTACTTCTTTTTTCACAGCTATGAAAACTTAAAACAATGATACTGATCAAAATAGGGTTAATAGCACTGTGAGTTTGTTTTTATAGTAAGATGCGTTCATGTTTTAATAATGTGTTTCTTCAAATGTAGAATAAGTCACTCCTAACCATGACCATTGCTTCCCTTTGCCCACTGTGCCACTATTGTAGTTCTATTAACGGAAATAAAAGGAACGTACCAAAATTTGGGGGACGTACACTTATTTGCCTTCGTTCCCAGAGACAGACAAGATGAGTCATACTTTTCCCCTCAAAGTGTGTGCATTAGGGGGCCTGAGACCCACACAGACCAGCTAGTTAGCTTAGCATAATGAATGGTAGTGGATGGGCATATTAGCATGCCACAGTCAAAAATCAATAAATGGTTCAGGATATCTGTTTTTCTAGAAATAACCATCCTCCTCTCTCTTACTGTCAGCTGTGATTAGCTGGAGAAAAGTGCAACTGATGACCTTTGACAGAGGTATGCTAACTAGCAATGCACCAAGCTCTCAATTTCTAAAACACGCAAGGCCAACACATTCCATGGGGGAGCCACAGTCAACAAAAACCTAATCAGACAGTTGAGAGTCCATCACACTACTGAAGAAGCTAACAAAGGGAAAGTGGCTGACGACCTCAGGGTTGAGGACTAGCCTGCAGCCTCTTGTATCCTTCACTGGCAGCTGCATTCAACTGGTTTCCCTCCGTCTTTCCTTAGCTTGTCTTTCTCCTTCCATCTTGTTCACATCCCCCCGTCTGTCTGTCATTCTCTACCTACTTTCCCTCTCTCTGTCCCTGTCTCTTTTCTTATCTGTACCTGTCTCTTTACTTTATTAATCTCTTTCTTTCTGTTAAAAGTCACCACATCTGCTTGCTCGTGGGGAATTGTTGAGTGTAAATTAATTCAGAGTGTGGCTCAAAAATCTGCTCTACTTATAAAGTGTCA
Source organism: Aulostomus chinensis (assembly GCF_037954235.1). Classification (NCBI taxonomy): domain Eukaryota; kingdom Metazoa; phylum Chordata; class Actinopteri; order Syngnathiformes; family Aulostomidae; genus Aulostomus; species Aulostomus chinensis. Next base: position 16,148,874 of record NC_141342.1, on the reverse strand, counting down.
TGAGATAACTTTTGTTGTTATTTGCCGCTCTACAAATAAATTTAACTTGACGCAAATTTTTTTTTTTTTTTTAAGTTAGAAGAGGCCAAAAAAATGCAACCAGTGTATCTCTTACGCTAACACTTCTCATCCACTACAATTCATTGTGCAAAGCTAACTAGCCATGAGCCGATCTCTGTGCATTTCTAGTGCCCACACGCAGGAGAGAAGGGTACCCATCTCCTTGTCAGGCATTGTGGAGGATGGCAAATAAGCATATTTCCTAAAAAGTTGGTATGTTTCTTTAAGAACTGTAAAGAAATGGTCATAGGCTACAGAACATCACCTTTTCTGACGCACAAAACCACACACACACACACACACACGAGCCTGAGAAATCCATTCTTTTCACACTCACTCTGCTAAAGATGGATTCTCTTTTCAGCTATAGCTGGTCAGAAATAATCATCTAAAAAGAAAATCAACATAAAGCAGCGATATCATGAACTAAATGAAGGATCTGTTAATTTTCTGATGTACTACTCAGTATTTTTAAAGAAAAAGTTACGTCTGATAACAATAACTTGATAAAAGTGATATAAACCATATGAATTGTACTCGTCCTCTGTTCACGGAAGAAAAGCGATGACTGCTGCTGTTCACATCTTTCCTTACAACCCACACTACTCTTTGCTCTGTAATATTATTTGACAACTTTTGGCCTTTGTACTTAATTGGAAAGGGCGGCACAGACTTGAGACTGCCGTGTAGCGCGGGGAGATACTTTATCAGACAATGTTTGTAATTTCCCTTCACGGCGACTGCAATCTAAGGGTGTTGAAGACACCTCTGCCTGAGACAGAATTTCTCAGCAATTAGCTCTGTCGGGCATGTAGCTGTCTGTGGCGCTAGCACCGAGGCTTCTGTCCACAGCAGAGCTTTAATTAGCAGAACTGGGAATTCTTAGCAAGCTTGACCAGCTCAGCGGTGACGTCTTTATCAGGAGACACTGGCGTGATTGGACATCAGTGACCCGCTTTTACAGAATGACATAAACTGCTCTGTCTTTAGCTTCTTTTCCCATAAATACATCACATGTGAATACCTATTTTTTTCTGTAAATCAGTTATCAGCTACTAAAAACCTCCACCATAACATTTAGTTGGGAAATTTGCTAAAATATAAACAATTAAAATGATTAAATAAGGCACAACTATATAGTTTGATAAGCGTTTTAAATTATCATAATAGAAAAGAAGGAAATATTGCTAAAATACTATGATAATAAGAAATATGGTGAGTCTAAATGCCTTAACTGCAAAATTATGGAGGTATTACCACAATTTTTTGCTCCTTGGATCCTCTGGAAGCTTCCACCAGTCTCTCAGATCATAATTATCAAAAGCAGCTCTAATATTATTTTAAATGTCACCTCCAAGAACCAGGAGAGCTCTTTATCTCTGCATAGTTGACATCAAGTCAAGAGTGTTCATTTTTCCCTTCCTATTGGCATTTTTTTAAATGCTTTAAATACTTAAAGCACCTTAAACCTGATTATTTTAGTAAGGCAATTCTCCTAATGCCGTTAAATGGCTTAAGTTAAAGATGGTAAAATGTTGGCATTCCACATTAATCCTCACTGACTTGGATGAATTAATTCAGTTCAACAAAAAGGCAAGTCTGCTCACATTTCCCAGAATATAGACTTAAAAACAGAGCCCAACAGAAATGAAAACCATCTGCATGACAAATTTCACTTTCGCTCACATTCCAAAAGTGCCAGTAATAAAAAAAAAAAAAAAAAAAAAAATGCTCAAGTGACACTCCTGATTGAAATGATCTGATCTGCTCTCTTATTTCTCTATTCCTAATTGGCCTTTCACCCATGTGTGTATTGCACTTCTCTGCTAAGGAGCTTCATTTGCATTGAATTCAACCTGCCATGATGACTGACTTTCCTTTCTTTACTTCCTCACTTGCTTTTATTTTCTCATTATGTGAACAGGAGTGATTGGGTAACTTCGTACAAGGTCATGGTGAGCAACGACAGTCACACATGGATAACACTGAAGAATGGCTCCGAAGACTTGGTGAGTAACCCACTATGAATATGCACAAAGTGCAAAGTGTTTTATTACAATCAAAAGGAAGGCCCGGCTCCTTTATCTTTTCTCTTTTTTTTCCCCTTCTTGGTGTGCGTCCCTGAATGTCAGGCGCCAAAATGAATTCTTGTGCAGGAGTAATTACAAAGGAAGATTTAGATCTTTGCTAATTTCCACGCTTAATGAGTTGAGAGGCAATAGTAAATACTGATGATCCACGAGCGAGGAATATCGCATCAGAGCCGCTTTCCCCTTAAACACCTGATGCAAACTAAAGAGAGAAAACAAATGGCAAAACACAAACTACAGCAGCCGGCGCAAGCTCTAAGTTTTGGGGAATGATATCAAATGATCATTTTGAGGAAAATTTCATCATTTCCCCCTCGTGTTTCCACATCTCTGCTCATTAAATTTCGATGGTAATTGTGCGCTCCCTTAGCTGGCATCACCTAAGCTGGAGATGTCATCACCATGGGAGATAATGCCCCATCAGTAAGCCTCCCTCTCACCCACTCGCCCCCCCTTGTGTAACAAATGCCAACGTGCACTTCGACTTTCAAAATGCCAAAAGGTGCAGAGAGGAACTCCCAAGTGCCAAAGCGTGGGTGTAGAAATGAAGAGCAATCTCACAGTTGTCAAAGATTAATGATGTTCTACTAGTGCCCCAATTTTAAAGCCATAAAAACTACAATATTTACCTCCACTGATATGTTGGGTTTTTTTTTTCCGGGGTGGGGGGGGGGGGGGGTGGGGGGTTGCGTTTTGCACAGAAGACGAACAAGATAAAGGATGAAAATGAAAGGAGAGGAAGGAAGTTGTTTTGGTTTCATTGTTGCTTTGTTTAGCATGTTGAGGATGAAGCCAAAATGTCAAAAAATTAATGTAACCTCAAACTTAAGCATGAAGGAATCAGACTTCTGTTTTTCTGTCAGCATTTCCCCTTAAACACACTCGTGAATAACAATGACCTAGCAAACTCAACTCTACATCCTGTTCTCGACTGTTAATTCACCATTTTGTTTAATGCCTCAGTAGATCTTCGGTGCCAACAGGGAAAAGGAGATCCCAGTCCGGAACATTTTCCCAACCCCTGTGGTCGCCAGATACATTCGAGTCAACCCTCTGTCCTGGTTTCACAGCGGCAGTATCTGTATGAGAGTGGAAATCCTTGGCTGCCCTATGCCAGGTAAGGGGTTTCAAATATTTCACTTTGTTGAAACAATAAGGATGAATGACTTGACCTGAACTGATCTAATCTCCATCCATCTATCCATCCATCCATCCATCCATCCATCCATCCATGCGCTTAAGGGTCACGGGGGGGCTGGAGCCTTGATTTGATCTGATTGCATTTAGCTCCCCCAAATCCTCCCAAAGCGTAGCAGGTTCTATTCAAAGACACAAGCACAGAACTGGATTTTTACCGTGGTGCTGCCATAGCTAACACTGATTACTGGTTGTAATGGCCGTCGCTAGACTCACACCATGGACAGAGCCTCTGTATTTTGGCCATAATGTAAATGTTATCATGCTAACATACTAAACTAAAACAGGCTATAAGCAGTAAAAATGTCCACTGTGTTAGCGACGACTAGAGAGAAAGAACTTCATATCTGTTCTGTAGGCGAACTCCCTTTGATTTCAAAGAAAGAGGGGAATTGCTCCACATTTATGGTCGGGATATTAATATGCATGTTCTCTGATTTCCCCCATAGATCCAAATAATTATTACCACAGACGCAATGAAGTCATTACATCAGACAACCTGGACTTCAGACATCACAGCTACAAAGAAATGAGGCAGGTGAGTCTTGACCAGCCCTCATTTAGCAAAGAGACCGGAGCAATAAAACATCTTGAGAAACTGCTTATACAAGACAAGCTGTGCCCTTTACAAGAACAAAGTGTGCAACAAGTGAACAGAGCGCTGCCAGCCACATGAAAATGCAGAGAGCGCGCCCTCGCTTGTGTCATTACTTATTCATAAGCTTGTCATGAACAGTGGTGTGTTTGTACTGAGGAGGACAGCTGTATTTGTCACTGTGCGCACTGTGACCGAGTGCTTGTGAAGGTACAAGTGCCTTGAATCATAATCTTCTGTAACGTAGCAGCAACCCTGTGCGAAACAGTTGCCTACAGGTGTCCCAAACTGCTGTTACAAGACTTTTTCCAATTCATTCAGGGGCCACCTGGCTCTTTGTACAACAACTGCCTTGTTTTTGGCGTGGCAGCTTGAAATGCTACTCCAGGAATATCAAAACGGACTGCCCCCCCAACCATTGAGGCTAATGTGTGTCACACACCAAGTGTCCAGCCTCAGAAGGCTGTCACAAAGAAAGGACTATTTTTAAAACTCAGCTTCTAAAGCCTTTTCACCCTTGACATTTCTTTCTTGGTGCAGGTACCGACGCTGCCTAGGCCACAGCGGGTAACAGAATGCAGCGGCACAACCTCAAAGTGAAAATAGCCCATTATGACTTCTCAAATAATGAACATTCCCCTCGAGAAGGCTTCAAAAATACCTCTTGTGGCACTAAAAGACTGTCCTTTTCAAAGGCCTCAACTGATATATAGCAGCTTTGGGAGTATGTTTAGAGACTTAAGTGGGTGGAACATTTTCTACATATGTAAGAGAGGAAGATTACAGGCACATTATCTTGCCGTTATCCTGGTTTATTCTTGCTAAACAGTGTCTTTGTAGTCTGCATAAAACCGATAAATGCTCAATTTAGCCCTTATTTTTGTTAATTCCATTAGAATAAGAAACCTCTGAGAGGCAATGATGTGGCAGAATGAGTAGGATGTTGATCCTGGTAAATATAATCCAAGTACGTCTATCAAGGGAACACTTATTAAATTGAAAGAATATCCAACCCTGAATGCTGCTTTGTTTTTATGTTGTTTTATGTTACGTTCATGTTTGTGTAATGATTTACTTAATGAGAGGATTCAACCCAGACTTAATTAAAACGTCATCACTCCTGACGGGTTAATGACTGCTGCAGCAGCAGGGAGAACAAGTAAACACACATTACTGAAACTGATGCTGCTGCTTTACATTACATCATGTTTTAGTCTCTCTTTTTTTTTCTGTCCTGCTACTCTTCCCTCCGTGTGTCTCCGCTCATATCCTAAATAATCGTTGCTATTTTAATCAGCTCCTCTACAGGCCTGTCTTCCTAATTACCTTGACTGCTTCTCATGCAGGCCCCCTCACTAGCCGAGTGTTATTAAAGGAGCTCTACAACACAGTAATGGTGAAATTGGTAGTGAAATATTCAAAAAACATTGGGATATTTTGTACTATTTGAGGCCACAAGTGCCAACTATCTTAAAAAGGGTTTTGTTTTGTTTTTTCAGAGGCAAAACCCTCAAAAGTTAACTCTTTCTCAGTGATAAATATGAATTCAAAACAGTATTTTATCCAAAATGCTTTAACTTTCTTTCAATTAGGTGTCCTGAATTGACATTTTTTCCCCTCCAAATGTATCTCCCAGCACATCCCAAGTTGAATACTACACCACGCCGGTTCATGTAGCGTTCTACTTTGATTCATCTGAAATCAAAGTGCTTGTGGATTACTGAGTATTTAACAGGTTAGAGAAGACCTGGATTATACTGGATGATGAGATTCTGAGTTTGCAAACTGACATATTTGGACAGTTTTTGCAGTTGCTAGTCAGTCTCCATTAGCTGCAAGCTAAGAGAGTGTTTTTTTATTCTAAATTCTGGAGTCACCAAGAAGTCATGCAAGCTGGGGGAAAAAAGACAAACGTCCTGATGAGATCAAGACACGACTAAGTGCTTGAAATGCAAATTCCCCTTTTTTGGGGGGTGAAGTTGTATTTCATTTTGAAGGTGAAAAATGGTAGGTAGGTATTGCAAGTATATTTAAAACGAAAAAACGTATTTAATATTTATCCATCTTATGGAGGAGTGAACGAGATAGTCACTCCAATCTGGAAAAAAAGAATTATCTGTCACTTCACTAATAACGACAGCTGTCAAATACTATTGTGATGTTAAGAGTTCAAAACATGAAAAAACAAGTTTCTGCCACATTGCAATGGTCCATCTCTCGAGACGGTCTCATTTGGAACCCCCCCCCCCCAAAATGACAGTGTGCCGGACAAACACCAGAATTATATTTATCAGAGTGCTCCATTATCTTCCCTCCACAGCTGATGAAGGTGGTTAATGAAATGTGCCCCAACGTTACTCGGATCTATAATATTGGAAAAAGCCAAAGCGGCCTCAAACTGTACGCCATAGAGATCTCTGATAACCCAGGAGAACATGAAGTCGGTGAGTAGACACACAGTGTTTGCATGTTTCATCGTTTGCTCTCCCTCTACATTTCCCTAATTGCTCCCCTTTCATTTGAACCCGTTAATCAGGTGAACCAGAGTTCCGGTACACAGCAGGTTCCCATGGTAACGAGGTTCTGGGTCGTGAGCTGCTCCTCCTGCTGATGCAGTTTATGTGTCAGGAGTATCTGTCCGGCAACAAGCGGATACGTCACCTGGTGGAGGAAACCAGGATTCATCTCTTGCCATCTGTCAACCCTGATGGGTACGAGAAAGCCTTTGAAGCGGTAGGTCTGCAAGATTGCCATTAGTGACCTCATATCACACAAGCTGGTCTATGGTGAAAATAGCATCATACGTGCCTGACAGGTGTACCTTCTCCTGACAACAACACATGTGATGCAGCCGCATGCTGGAAAATTGGCGTGACAGAATACCTAAAATGCACACTTAGACTTCTCTGCAACGAAACAGGACTGGAACACGTCATCGGTTACATCTGGTGACATCGAACATCTTACATCTGCCTGCCAGATTAAAGGCCCAGGGTTAATGAAGCCAATAGAAAAGGAGAGAGAGAGAGAGAGAGAGAGAGAGAGAGAGGGGAGAAGAAGAAAGACGAGTAAAGATCAAAAACCCAAACATGATTGTGCCTGGCATCTGTGCAGCCAATGACATCATGTAATTTGGTGCCATGATGTGTAGGTTAACGAAGTGTAACACAGTTTCATGCAAGCTTGTAATGGGACTCCCGAAAAACTAATACACTGGGAATCGCAAGCAGTTGATGACGACAGGCTTATTCAATTGTGCGAGGCCTGTAAATGGGTGGCAGACACTTCTGCTCCTCAATAATAAGTATATAATCACATTCTCTGTAGCACATGCACTCATTCAAGTACAGCGTGTGTTTGATATTTATACTAAATCAAGTTACTAGCCTGGATCAAGGCCACTGAATCACTTCCTACAACTCTGGTTTGCTCAATGATTCATAGGAATGATTGTTTGATTGACTAAACCTGATGAGCGAATGACTGAACTTTAATCTTGACACAGATTTGCTTAAGAGGACATTATATTTTTGGAAAGTACACTTATTTGCCATGTTCAGCGAAGCCAGACAAGAAAATAAATACCCTTCTCTCCTCCGTGTGTGCAATACAGCTGAAACCCACAACGGCTACCAGTTAGCTAAGCACCACAAATGGCAGCAGATGGAAAGTGTTAGCATTCCTTCATTGAAATTCAATACAGCATTAACATAACATGGGTTCAGGTACAATCCCTTATAAAAAAAAAAAAGGTTATAGAACCACTTAAGTCTCCAGAAACATGTTATAGGGCTTTAGTCAACTTCATACAACTAAAGTTGCTAGGGCTGAGCAACTTTATTGATTCTGCGATATACATCGATATCTTGTTTCCCCAGAGAGTATAGTTTTTTAAGCCACGAGTATCGATACATTAAGACCCGTTCAAATTCCCCATGTCCGCACTTTGCAGGAAGAGCGATTCGGTCTGCCAGCCGCTAGCGTCGCTGTAGAGCATTTCTAGTTACCCAGACGCCGACGCCTTTCTCATGCGGTGAGAGCTGAGAGATTCAAGAGAATGGCGGCGAGTATAAATCCAGCGCCTGCATGCTTAAACGCAGATGTGTGGGGGCATTTTGGGTTCAAAAACAAAAAGGAAAGCGAGGATTGAGGCAGAAGTACGGCGGTTTGCAAACTGTCACACAAACGTCAAGTACTCTGGAAATACCACCAACCTGCAAGCCCACCTAAAACGTCATCACCCAGACAAGGAAATGCTAACTGAGACCGAGCCAAAGAAGCTGCGGGGCGACCCGAAACAAACCACGCTGGACAGTGACGGCGGTGGTTGCCACAAGTTAGCAACATCTTCTTCACCGAGGTCGCAGAAAATTCCGGAGTCCATTGCCTACTTTATTTGTCAGGATTTGAGACCTTATTCGGTGGTGGAAAACACCGGCCTAAGACGCATGGCGATGAAGCCCCGCTATCCTATAGTCACCTGTGAATTGAATTATTGGCTGCCATGGTTTATTTTTAGTTAACCTGGAGGCTAGACTGGCTAGTAGCTACTTCATGTTCAGTATCAAGCTAAAAAAAGCTACCAAAGAAGGCCACTGGCTGCACTTTAACTCTCCATTGCTCACTTTACTTTTCAAAAGCTTGAAAGCTACAATTTGCCCTCAGTTTCAATAAATGAAAGTCATTTTCTCACCACATCTTTGATTCACTTTGTCCAGCATTTGCAAGCTGCCAGTCACAGCCATATATTGTGTAATTGATGCTTTCAGTTCAATTAATTCAGTCCAAGTCAATGGAACACTCACAAGATATCACCAAAATCACTTTGTCCCTTTAAAATCTTTCAGAAAAGGATGTAAGTGTATCAAATTGTATCGTGAGCTGAATATCGTAATACATATATCGTGAGCCAAATATCGTGTATCATATCGCAAGATTAGTGTTTTGCTACAGCCCTAATAGTTGCAGTACTCTCATTCCCACTGAATTACCATCAGTAATTTCCTCCTTTTTTTAACCCAGGGTTCAGAGCTCAGCGGCTGGTCTCTGGGGCGGTGGAGCAAAAATGGAATAGACATCCATCATAACTTCCCTGATCTAAACACCATACTGTGGGAAGCTGAGGTCAAGAAGTGGATCCCACGCAAAACGTTCAACCACCATGTAGCCATCCCAGAGTGGTACCAGGCCAAAAACGCATCGGTGAGTCAAATGTTTCATGATCTTCTAGCATGCACATAATATTGTTCCAAGATTTTGCTCCGATCCTTCGCAGAAGTTGACTTGAGGACTTGGAAATTCACTGCTTTCCACTTATTTATTTCAGCTTTGCGAGTATAGCTGTTATTTCTTGTTGTTAGTCTTGATTTCTCTTGTCGAGTTACTTGAGATGGAGGCTGAGAACAGTCATGTTTGCCATTACTTCATGATCACAAGTTCATTCTGTCTCCTTTTCGAGTGATGACATCTCAAGAAACCACAGGAACGCTTTTCTTGAGACAATGGGTCAATTAGTTAACTATGTCGTGTCAACAGAAGATATGATTTATATGACTAATTTCTCTCGCAATAATGCAAAACTTAACTTGTGTTGTCTGAGAGAGGAAATAAAATGTTGTCTTGCTCAATTTTATCTGTCTTGTTTTGTAAAGTGCTTTCTAAATATAAGAATGATCTTTTCCAGAGTTAGACTCATGGAAGTACAACATTCATCTCCATAATTTTCACTGCATTCACTTTTAATGTCGGTGTGACAGCTTCAATGAGTCTTTGTCTTATCACGCCTCCACTTTAACAAATCGCACAGTTAAGCCCATCTGTGTCTTGAATAGCGTTTAAAAAAAAACAACAACACGTGGTCAGCACTGTCTATTTTCGGAGATGTGAACTTGTGGTTGCTATTTGCGACAGTGAAGCTGAGAGCTAAAATATACCCAGCAGTCTAAAAAAAGCTGCACCCTCACAGGTGTTTTGTCGTCACCATGTCGCCATGGGTGAGTCACACAAACCCCCCCAGAATAGCTGCCGCAGCTGCAGAGCTGGGATGCCCATCTCTGCTCAGGAAGCTGTGAAACGTGTCCTCGCTCGCCTCGCTGACTGCTCGGCCCGACCAGTGCTCCGAGATAGGGCTGGCTTAATTATAGGAGCCCAAACAGCAGGGGAAATTGGATCTAATTCCTCGTGGTGTGAAAATACATGCTCTGGATACTAGTTGAAGTAGTAATTTAGTGTAACTAGTTCGCATCAAGAGGGTATGTGAAATAGCCTTTTCACATCTATATCAGTCCCTCTTGAAAGCAGACTGCAGTGAAATTCTTTTTGGCACGAGGGAGGGTTAATTTAGCAATCAGTGCCGAGATGATTGCATGAATCACATTATACTCCCTACTCCATGTCCCCGCTAGGTTGCCTTGGAGACGCGGGCTCTGATAGCATGGATGGAGAAGATACCCTTTGTGCTGGGTGGTAACCTCCAGGGAGGGGAGCTGGTGGTGACCTTCCCATACGACAAAACGCGTTCCCACGGGGTGACGAGGGAACAGACCCCTACCCCAGATGACCACGTCTTCCGCTGGCTAGCTTTCTCCTACGCCTCCACCCACCGCCTGATGACTGACGCCAACCGAAGGGTTTGTCACACAGAGGATTTTGCCAAGGAGGACGGCACCATCAACGGGGCGTCCTGGCATACAGCAGCTGGCAGTGAGTGTCCGTTGCTGCCTGGGTGTTCTTTCCTGCTGATGCTAACGCTGTCTTATGCAGGATTTCTATGCTGTTCAGCATTGAGCCTTTGAGCTGTAGCTTTGTTTAGCCCCCATGAACACATCTGCATATTCAGGGTTGAATCCTTTCGGCTGTTTCTAATCGTCTTGCATTTAGCTTGAAGCATCATGTAAGAAGTCAAACAAATAAGGGGAGAGAAAAAAAGGCATCAGAGAGTCTGAAGTTTCAATTTTACCCTGAATCCCAGCTCACAAAATGCTAACCTGCCATGGATGCTTGCCTTCAGATATGTTTGTCTGTCTTGGCAGGTATGAATGATTTCAGTTACTTGCACACCAACTGCTTTGAGTTGTCGATGTACGTGGGTTGTGACAAATTCCCTCATGAGAGCGAACTGCCTGAGGAGTGGGAGAACAATCGAGAGTCTCTCCTCGTCTTCATGGAGCAGGTACAGTAGCGAAACAGCCCCCGCAACTCACACAAGGAAATTTACGCACACGCACAAAAGAGCCACGGAACACAGGCTTTTTAGAACATTTGGAGGTTATTTTAGAAGCAGCTTCTATTTAAACCCTTACTTTTCCGACTAATTACTTGGAAGTGCTGTATCCGTAGCTACCAGCTGCTAAACAGCTGTTCTGTCAATATTGATATTTAAAAATAAAATCTTTCAATAAATTTCATACCCTTTTTAAATATTTGTAGCTCAAACTCAAATGGAAACAGACTAAAATATGGGCTTTATTTCTAATCAGCCTAATCCTAAATTAACGGTGTATTCAGGTGCTCCCTAGATATCTTATTATCAGTATAAAACATAAATGATGCAGTTGATGTTGAAGGACAGGCATGTTGTCATATGATTGTGTGGGTCGTGCTTTCCACATCCAGGTGCATCGCGGGATCAAAGGCATCGTGAGGGACCTGCAAGGCCGTGCGATCGCCAATGCCACCATCTCCGTGGAGGGAATCAACCATGATATTCGCACAGGTAACGCTGCTGCGGCTTCTGGTTTGGGGGATTTTGTTTATTTTTGCTCTTTGTCCCTGCAATTTAAAAGCGAGTAAGCTTCTATTTTTGCAATGGAAGGAGCAGGAGCGACCTCGGCACAGCGCAGACTGTCTGCCGACTGCAGCGCATACTCCTCAGGAGTGAGTCAAGACATTTTACGGCGTAAAATAGAAGAAAAAATAATGAACAAAAAGCAGCTAAAGCATTTCAGCTTGAGCTGCAGTCAGTTCAGTCATAGCCATAATCTTGTGCTCTGACTTTTACCATCGATTGCATCCTCAAGGCAATTTCTGCAGCCGTCAAAGCCGAAGTAGATTTGTACTTAGAGCGTGAAATCGAGTGCCCAAAAGTAGATTAGTATTATTATTATTATTATTATTATTATTTTTCCTGGAACAAAGTATAAGTCACTGCTTCCTCTAAGATATATTGCAGTTGCAGATTTTTCGTCTGTTTTTTTTGACAATTGTGCTTGGTATTAACCCTCAAAACACAGACATTTGCTCCATTCTGATGATGAATAAAACCTCTTGATGCAGCGGGAATGCATTATCCCACTAGAAAATCTCTATTGAACAATTTTCAGGAAACAATTTGATCCCGTCCTGCCATTCGGAGGTTAAAAATATGTGCGAGCAAATGTCCGGGTGTTAATATTTGGGCTGACGGTAGATCAACAGCGAGGACAGAGCTGCCATCATATTTCATTTGTCACAGCAGCTTTTCAAATGTGTCAGGTGGGTGTCTGGATGACGGAAATGAAGCAATGCTGATTTATGAGTGACTCAAAGGCTGAAAATACACCGTGAGCGCACTCAAGTTTCCAGGTCACAGAGAGGCGGCATTCAACAGGAAGAGACTGAGAAAATCCAACAGGGATAAAGAAGACTTTTTTAAAGTACTTTCTCGGAAGCCAAACAAAAATAAATCACCAGTTTGCTTATTTTAAATGGAGGTGTCTGAAATGTTGCTTTTTATGTTCAATCTACAAACTATACTAGGTTCAAACTGTGCATCTTTAGCTTCCTATTCACGTCATCTAAGGACCCCTGATCAGTACTACATATTAGTGCCAGCCTGGTATTATAGGACACAACCCTTATTGCAGTTTACCGCGTTCTTTATTTTATAGACTTATCTAAATGAATCTTTTTAATCCCCAATATTTGAGATATTTCAGCTTCACAGTATCTTAAAAAGTTGTTTACGTTTTACACGAGTCCCCTTTAGTCCTTTACGTGGAGCTCCTGAGGCAGCGAGCAGTGGATAAGTGGAGGATTTCAGACACCCTGGGAGTTCTGATGACAGATAAAAGGTCTGGGCAGAGATGCTCACAAGTCTTTGAGCTCAGGTCTCAGGCCTTTGAGCTAAAGTTTCAAGTCAAGTCTCAAGTCTCCAGTGATGGAAGCGAGTGATCGTCTCCTGCCGGCCCGCTCAGAACACAACATAGCTACTTTCTACCTAAGCAACTCAAAGCATGTACTGCATTATCATCCCTCCCTCATCAAGAAGCAACACTGATTAAACATGAAGAAAAACAACAACTTACTTTTGAGTCAACAACCTGTATTTTTCCCTTGAAAAAACACACTGCTACAGTGTATGAGCCATGCACGCTTGCATACTATGATGATAATCCTCTAATTATATTATGTGAAGGTATATGAAGTACAGTAAAAGCATAACACAACCTGAAATACTGCAGAAAAAAACAAGAGAATTCAAAACTGAACCGACCTCGGTGTGTGGCAGGAGCCGCTCGTGTTCCGCGTTCCGAACCAAAGTTGTTCAGCGCACGTGCAGCACGTCATCCATCACCTGGTGGAGTTCCGGAAGCGGGCTCTAGCTAGCTAGCCGTTAAATTAAACGACGACGAGCCTCCAAGTGTCGGGAAAGCTGTATTCGCGATCAAAGTCCCGGCTCCGTCCGAGTATTGTGATTATTATTGATATTATTCCCGATACCGGTCCGGGGCCGGTAGGTAGCGACCCCGCGTTAAAGCACGCCGTTTGTTTAAAATTCGGCGGGAGGGGGCAGATCGCGCAAGGATAACGACGCATGCGCATTAAGAAGGAACCGAGATTCAGCTTGCGAGACCTCTCCAGAGCACAAATAAGATTGTTGTGGAGTGTGACGCGTCGAGTCTCAAGTCTGAAGTCACTGTACTTGTCTGTAGTCACTCTAGTGCGACTAGAGTTCAAGTACAAGTACCCATTTCTGGAACTGGGCTGCCTCACACAACCTGAACTACAGTAGATGCATGAGTAGGGAACCCGTCTAATTTAAATATATTGATATACATAATGATAATGGTATCGATTTTGCTGATAAGCTAATTTAACGCCAGCAAATATAAGGTGGGGCAGTTTCGTTGCTATAAAACGACAACGTGAAGATGGTTTCTGTTTGGGTAATCGTCAATTCAGAAAATTCTTTCGTTAGCTCAGATTGAGACAACCCTAGTGGCAGAAATGATGTACTGCGTAATTAAAGCCGACTCAATAATGACGGAGTTGTTATTTGCTGCTACTGCCACCAACTGGCAAACTACCAAAACCAGATATCTGCAGTGTGCAACACTTGCAGCCTGACTCATGGCACATTCCTTGCAGTCATTTGTCAGCTAAACACAAAAGTGCCACATATTTACCCGCCATGTGTTTGTGTATTTTCAGCTGCCGATGGCGACTACTGGCGACTGCTGAACCCTGGAGAGTACCGAGTATCAGCTAGGGCTGAAGGCTACAACCTGGTCAGTAAGAAGTGTGAGGTGGGCTACGAGATGGGCGCCACCAGGTGCGATTTCATCCTCGGACGCACCAACCTGTCGCGAATCAAAGAAATAATGGAAAAATTCAACAAACAGCCCATCAGATTGCCCAGTAAACCAGTCCAAGCTCGCCAATCCAGAGCAAGACGTCTGGGAACATAATGACTGTACGAAGCAACTGGAAGAGGAAACATCTGCTCTGATCAGACGAAGATGACCTCCAAGCCGGGTTTGGACCCCTGAGGGTGGCTGTTGAAATATAGAAAAATTTGTGGATTAATTTAAACAGGATGCTTTATTTGTTCAATTGTTTCAAGCTGCCTGTTTCAATTGATTTTTTTTTTTTACGTCCACCGTCAACATTGAAGTACTTTTAGCTGTCAAAGGTTATGTTTACGATCCCACTATTTCAATTTATAAGAGACATTCAAACCGAGCTCTATTTGTGATATCAACATTAACAGAATATTCAGATTTGAACTTTATTTTTGTAAATAAAAGAAAAACAAAATACAAATTACAGATGAGGAAGTATCTAATGTAGCCAGTGTGAGAAATGGCAAACTGTTATTTTGTACATACGTAAGTTATGTAAACCAATACGAAAGCTGTATTACCTGCATTTCTACAATTTTTCATTGTTAAAAGAAAAACTTGTGGACTCACTGACCTTTTGTTGGTCATTGATATATATATATATATATAGATATATAGAGATATATTTTTAAGGTACACTGCTTTCAGAACATTAGCAAATAAAAGACGAATAGTTTTAACCTCTTCCGCTGTTCTTGTGAAAGTTTTCTTCCTCACACTTAGCAAATACATTTCTGTACCATTTTTTTACATATGAAAATGAAATTGCAACTTGTTTTAACACCAAATGTGTGTGTTTGTGTAAATATATATATATATATTTATATATATTTTTTATATATATTTATATGTATATTTATATATATATTTATATGAAACAAACCTAAGTTTTCGGGCTGCACGGTGGTGCAGTGGTTAGCACTGTGGCCTCACAGCAAGAAGGTTCTGGGTTCGAGTCCTGGCTCGGGCGCAGGATCTTTCTGTGTGGAGTCTCCATGTTCTCCCCGTGCCTGCGTGGGTTCTCTCTGGTACTCCGGCTTCCTCCCACAGTCCAAAGACATGCAATTTGGGGACGAGGCTGATTGGATTCTCTAAATTGACCGTAGGTGTGACTGAATGGTGAATGGTTGTTCGTCTCTGTATGTTGGTCCTGTGATGGACTGGCGACCTGTCCAGGGTGAACCCCGCCTCTCGCCCGTAGATGCTGGGATAGGCTCCACCCCCCCCCGCGACCCTTACTAGTAAGGAATAAGCGGAAGATGATGATGGATGGAAACTTAAGTTTTCAACAATGATTTCAAACACAGTGAATGTTTATTTAGATTATTGGGAACGACAGATGTGTAAGATAAGGAAGCGCCGTGAAATTATTGGTATTTTATACACTGGTATGAGAAATATTTTTGAGGTGGTCACTAAACCTGTAAAACTGTTAAAATACAAGCAGTTAACACAAGGGAACTTATGTTGTACAGGTATACAAAAGAATACGGTGGTATGTAGGTTGTTTTAGATCAAATCAAAGTGTCATGAGCAAAAAACTGGATACATGAGACTTGGATTATTCTGTATGAAGCATTTGGAAATTGGTAAATTGACTTTTTTCTTTTTTTTTTAGTTTTGTTACTGTTACTTTTTGGTCTCCATTAGTGAAGTGTACCGACAAGCGTTTTCTGAATTCTGGATTCACCAAGATTTATGTAGGGGGGAAAAAATTCTTCATGAACTTAAGACATTTAATGGTGAGTCACCGATAAACAAATCACATTTTTGAGCGATGTATAACTTTGTAGTAGAGCTGGAAAAGTTGAAATCAGATGAATGGTAGTTCGAGCGTAAAACATATAAAACAAAAAAAACAAGCATTTATTCATTTGAATTCCTGAACAACACTCATACAACCACCAACATTAAAAAAAAATAAACACCCTGGTACAAAAACATCTGCCTCAAATCAATCAGCCCTAACAGCAACATGACGAGCAGCAGCAGTAGCATGACTAATATCAGCTGCCACATGACTAACAGCAGCGCTACAGCGTGTGGCACGCAGCGGGAAGGCAGTAACCTGAGGCAAAGATAACCGTGTCATCCTCTACAAAGGCCCGACTTATCTCTGCCCGCCATCGCCTTCGCTAATACTGACTGTTAAATAGTGCATCCATCTGCAAAATGGCTTTCCACAGAGCAGCTATCAGCAGCATTGCTACAACGTCATTCACCTCATGGGGAGTCAAGTGAGACCGCAAATAGTCCAACTGGCTGATGGTAGAACCAGTAAACAGAACCCTTCACACACTGGCTTACCGAGCATTTTGTGTCAACCCGCCATGACCAGAACCCGCTCAGTGACAGCAGAAACTATTTCATTCACATTCAAGACACCGAGGAGGATTCGTGTGTCACAGAGTATAAAAACTTGATCGTATCGATATATTTCCAATTAGCCATTTGATTACATTTAAGGCATAAATTCCATCCATCCATTTTCTACCACTTTTCTTGTTAAGGGTCACGGGGGGGGGGTGGAGCCTATCTCAGGACCATGGGAGAGGGAGGGTTCTCCCTTGATGAATCGCCAGTCCATCACAGGGCCAACACAACCATTCACACTCACAGTCACACCTACAGTCAATTTAGAGCATCCGTCACCTCTTGATGTCTTTGGACTGTGGGAGGAAGCTGGAGTACCAGAGAGAACCCACGCAGGAACAGGGAGAACATGGAGACTCCACACAGAAAGACCCCGTGCTCCAGCTGGGGCTCGAACCCGGAACCTTCTTGCTGTGAGGCGACAGTGCTGACCGCTGCACACCGAGCTGCCAGGCATAAATTCCTCAAAAATGTATTCACATGTGAAAAAAAATGACATGTTAACTCTAAATATTAAATCTCATTCTAAATGTTAACTGAAACCTAAATGCTAAATCTATGGGTTAAATGTTGAACCTACGTGTAAAAATCCGAATTTAAAGTTAAAATATCAAAAATCTAAATGGAAGTGCTAATGGAAATCTAAATGCCCAATCTAAAATGATATATTTTTGATATATTAAATCTAAATTTTGAATCTAAATGTTAATACTAAATCTAGATTTCACCTTAAATCAAAATCTAAACGCTGTGAAAGCAAATATAAAATCAATTTTGACAGCATGACCGTTCCTTGAGGAATTTAAAGGAACTCGTCTCACACGGCAGTACCCCAAGTATCTAAAATGATATATCTAAAGAATATTTGGGATTTTCTAAAAATGAATGTGGCTGAGTGACTCTGCCTGTTTAGAAAGTTTGAAATGTCATCTGTGGTTATGTTCATACATTGTGTTCATATTTTGTCCAGACCCCAACTTTAATAAGACTGATTGCAGCCTGTTCTTTCCTGCCTCGGTTTACAGAATCTGGCCAGCAGATACGCTTCAAGGACCAGATGTAGAGATCGAATTTGGAGGATTCTGAAAATACTGAATAAACTCTCCATCTCTTGATTGTGTACACACTTGGCGACAATGAGGCAAAAAGCTATCTTAGATGCAACACATTTGGCTAAATCCACTGATCACCAATCAGCGGCGTTGTTAGTTTCAAGAACTTGTTTGGAAAATTAAGATTGCAGCGACTGTAGGGGATCCCTTGGAGTCAGGGTGGGTGGTGGGGAGGAGGAGGTTGTGCGGGAAGACACATGCGCAGTCTGACCTTGCCAGCAGTCAAAAAGCCAAGGCTTCTTCAGAAGTCTGTCCAACCTTTGAAGTGTTCGAGTGCTTGCTTGGCGATCACAGGAGTGAGTCGCCATGCAGAATCGGTAAACCCGCTCTTAACCTCTTTCACCTCCCCTGCTCCACGATATCGGAGACTCATTCAGTTCTCTGCAGGAATGATCAACATCAAAGGGGTCCAGGTCAATAGAGAGAAGAAGTGTGGTTAAAAAGGGTCATTTCTGAATAGACATGCCATTTAAGCACAGAGCGATACTGTGTTCATATAACCCAGTAAAATATCTGCATTCCTCTGGTGTGAAAGTATCCTGTATTTTGAGAAATATCACTGGGTTTTGATTTAGTCGGGGAAAATTTCCGTTTCTCCAGTTTACCACGTTGTATCTATATATGTGACTAAGCGTGTCAGCAGGTTGTGTGGATATCGGCAAAAATCCATACAAAAATGTCTTCCAAGCCACCAAAAATTAACTTTGCAGCTCACAATCCTCAATAAAAAAAAATCCAAACAAAGCACAGGATGCTTCTATAATATAATGTCCACTGCATGTATGTAGTGTCCCCGGGTCTGAAAAGAACTCACTGGAATGTTCTTACTGCACAGAGAACACGGAGCAAGTGTGTGTTAGTAAAACTGTTGTATTGTATGGTAGCAAGTAAGAAGAGGAAGTGACTGCACAGGGAGAGTCATTTTTTTGTATCTCCAGCAGCTCTAGCACAGATGTTACAGGTTTAGGTAACAAGCAACAGCACAGAGGACACACACACACACACACACACACACACACACACACACACACACACACACACACACACACACACACACACACACTGTGGGTGGCTCAGCTCGTCACACACTCCTGGTCCAAGCCAAAGCTCTGGTATATTCAGATGTGCTACATGGGTAGGCTTGTTAATCATAATGATAAAATCTTGCTTCACGGGGTGATAATCCAATATAGATGCAACTAGAAATCCCTCAAAGCACACCCGCCAGACACCGATGGTACAGTCCTCTCTTTGGGTTTGGACAAAGATGATTTGTAGTCAGACCACCTCAGGGATGTGCTATCTAATTTTGCAGGATCACTTCTTTGTTTGCGGCTATTTCACATGTTTCTGTGAGATGAGGTTGAAATGTGATAGTGACAGTCATTTGTGAAAAGGCACATCGGCAGCACACGTGATCCGATTTCCATGAAACAGAGCCCAGCAGGATCAATAGGGGTCAATTGAGTCCAGATCTGGACGACCTGAAACGCAGCCTTCCTCAAGTGGATAAACTGATCCCACATTGAGCATCTACAGGGTCATATCATCGCTTGAAACCATCAAAACTTACGTAAAGTGATCTATTTATTGTCATATGGGTCGGAGTAGTTTGTCTGTAAAGGTTCCAGCTCAGCATTTGTGCTGCAGCTTGGTCCATTCAGCGAGCAAAGCACTACGACCTCTCGGAAATGGGCAGCGAACCCCATCTCCTGCAGCTGTTGATAGATGCTGCTGCTACCTGCCCGCCAATTCACACCGCGGAGCACAGGTCAACCTGAAAACATGGTTAAAAATGTAGAAAACGTTGTTTAATTTGAGGCACAGCTTCAGAATTCAGAATAAAGGACACATGCGCAGTTAATCAATCCTTCCGCCTTGTCTCATCTCATGCGATCTTCATATAGTAGTAAACAGACGCAGCAGCAGTTGCTCCTCTTATTGTCCTAAAACATTCTACCTTGTCGGCTTAAATTTTGAGCCGCTGCATCAAATGTCTGCGCTAAGTCAGGAGAGCAGTTCCAGCTTTGTGTCCTGTTCAGAATTACGTTACCTCACGATGAGGTATGCTTCCATGCCCTTCCACTACCATTCACTGCGCTAGGCTAACTAGCTGTCAGATGTTGTCTGTGGCTGTCAGAGGACAGGGCATCTATCCTCTTGTCAAATAAGTGTCTCTCCCAAAATGTGGGGGTGTTCCATTGAGGGCCATGGGTTGAATTCTTCTCAATGTAAAGGGAGGGAACAAGAACATTCTTTCTTAGCAGAGGTACTGTAGGTGTCCACTTTTCACTTTGAGTTGTGTTTCATTTCTCGCCCAGAGGTGTCATTTTGTCTGAGTGGGTTTAGGCCAACCATGATCGAGCCGTGTGTTTACGGTCAACGCCACCCACCCGATAATAATCACTGGCTCCTGGGGTGTCGATCAGTGTTCAGAATCACAGTCGGTACAAGCACGGCTGTCTTCATTACCACCTGCGCTGTGGTGTGAACAGAGGGGCTGCTTCCTGCCGGCTCCGACTGATTACAGGTGGAAACGCTCACAATTTCTGCAGATTCCAAAGCAAAAACTCAGATCACTCAGATTCTTTCCTCTATTTATGTCTTTATTAAAACCAGAGAAGATCATGGCACTGATGTGTCCCTGTACCGCAGATGTAGATGAACCCGGTCCACAAGCAGTCTGTCTGAATAGGTTAAGGTATCTTTGACTTTGTTTCTTTGTTTTTGCTCGCTGCATCGATCACTAATTCATCGCTGTTTTTATTAAAAATTTGAAAAAAGATAAAAATCATTTGAACGCCACGTACTTTATTCTAACTTGTTATCTATGAATGTCTATGCAAACACTAATAAATAACTGAAAAGTGGACAAATTAGGCTGTAGTACACAAAAAAAAGATAGCTTTAGTTAGAATTAGAGCAAAAACTTCAATTCCTGTGTTTCACTTTTCCTATTTTTCTGAATGTCACATAGCTTTTAGTGGAATCAATGAATGCATTCTTATGAATCTTGGTTTATTTTCATCCACAGAGTACAAAATGCGCGGTGGTGCTGAAAACGTCTTTTCGCCAGCTTTCAAATTCCTGACACACACAATAAGTCACCACATCAGAGAACCACAGAAGTCTACTGTTTAATGGTCGTGGATAAAATCTCAACCAGTCGTCTCCTTTTCATTCACCTTGTCGACAACAGAGAGAGCGAACAGTCGTCATCATCATGTTTTTACACCTAGCAGCAGCGTTAAGCTGAGGTTTAATAACTTAGAAGGCGAATAAAACACTTGAGGCGATCCAGTCAGTCGCCAAAATGAGGTATATTACACTCAATTGTCTTTGTCAACTATCGACGACATTGAAAAAAAATAGTTTGCATTTTGAAGCAGCACATTCTTTAACACTCAGGGAAAAAAAAAACAAATACGGTGTCGTCATAAGTTACACGTATATCAAAAGACACAAAAATACTTTTCACATTGTCATTTATCTAAATATGTGGACTGAGTCTTGCTTGTTATCCATCAATAGTCATTATTGGGGGGGTGGGGGGGTGGGATCAGAGCAAAAACATCAGCAGAGTTTAACCATGGTAACAGATACAGAGGCAGACTCTAGTTACCAGTCATGAACAGACCTGATAAGGCAATAATCAATATTTCTATATTCTTCATCTGATGAACGGAAATATTCAAAACTACCATATGTTACAGAATTTAAGGCATTGGTTGTCGCGGTTACACAATGTATGAAGTCAACTACTTTTCCATTGCATTGATTATAAATTGGCACACAATTAAAGTAGAAATGCAATATAATCCCTCGTGTTTGTTTTTTAGAATCTGTAGCTACTGACGTTTGGCTCTCTGGGCATTCTGGATTATTTTGACACTGTGCGTGTTCTAATTGAAGATTCTTCTTTTTTTTTTTTAATCTGTATTACCAGTTGAAAAAGTGAACTTTTTAAAAAATCACATTATTCTATTTTATGTAAACTTCATTCATCTTCTCCCCTGTAACAAGTGCAGCCCAATCAAAAGCCCTCGGACGGACGGAGCTTCCTGCGTTGCAGATTAATCACGTAGGGGGTTAGTTGAGACAGAGCTTTAGGGCTTAGATGATGTTCTGTACCGCAGGAGCAATTGAAGTCAATACAGCATTCATTATAAAAGAGTTTGGTTTTTTTTTTTAGTCATCCCTTTAGCTTCACACTTCACTGCTACATCTTTACCCCGGCTAGCAAGCGTTGGTTGTCTGATTTTTCATGCTGTTGTAATTTTTCCAGGATCTCATGAGAAACTAAACACGATAGCCTTCAAGTTACGCATTTGTGTCCAAACCACCAGTGGTTCGGACCAACTTTTGGAGATTTGGGCGTAGTTTGCTTTAGCGTGAAACAACAAGAACAGCTGCTCCAGAAGAGGTTAGCACTGATGCCTTAGCACTGGCTAAATCAGAACAGGAGACTGAAGGCGTTTCTCGATGGAAAGGGGGTTTTCTTCCAACTGGCTGGGGCTTCTGGTTCCCTCATCTGGTTGGTTGGTCATTTACTTACTACCACCAACAATCAGAACTTTTCCTAATAGTTTCTAATGATTCCAAATGGTTCTGTGAAACGCGTCAAGTTAGTAGAGGAGACTAAGATTTAGGGTGTTTGTTTTCTTTTCAAATTCCATACGCGCGATCCAGTTTAAGTTTCCAATTGCAATTTTTGCGAGCATATTAAAGGTCATGCCATACCTACGCCTAACATGAGTCTGACGTCCATGGTCAAAGCAATGGATCTTATCAGTTTTAAATTAATGAGCAGGTCAGTTGTGTTTAACTATTTCTTTTCTTATCGCAGCTCATTTTCCCTTCTCTTCAGGCTGTTATTCTTCCGCTGTAAGGAGCAACTGCAACTTGTAATTGTCTTGGAAACATATACATTCCCAAATTTACAGGGATATTGCTCAGTATAGCATACACGCGCCACATTACCATACCCATGCAAACAGGGTTATTGCTCTAACATTTTTGGTGATATTTCCTTTTAAATCTCTTATTTGGTAGTTCTATAATTGTGGAATTCACTGTTGCTCATAACCCTCATATAATTAATGTTTCCCAGCGAAAGCGGGTCAGTAATTTTGCTTTGCTTTACACAAAGGGGTCGCGGGGCTGCCATGCGGCAAGCCAGGCGCTAACAGACAATTCCCCAGCGAGGCTTGATAGGCAGCACTGAAAATAACTCCGCTCTACTGCAGGCAAGCACAAAGAGAGGCTGGTGGGAGCAGGGGAGAAAAAGGGGTTATTTCATGGGAAGGGTAGATTCACAAAGGCGACGCCCTCCAACTGTGGGTTGAGGTTAGAGGTCGACCTGCCAACAGAGAATAAAGGTTATAGTTGGCAACTATCACAGGAACCTGAGACTGAATAACTGAAATGTGACAGAGTGTAATCAAGTCTCACAGGATCTCCAATCTGTCTTGCTTTTTCTCCCTCTGAGCACAATCACACTGAGGGAAAACTAGCTGGCGACCCTCAACATGCTAGCGGACACGTCTGCTGCCTCTCCCTGAATGCATAACTGCTTTATTATTAAATTATTAGTTAAATAGGTTTATATTTTCATATTAATTGGTCGACTGTATGGACATGATGTCTTTGTTTGGGGGCCGACTGTGCAATTTTCAGCAATTACTGTCAGTTCGCAGCTTTTCTCCAGTTCCACAGTGATAGTGTGAAAACATATGGAACAGTTGCTTGAATAAATATTGCACGCTGCTGTCAAGATGGAATCCAAGACATTACAAGCCGCATGGTTACAATTTTTAAATTAGAAAACACTGCTATAAGAATCATTTGTTCCCAAAGTGCACCTTAGCTGTAATTGGTATTAAGAATCATGTCGTAACATGTGATCACCCAGCAGGGCAAAAGAAAACAAAGACTTTTTCTTTCTCTTTTGAGTCCTTTATGCTCAAAAGCATGAGACAGCATAAAGAAGTCCCGACGGCGTTCCTCCTCTCATTGAGGCGAGTCAATTACACTGACTAAAGTACCTGAGGGGCACAAGTCAGCCATGACAGCAAAGGCCCATTATACCCATGAAAACACATCTTCGCCTGGTCAGAAAGTCCTTCAAAATGGATATTCCTTTCCTTTATCCAAAAGGCGGCACACAAAAGAATGATAATACCCTCCAAAATGTGCTTAATTGAGGTCTGAACCAATCAGAACAGCTGTTATGTTCCTCTGTAATACAATTTGGGGACTGGGTTTTGTATCAAGTTTTGGTTAAGTTGGATTTCAGTGCTACATACAGTGTGAAGATACAAAGTGTCACGTGCACACATGTTGCACAGACTAACACACACTCACTCACTCACACACACACACACACACACACACACACACACACACACGCAAGGATCATTTTATAAGACAATAAGAAGACACTATAATGATGTAAAATCAAAACAGATATACTGTAAAATCAGTATGTCAACTCTATGGAAGCCCAGTTCCACCAGAAAAAAAATACAAACATTTTATCCCCAAATCATAAATATGCTAAAGCACACTGCATTCAGCGAGGTGACAGCCACCTCTGAAGAGAAAGTGAATAACATCAAACTCTTGAATAAGTGGCTTCTATAGAATCTACATTGAGCTGCATGAAAAATGTCATGAATTCAGAAAAAAATGGGGGACCCCCCCCCCCCAGACGAATTAAATACGCTGCCAAAATTATGAGATAGATCAGAGTGATGGGATCATCTCAAAATCACAAGTTACCATTGGAATATCTTTTTCATAATCAATGTTTTGTTTTTTGTTGTTGCTTTTTTTTTTTTTTTTTTAAACTAGCAGAAATGGGCTCCCATACAAATCTGAAAGCTACCCGCCGTTATAAAATGAGGCAATGGTGCAGACTAATTCTTGGGTGAGCACATCACATCTGTCTCTCCAGGTGAATGTATTTCCTACTGTCCTTCACTAATGCAAGCAAAGTCAAATTCACGTGCTTGCATTTGTCCTTGTCTCAATTGACTTGTTGTTTTTTTGTTTGGCATGTCAGATCAAATTCAAGCAGACACAGACAAGAACAACCAATATTTGTCCTCCTCTTCATCGTCAATAAATCAGCTTTTTCTCTGACAGTTGCCGAGTCAACCACTGGAGCGTATCCCATCAGTGGGCTGGCTGTCACTCTGCCGTCGGTATGCTGTTGACTTGATTCTCGTGCCCGCGCGTGCCTGACGCGTTCAGGGAGCTACGCTTCAGCAGCCTGTTGATGATGTCAGTGCACGTCTTCTTGTACTGGTTTCGGAGCAAAGAGTACACGAAAGGGTCGCAGGCTGCCTTGCTGTAAGCTAAGCACTTGGAGACAATTCCCCAGTGAGGGTTGATAGGCACCGCTGGAAACAACTCCACGATCCTGCAGGCAAGCGTAAAGAGAGAGAGGCAGAGAGAGAGAGAGCGTGAGAGATGTTGGAAAAGGCATCCGTGCCCTTCAACTTCTATACGTCATTTTTACATGGACTTTATTCATTAATCAAACAACCACAGTGAAAGAATTTCCCTCTCGCTCTCCCGTCTGAGTGTGTAATCTCATCTCATTTCTCCATTCCAGTCAGCAGTATCAGAAAAGGCAGAGCTGCTAATTAATATTCAAAGCAGTGCTGGACTGGACAAGACAGAACCCCTTAAAGGACAAAGGACACGGGGTTCTGCAGCCTCCTGTTCTTTCTGCAGAAAATATGACTCTCACGCATGAACTAAAGCAACGAGCTTTGCTGTATTGTCACTGTCATAAAAACACAAAACTGGTTATTTGACACGAGTTTTTGTCAAGTCTGGAAATATTAGGTGTTGTCATAAAAAGGTGTAAGAAATCGCTGATCCTCCACTCTTTGCACTCTGGATGATTACTCCGTCTAGAGTCAAGCCCTGTCAGCACATTAACGCCGGGCCTTACACGGGCCAGTGGCCATCACTGACATTTGCCAACACACTCCACAGCACCGGGAGTGAACAGGAAGTAAAGTCAGCTGCCACGGAGCTCCTTATTCCAACACATAATTATGTGTCACTCAAAAACCTCAGAGATGAAGAGGTGTAGCTTTTAGGAGCAATTTGTCGAGAGAATTATTGGTTAACCTGCCATTAACGGAACGATGGACACTCATTCCTGGCAGCCTGGTTTGATTTTAATTCCTTTTTTTATGATATTAATGTGGATTTTGTCAAGATACAAATCAGGGGGGAAAAAAAAAAAGTTTTTCCACATCCCAAGAAATCAGACTTTTTTTCCACAAGATAACGTATGCAAAGTAAAAGCTAGCAGAACATTTTATATTATTTTTTTCCCCATTAATATAGAATTTTAAATTCGAAGTAACCGACAGTGGATTTTTCTTGTTTCTTTTGGACTTTGCAGTACCTACTATGTTTTTCTACCATCTGATTCAGAGATGAGGGATACCCCAGTACAATTTATTGTAAATTAAAAGTCGTACCAATAATATTTGTTGGATTTCTAGTTAAATCTCACCAAAATAACACAGAATTACTTCCCGAGTAGCATCTCGTTGATTGACATTGATGTCACTTTGACTATTTCCATTAATTTTTCAGGAAATAAAACATGTGTGTGTGTGTGGAGGGGGGGGGGGGGCTGACCAATTGACAGTGATTATATCTATGAAATCACAGTTTTCTTGTGCACACCCTTCAATCGCTGTACAAACAGACGCCTGCAACTGCTTACATGAGTTGGACATATTTCTGGAAATAAATCCGGACATTTATTGTGTTATTTGCATTGTTGCATGTTGACATTTTACATGCCTGAGGTCCCTTTAGTTGTCATTACCACATTCACTTTTTGTGTTTGGTCGTTTAGGAGAATCACTCCTTGTTTTATAATTGTTTTTAATGCTTTCTGGTTTTACGTCGTAAAGATCTGCGAGGTTATGAATATTCTTTCATATCAGAGGCAATAAATAACCCACCTCCTCCATTATTTCCACATCCTTCGTGTATTCTTTCTACTGGAGTACCACTTTCTCACACTCGCACATTACCTCTGCATCCTCTCTGCTGGTCTGGTGCCTGATGTCAGTTAGGAATCTAGCTAACTTACTAACTGAGGTGCACCCGGTGAACTTGAAGGTTCAAAAATAAAAAGAAAATTGAAGTGCTAATGCAGCAACAACAGCAGAGCAGAGGCATATTACTTATCACAAGGTCAGCCAATCCAATCTTTCAACTGTGGTCAGTGTGGAGAGGATGCAGAAAGGATGTGTAGAGGAAGAGGAGGAGGAGGAGTGTGGCGACAGAGGAAGGAGGTAATGGAGACGTGTGCAAGCGTACCCTCCTTCCACTGGGTTTCTCTCTCCTTTACTTACCTCGTGATCACGTAGGGAGCGAAACAGAGCATGAAGGTGCCGATGAAGGTGCTGATCTTCCTCGTCGCTCTCTGTCGCCTCCTCCTCTGCTCCTCCAGGCAACGCTGTCGAACACTGGGAGAGAGAGAGTTGAGCAGACACACACTCACACTTGAAGGGAAAAAATGTGTCTGATAAGATAAAATATGAGGGTGAAAGAAGAAGAACTGTCAAACTGTGTGGGATGCTTCAGTCATATATTACACTGTGGAGCTAATCAGTGTGAGTAGAGAACACTAGCATGCACACTGATACTCTACCTGACCATTGGAATGGATTATGATGCCTGTGTGTGTGTGTGCGTGTGTGTGTGGGGGAGGGGTCATAGTAAACAAACTCCTGACATGAATCAAAGAAGAATTCAACTCAAATGTCAATACAAACACAGCAAAGCATGTTTGGTTGGTATGTAACAAATAAAATGGTGTAAATAAATTACATCTCCAGGGGACAGCCATTTTTAATCAGAAGGTGGCTTCGTACGGGTTGTTCTTTTGCTCTCCTGAGCGATCTTGAAGCCCCCCTCCATGCACACACAAATATCATTACTGACTTTATTTATTTATTTTTTTTGGCAGATATTAAAAGCTTTAAAATCTCTCTCGTTCTCCCTCATTACAAATTCCAGATTACACACAAATAATCCTCAAATCAACCCTCACTGTTTGCAAAACGGAGACGTCAAATTTCTACTTTGTTCTGTTGAAATTATTACACCGGGATGATGTCACAAATCCTGCTTCTGTGGGACCGCCTCTTTCAATCAGATTTTCACTCATTTCCACTTTCCCCTTGTGAAATCAGACCTCTAGTGCACAACTCTGCATATATATATATATATATATATATATATATATATATATATATATATATATATATATATATATATATATATATCCTGTACAGTGAATGTCATTCAACTGTGGGAGCAAAGACTGAAAATGAAATTTGTGAGGTGGGGGGGGGGGTTTTAAGTTTCCCAGTTGTTTTTCTTTTCTCTTTGCCTGTGTAATTACTGATGAAATGGATAGAGGTGAAGTGGATGAGCAGGAGAGATAAGGGAAGAGAGCTCACCTGGGGTGTATATCCACCAGCAGCACAAGAGTTTGCATTGTAATAATGTCGATTCTCTTACAGTGAAACCTTGCTACTTTAAGCACTTTGAGGTATGTGACGCACAACACTATAAAAGACAGGAAAAAGGTGAAGGAGTGGAAAAAGACGGTGAAGATAACAAACTGGGTCCGACTGTTCGCCTTCGGGTTTGACAGGGTGCAGGATGCGTAAAGCCGGTGGTAACCCACCCAGGAGAGGCAGGTGGCCACCGTGGAGAAGGACATGGAGTGCGCCCACGTGTACCCCAGCACAAACGCTGCGTCTTTGTGGCGCATTTTGGAGTGGTATCTCAGGGGGAAGACCACCGCGATCCATCTGTCGATGCTCAGAGCTGCCATGCTCAGCATCGAGTTTGTAGACAGGAACGTCTCCAGGAAGCCAACGATCTGGCAGAAGCCGTCACCTCCCGGTTGAGCTTTACTCACAAGTCCCACTAAAGTGAGCGGCATGTTGTAGACGGTCAGCAACAAGTTGCAGAAGGTGAGATTGAGGTTGAAGAGACCGGGGACCTGCTTGCGGATCTCCGGGTTGTACAGAAAGCAGATCAGCACCAGGACGTTGGACAGCAACGAAACTATAATAATCACAACCACCGACACAAAGATAATTACCTCCGCAGTGTCCATCCTGTGCACCCCGAAACTCACTTATCCACACTTCTTTGCGCACATATCCAGCGGTGTTTTTTCAGCTAATCACCCATGATGGTGTCCATGCATCCCCGCATCTCTCCACCAGTAGAGACCCCCCCCCCCCAACACACACACACACACACACGCACACACACACACACACACACACACACACGCCTCATCGTCTCTCTCCACTACATTGCGTCTGTGCACAGACACGGATCAGGACGATTCTGGTACGATAAGAAGTTGTTGTTGTTTTTTTTTAGATCGATCTTTTTGTTTTCACCTTCCCACCCCCACACAAAAAAAAAGAAAAGAAAAAAAACCCAACAGGAAACAATCTCTCAAGCCAAAGCTGCTCTATCCCGGCACTGCAGTGGGGTTTTGTCGTCCTGTGATGCGCTCTGGAGGCATCACCCCTCCGCGCACACGGCTCAGTGTGTGGGCCACTTGATCTCCCTCCGTCTCCTCTGGGAAACCGTATTAGACGGTTGAGTGTGAATCCTTCTCTGGAGAAATAAAATGCCATTCACCCCCTCCCCTCCCCCAGTCTTTAAATTCGGATAATGCATATTTATTCTTGTCAGAAAAAAATAAATAAACTGGCGTAACACAAATTCTAAGAGGTGATCATCCTTTTTTTTAATCTGAGAATTTTACATTTTCTTAACAAATCATTTTCAAGAGGGACTTGGTCAGAAATGCAGCATATTATGGGCAATATTAAAAGCCTTTGCGTGCACAAACATACATAATATCATAAAAAAAACACGGATGTGTCATGTTTAAAAAGCCACAAACAAACAAAACATGTCTGCTTCATCATCACATTTAAACCTTATTTTGCCATAAATCTGCTTGGTATTGTGTCATTGCTTTTGAACCTTCCTTGCATTCCAGCAGCTTCTCTCCCCCCCCCCCCCCCCCCGCCTTTTTTTTTTTTTTTTTACTCAACTAGTCTGCCTCATCAGATTGATCAGGAGCAACATCTTCCGTTCCCCTGGCAGCCCGGATGAACGCCCACACACTTTGCTGCCCCTCTGGACTTGAGCGTGGAGTTTCCTCTGAAGCGTGGGACTCACTGAAGTGTGCTGTGGCACGTGAGCAACTAAAGGCGCTTTCATGGAGCAGGGTGTGTATGTGTTTGTGTGTGTGAAAGAGAGAGTGTGTGGGTGGAAAGAGTTATTGTTGTTGCAACACACATGCACATGCAGGGTTGCAATATTTGACTGTGGAGATGTGACAGGCCACTGTGTTCTCTTTAGTCTCCTGGGTGGTGAAAGGAAAGACAAATAAGGGGAAAAAGTGAAAATATTTTGGGGAGGTGTGAAGCTCATTAAAATCTTGCCATGGATTGCTCTTTGCTGAGAGAAGGTGGCTGTGGGGACACACACACACACACACACACACACACACACACACACAAACCAAGCTGCAGCCGCTGGGTGTTATTAAGCTGAAATGCTGCCCCTGGCTGCCTGCATCTGGGCCCTGACTGAGGCTTTGGCTGTGACGGATGCTTTTCCTTCATTATACTTTCACGTGTGACGGGTCAGTCAACTCTAGAGAAAAGGCATACTTGAGATGTGTCATGCAAGTGCCTGTGCAGCTTTCCTCCTGTCAGTTCACTGGCCTTATCAGCACGGAGGCACCAGTTGGTCTCAGGCACAGGTGCAGCTCTTCCTGGGCCTCACTCTAATTATTATTTTCTTAATTAAATGCCAGCTCCACAGACAATAATGCGTGGCCGGGGGTTTCTAAAAATACAGCCATGAGAGGTGATATAAGATGGAGGTTGAATGGCAATGTTTCTGATGGGTTTTTATTGAGAAGCTGGTAAATATTCTTTAAAAATGTAGAGTAACAGTGATGCTGGCGTTGAGTCAGCTAGAGCAAAGCAAGACAAACATTCCTACCTCGCCACATTAGTGAGACAAGCAGCTTTTGTCAAGGATGAATGCAGTCCTGTCTCATTCCTCCTGACATCTTTGAGGAGAGTTCTGTATGATGTACCCGAAAATAATCACACAAAGATGATAAGGATGCTATTATTTTCTCCAGGTAAAAGCTGATGAGGTCATTGCGAGTAAGCGACTGATTTTTTTTTAATTTTTTTGGTTACATGTTAAAATGTTTTGAAACGTTTTTGTGAAAGAATGCAAACGCGCCGCAGCGATAGACTAGATGTAGCCAGCGTGACCGTTGGCTTTTTGGCTCTTCCATCGAGGTGTCTCTGCAAACAGACATGACCATGTTTGGACAACAGGGCGGAGCTGTAAAGAAGCGTTTCGATTCGATGCTTTTGATGTTTCAAGGCGGCCGTATCCCAAAGCATACTGTAAATCAAAAAAATGGACACGCTGGTGGTGCAGGACATTACATCATCGCCTCCGTCGTGTAGTCTGGACTACGTCACTACCGCTGCAGCTGTTAAACTGATAGCTTCTGAAATTAGCAGAAGGCTAACCAAAAGTAGCCAACTCAGCTAGCGTATCCTTGGTGCATCTCTGTATGCAACGTGACCTCGTTTGTCAAAGGTCCGTTTGAATGCGAGGGTCGCTCGTTTATACGGAAATACAATGAACTGAAACTGAAATCCAGATCTTAAACTCATCAGACAAATGTCATATTTGGTTTTAGTAACCGTAGTTAACAGTAGCAACCTGGATGAACATCTCCTCCGACCAAAAAAAAAAAAAAAAAAAAAAGAGGGAAAGCAAAGACGTGACCCACATTTGAGAGCGAACTCTGGGCCAAGGTGTTGAAGATATGATCGTAAAAATGTATGCCTTTATGGTGTTTGCCCTCATACTTATAGCCATAACATTAAAGTCCTACCCTTGAGCCAGACCCAACTCACTATTTACTCCCAATGTGGGTCATGGCTCTGCTTTTTTAAGGACGTTTGCTTCCATGGAAGACTGCAGGTTCAGTCAGCACACACGACCTGGAACCCTAATAAAGTTCTACGATTCACTGACTAATTGTTTCGATAGGATTTGCAAAGCCGTCTTAACAGTCATTATTACAATTAACACTCTTGTTATTGATTATCTTCTCAACTCTAAATACAAGATTAGTTTGGACTCTCCTTAAATCGGGGGAGTGTGTGTGTGTGTGTGTGTGTGTGTGTGTGTGTGTGTGGATACTTGATGTTTACTGTGTTTGAGACACCATCTCAAGTCTGCAGATCTTTACTTTGAAGTTAATACCTCCTGTCAGAAGATTTAACAAGTGCAGGGTTTGACGGTGAGAGATGGTGGGACGGGAGAGGGGGAGGGACAGAGAGAGAGAGAGAGAGAGAGAGAGAGAGAGAGAGAGAGAGAGAGAGAGAGAGAGAGAGAGAGAGAGGGCCTGCAGCACTCCTTGTGACAGTGTGGATTTGAATTTGCTGCCAGTTTCAATTCCACACTTGATTTCCTTCTGATTGGCAGCTCTTCATATTTAGATATTTTTTCAAACCTAGATATATAAGCCTTAGCTGTTCCCTTTTCTTGACTTTTGCCTTTTGAATATATACACACACACACACACACACACACCTAGCCACCTACATATATATACCTTACATTTCCAAAAAAATGCAACCCAAAAGTAAGTCAGGATTCAATGCTGTGATTCCTTTGAGGAATTGAAAAAGAGTGGGGCGCTTTTGTTGCAAGTTTGAAAGCGGGGAAACCTGACAAGACTTGACATTATGTGCCGAGAGAAAGTGGGTAGGAGCGCAAACACTGTAGGAGCTGATTGCTAGAGCCGTCATCTTATACCCTGTCAAGGTTTTCTCGCTGAAAACTGGAGGGACTCAAGACAAGAAGCTTGATACAAACAGAATGAAATGCCAAACCTGCGAGCGAAGCCTTGTGTACACTGCTAACAGTAACGCTGAGAAACCTGAGCTCCTCAGCCAGAACTGCTGCAACCAGTTGATGGCAAACACAGATGAGTACAATATGTATCACCGCTTGTATGCACACGTTTATTATAATATAGCGGCAAAATAATCTGTGGCGCTGCTGGCTCATTTTGGAAAACAGTATCCCCAAAGCGCCATCGTAAAATTCGCTTGTATTGTACAGATTAACTCCAACGAATCTGGCAGAAGGATCATGGAATATGTGGGATTACTGATTATATGAACGTATGACACGATATTGGTGGCGTAGCAACATTTGAAGGGACTACAGGTCATCGCTGCTTCCCTCGCTTCGGTTCAACAAAGAAAATGCTGAGAACCCATGGAACTTCGAGGGAGAGGTAACAGCAACAAAAGCGCAGACAAAGCTAACAACTGGGCCTGTCTGGCTATTATAGAGTCACATTTGCACAAAGAGCCTGCAAAAGATCAAACAGAGTTGAAAGACGAGAGGCAAACTCACAGCAGACAATTGGACTGAGAGCAGTAAAATCCACAGTAACGTAACAGATGAGACTGAATGACGTTTTCCTCTCATGTCTCGGCGCCGGAATTCCTTCGAAAATTTGGTTCAAACCATGAGACTCGAGAACGATGTGATGTTGAAAGGGAATAGGTCGCCTCAAATCTAACACCTCACCTTGAGGAATCTTCAAATAGAGAAGAGGGACACCCACTGGGATGAACTTAAAGTTTATTTTTGGGAAGAGTAGATTACTGGAGGTCGAAGCAAAAAAAAAAAAAAAAAGGGCAGACTAAAAGATTATCACAACATCTGAGGCGATGATGCAGATTTATTCATGCGTTATGTTGAATGAGTGATCAGCCAGCACTGTTTAACTCACACCCAGCTCCGTTTAAAGGAACCCAGTAATGATGACGAGCGTAGCGACGCCGAGGGGAGCTCGGGTGATTAACTCGAACCATGTCACATTGCACACATCTGACTACCTGATCTCATTGTGGACGAGTCTATAATTAGCGGAGGGCTCATAAATGACCGATCATGACAGCTACTGGCTTTATGGAGCTGTTAGAAAGCAAATGAAGATGAAAGGATGATGATATAACCTTGTTCAGGTCTCTTTTTTTATCTGCCGTTACATCATGTAAGAGGAGACTGTTCCTGCTGTTGATGAAAGGACGCGCGTTAGGAAGATCAAGCCTGTGAAAGCTGACACAATGAGGCTCACTGAATATTGTCTCCTACACACAAATACTGGCTTTTGATGATGCAGCCATTGGACTTAACTTTTCACAGTTAGATACCTCTTGACAAGCTGTGATACTGTTTTTGTGCTAATGGAACATAAATAATAACCCCAAATGAAGTACCTTCAGGCTCAGGCCCTAAATATAACAAATTAAGAGGAGAATTTAAAAAAAAAAAAAGTTTCAAGGCTCACGTATTCCTACACGTAAGGAGCAATAATCCAGCGACGTAAAAAAACAAAACAAAACAAAACTCCAGATTATGCAGAATTTTTTTAATGAAAATTGACGCTAGTGATGCTCCTATTTTGATTTGCTTCAGGAACTTTTCCATTATTTTGCTGCACCACAGCCTAACATTAGCAATTTGCTAATAGCACCGAGTGACTGAAACCGATGAGGAACTTATCGTGTATTATTTTAATATGTTGTAATATCTTTGCAAG